>NC_058133.1:439694912-439828502 GCF_016433145.1 Gracilinanus agilis | reverse complement strand
TATATATATATATATATATATATATATATATATACTATCATTCAAAACCTATTTCCATATTATTCATTTTTGTAAAAATCTTTTAAAACCTAAACCCCAAATCCTATACCCATATATATAAGTGATCAATTGTATGTTTTTCTTCTATGTTTCTGCTCCCACAGTTCTTTCTCTCAATGTGGCTAGAAAGAGTTCTCCTTCACATTTAGCATATAAGATGATTGTCAAGTTAATGATCTTCTTCCATTACACAGTTTGATATTTTAAAAGTTATTCTGTCCCATGACAGTGCAGGGAAGCTATGGTAGAATAATTTTAAGGTTTAAAATAGTGATTCCCAAAGTGGGCGCCACTGCCCCATGGTGAGTGCTGCAGCGGTGATGGCCACAGGTGCATTTATCTTTCCTATTAATTGCTATTAAAATTTTTTTAAAATTAATTTCCAGGGCCTAAGTAATATTTTTTCTGGAAAGGGGACGGTAAGCCCAAAAAGTTTGGGAACCACTGGTTTAAAATATATATTTATATACTTATATAAATATATATACTTATTCATTCTAAAGCAATATATATATATATATATATATATTGCTTTAGAATGAATCACTCAATAAGTACTTACTATTTGCTGTGCCAAATCTTAAAGATATAAAAAGAGGCAAAGGGCATTCCCCATCCTCAAGGAGCTTCACATCTAATGGGGGAAACAAACAAAAATGGGTGACAAACCTCTGTATGGGATAACTAGGAAATAATGTAGGGAAAGCACTAGAATTTGGAGGGGCTCAGAAGGGCTTCCTGCATAACATGGACTGTTAACTGGACCAAAAGAAATACAAAAAAGTTGATAAGTGGAGTTGAAGAGAGAGCATTCTGGGCTTGGGGGACAGGTAAAGAGCATGGCCAGAGCCAAGAGATGGAAGGTCTTGTTCTGAAACCGCCTGGAGGCCAGGGTCACAGAGGAATTGAAGAGTGCTAGTTGGAGAATAAGATATGACAAGACTGGGGAGTCCAAGGGGCAGATTGTGAAGGACTGAATGCCAAGCCATATTTTGCATTTAATACTGGAGGCAATAGGGGGCCTCTGGAGTTTATAGAGTAGGGGCATCACCTGGTCAGACCTGAAGTTGAGGAAAATTAATGGAATGGATGGGAGAGAGGAGAGAGCCTTGGGGTAGGCAGACCCAGGCAGGAGCAGAAGAGGGCTTGTCTGAGAGCAGCAGCAGAGTTGTTTGGGGGTGGGGGGGGGGAGGAAATGTGAAGGTGAAATTGACAGGCTATGGTAACAGACAAGGAGGGGGAGGAGGGAGGAGTCTAGGGCAATGCCCAGCTTTGATCCTGATCCTGGGAGATGAGCTTGCTTTCTACAGTAATCAGGAATATAGAGGTAGGGACAGATTTGGGGGAAAGACAAGTTCCATTTGGACTTAGTGCATTGAAGATGTCTCCCGGATATACAGGTACAGTTCAAGATGTCTGAGGCAGTTGGAGATTCAAGATCTGAAGTCAGCAGAAAAATTGGGGAGGTGAGAGAGGCTGTCAGCCAAGTATGGAAGGCAATGAGGAAAGAAGGGGAGGGGTCTCTAGACAGCACTGACTGACAGAGGGAGGAGAACCTGGAAATGGTAACAGGGAGCGAGCAGTCTTCCAGATCCTCCACCCCAGCCACTGGGCCGGGAAAATGAGAGGAGGTACAGCCTGCAAGGGTGGCAAAGAGCCTGTGCCATCCCGGCAGAGCCAAGCTTCAGGAAGAAAGGCAGGATAAAGGGGAGATTGTGGCCTTCCGGCGGGCAGAGGGATAAAAAAGGAGGGTTGTCTGATGAGCTCCAGTGTTCAGGATCCCTGGGATGGGACCGTGCTCATCACTAAGTGACGCCAATTCACTTTTCCTAAGAGGGCTGGAGCTCCAACAGTGCCATATGAGATGGGAGCATGAGATGAGATGAGGCGCGAAAGGATTCAGTGAAAGATGAGAGTTGAGCTTAGGTACATACTGAGGGGGTGAATCCACAATTAGAATTTGACTATGGATAATCAAGACCCCATATATAAAGGTTTGAAGCTGCCAGAGGGTATTAAATGGACTGTCAAAAATCACATTAGAGTATGAAAGATGAAAGATAGATGAAAGAAGGGAAACTGACCCATTACTTGGACACTCCTCTCATGTGTTCCCAATCCATACCTACTTCTTGTTGGACCAAAATCACCAATTGTAGCTTTCCATCCATTATGTCTGTGACTGATCAGATTGTTCTCCTGAAACAACCTCTGTTTGTTATGCTCCCTATAAAAACTTCAGGTCCTTGGTATTCAGATCCAAATGTTTACACCCTCCAATTGATTATGGATAATCTCAAAAGAGCCAAAAGATTTTTAGGATGGCTCATTGCAGGAGCTATCACCCTAGTGATCCTTTTTGCCACTTCAGTCACATCCACAGTAGCACTCCCCAACACTGTACCCACAACAACTTATGTTCATAAAATGTCAGAAAATGTTTCCTATGCTTTAGGAACACAAGAAATTCTAGATTCAAAATTACAGACCCAACTTGACACTTTAGAAGGTGCAATTTTTAATTTAGGAGAACAGATAGCAGGTATAAAAATGAAAAATCACCTCCAATGCCATGGAGCATACAAATTAATTTGTGTCATCCCACTCCCCTATAATTCCTCCCAATACAAATGGAATAGCATTGTACAACATTTGTTAGGAGTATGGCACCACAAGAATATTAGTTTAGACCTACATACCCTCCACCAAGAAGTACTGGCTATGTCCCAAAAACCACTCACCCTCACCTCACCAGAGGACATTGCAGAACAGTTCACAAGTGCTTTAAAAGAATTAGCCCCACATCCACAAGTTATTTTTTCCCTAATAGGAATTAGAGTATTCATTCTTATTTTCTCTTTCATTTTTAGTCAATATCAAGTGCATTCATCTCAGAAACCAAAAACTGATTTCAAGCATATACTTATTCCAGCTTCATTTGTCTGATTTAAATAAAAAAGGAGTAGATGTGGGAACAACATAATAAGATTAGGGACTTCCATGCCCAATGTACCCCAGAACAGAAAACTTCTGGGTAGTTAGGAAGAGAAAGATCAGGCTTTCCATTCTGCAAGGCTGTGTGGGAAAATGCCCATTGTACTCCAGAATGCAAGGCCTCTGGGTAGCCATAGAATAGGAATTGCCAAACACATAGCCTGCTCCTCAGCATGAGAAAAGCAAATTGTTCCCCTTCACAAATACTGTATATTCTTCCAAGAAATCACTGGTGCAGGAATTCTATGAGAAACTTAGCCAGGTAATTACACATTGACATATTGAATTATCACCTATAGAAAACTGTTCAGAACCATTGAGGTAATCTATATCCATTTTCTCTATCTTGTAAATCATTACTAACCATTGTCTCTGCAAAAGCTTACCTAATTCCTTAGCTTACGTCATTTTCCCTATAAATTATGTACCCCAAATCATTAAACTTTGTCACTGATCAGCAGGAGGATTCTGTGTGTCTGTCTGTCAGTTTGACCCTCCTATAATCCCAGAATCATTTCTCTCATCCCAGTTCATCGACCTATGAGTAATTTGTCAAGCAGGTCTTGTCAGTGGACATGTAAGTCCTTATTGCCTTGTTAAAAAGGAAAAAAATGAATTTTGTACTATACTGTTTCTTAGTATGATCCTACAAGGTAGGTAGTTTTAGTCATTGCTAAGGGACATCTACCAAAAATGATTGATTCTGAAACTGCTGTATTCTACATTTGGGCTGGGGTTGAGCCCAGCTAAGCTTGGTACTGGTATTCAGTGCACTTTTAAGATATTTTAGATGTAGCTTTAATAATCATAAGTGATCAGAACCTATACCTTCTTTTGTCTTCAAGTTCCGTCTTAACTATGCTTATCTCAATAGTTACTGTTTTTTTCTTAAATGAATATGTACCTCTAGATTCTAGATTTAGTAAATATTTTCATACTTTCCCATATTTGAGAAAATGTTATAAGATGAAAAAAGTTACCCTGTAAGTCTCATTGTTGTAAATTTCTGGGGACTCTGTTTTCTTTTGTTTTGCTAGTGCTTAGTTTTATCTAATATTACATGCAATAAGTGGACCATGATATGTGAGACTTTGAAATCCTTTTTTTTTATTCAAATTTTTTTGTTGAAATGGAATTTGGCCAGTTGAAGCATGTCATTAGTTATGCATCAAAAGGTCTCTAATTCAGTTTCCACACTTTAACAGATGTACTTTTTATGTTTATGTGTTGTTTGGGGCAAAAAAACTTCATCTGGCAGCTAGCTTTCTCCATGATGAACCTCCCTGAATTTAGCCAAAAAGGCCCTTAGATAATAGGTGCATAACTTAGCCCTGGAATCTGGAATCGTTGGAGACTTTCTAATTCCACAATCTAATCTTAATTAGACTAGGAGCTCCTTGAAAGCAGGGGCTGTCTTTGTATCCCCAGGATCTAGCACAGTGCCTGGCATATCAGTGTTCTCCAGAAAGTCATACATACACCTCTTGAATTTTTAATAGGATTATGGATTGGAAAAGAGACCTTTAGTCTAATTTCTTTATTTTACAGACAAGAAAATAGAAGAACAAGGTCACAAAAGGATTAAATGGCAGAAGCAAGATTCCACACACACACTTTCTATTGTATCATATTCACCAAAGCACTTTCACAGATGAGCATATAAACTTCCCTCAAAAAAACTGTTGTGGTTGGCAAGTCAATAAATTATACATACTTTTTAAAAAAGATGATTGAACTATCATTTTTTCCTAAAACATTAGGAAATAGTGTGATATCAACCAAAATTTTGGTCATGTGCAACCAGATAATGAGAGAGAGGAACCCCCTAATCTTGGCTCTACTATTGCTAGCAAAAAGGGTGTCAAAATTCAGGACCTCAAGTCTATTTCACCCAACAGTTATTGAGATCCTTCTCTGCTAGTGGTCCTCAGGCAGATTACAAAGATGAACAGGATGTAGTCTTTGCCTTCAAGAAGTTTATAATTCATTATTTTTAATGCTTGTATCTTTCTTTTCCTCTTAAACCTTTATCTTCCATCTTAGAATCAATCCTGTGTATTAATTCCAAGGCAGAAGACTGGGTAAAGGCTAGTCAGTGAGGGTTAAGTGACTTGCCCATGGTCACACAACTCGGATGTGTCTGAGGTCACAAACCCAGGACCTCCCATCTCTAGGCCTGACTCTATCCACTGAACCACCTAGCTGCCCCCAGTTGTATTTATTTCTAAGCATCAATAGGAACATCATATAGGAGTTTGTGGTTTTTGTTGTAGTTCAGTAATTGTTTGAAATGCTGCCTTAATAGTCAGTGAATGACTCATACCTATTACCATATATTATTTAAGTTGATTCTTCCATTTTAGATATTTCTATACAAAAATCACAAAAAAACATAATTTAACTAAATTCCCCCCTTCTAGTTCTAGTTATTAGTTTTTAAGTTGTTTAAAATGTTGCCCTTTAAAATATGCATTTACATTTTTGAATGAATTTTTTAAAAATTAGATATTTTAATTAGCATTGTTTAGTCTTTAAAAATAAAATGTCACAACTTCAGCTCTAGAATGGTACATAAATAGGTACAAATTGATTCGTATTGAAGGGAGAGAATCTTTAGATAACATAAAGTCTAAATTTATGATTGCTTTTTATTTATCTTTTATTATTTTTCTGTCTGGATCCATAATTCCCTTTACTAGCTCAAGGAGAAATTTCTGCAGCCCGTGATCTTCAGTAATTGTCTTGGGGCACCAAGCTCACACAGCCCTAGTGTGACAAACAGGTCTCAGACCCAAGACTTGTGAGGCCTATTCTCCTTTTAATACAAGGCTGCCTGATAGCTGATTTTTCTTTATATTTAAATACAAAATAATAATTTTAATGGCCAATGCATTACTTTACAGCTACGAGATTGTATTCAAAAAACACTGAATGAATGGAGCTCCCAAATCAGCCCTGATCTCATTCGGGTAAGTGAAATAACTTTTTAAAAGTTTAATTGTATGTAACTAAATATTAGTTCTGTGGTTGTTCACATCTTGTTCATAACAAAAGTGAAATTAGCAAGAAGTTCATTATGTCTTTTGACTGAATTCCTTTTCGTTTTTCATGAGGAAAACACAGTACATTAACATCTTATTCCCTTATTACACATCATAATACCCATTAATAATTTGTAATGGCAGTTTCTTTTACTGGACTACCTTGGAGCAAAAGATCAACTAATCCAAAAACATTTCACTAGACTTTGTGGCAAAATAGAACTCTTCAAATGATATTCTAATGATGATATGGGAGTTTTATTTAATAGGAAAGATGTGTATGGGTGAGGCTGCCCCCGTGGGCGGGTGTGTGGGTGCCCAGCAGGACTCCTCCTGCAGCCTCAGTGGGAACTGGGAGGGCTTTGCTTTAGGTCATAATCAGCCTCTGAAAAAAAGAGAAACCAAAAAGGAAAAGTGATCATCCCATGACAGAAGGACAACGGCGCAGCAAGACAGATGAATTTGGGGATGCCGCACCAGCCTTTGAAGGCTATAAAGAAATTTGGGGTGCCCTGAAGGCTGCTGCACATGCCTTTGGGAGCGATGATCATGAACTGGCACAAGCAGTCGTGGATGGTGCACACAGAACATTACCACATGGTGCCCGCCCTTACCCGGTGTGGTGAAGAGCTGGGAAGCTGCGTGGCCCCACTGCTCAGTAAGACAGAAAAAGAGTGATCGAGAGACTCCCGAGAGCCCCGATCCACCTCCGAATCTTCCCACAGGCAAAGGTCACAAACTTTTGGCTCCTAGTACAGACACAGCGTACACAGGAAGAGGAAGTTGAATGCTGTGGAAGGAGTGGAACCACGCGGTCAGCTGGTTCTTTTCAGGCAGGCCACTCACTGACAAAAAGAAACTGGAAGAATGAAGATCCCAAAGGCCTGCGCAGTACAGGTTCTTGTGAGCCAGCCCTTGCACAATCCAACACCAGCGGAGAACTGAACTGAACCTGGTTTTTCCTCTTTTATGGCATGAAATTTATTTTCACTGCCCTTATTTGCCCATGAATGGATTTAGTTCTGAGGAATGACCAATGAAAAACTCCATCTGTGATGGAGATCTGTACAAAAAACAAAACACAAAGAGCCAGCCCTTGAGACTCATGTGATTGCCATTTCAAATGCAAGAATCAACAAATAAAATAGATAATCATTTATTTAAAAAAAACCAAAACAGAAATCCAACATAAATGGCTTTGTTTAAATGATTTGAACTTTGAATAAAGCAGCCATCCATGAAGAGCAGCACCTTTGGAATTCAGAATAATTTTTTAAAAACAAAACAAATTATGCTGTTTCAAAAAATTCCTACTGTGTAATTTGTCCCCAAATGCCACTTCTTTGATGGCAATGGAAGTGCAGTATTTTGATATTTCTGTGCTGTTTTTAACTGCTGTTATTGATAACTCATCCATCAAGAGGAAAAAAGGGGAAAATATCCCTAGCATTATGTTTCAGCATTCCTTTGCCTTTCTCCAGTTTGTTGAGATTTTTTTTTTAAACCCTTACCTTCCGCCTTGTTTAGTCTTTAAAAATAAAATGTCACAACTTCAGCTCTAAAATGGTACATAAATAGGTACAAATTGATTCGTATTGAAGGGAGAGAATCTTTAGATAACATAAAGTCTAAATTTATGATTGCTTTTTATTTATCTTTTATTATTGAGTTTATTATTTTTCTGTCTGGATCCATAATTCCCTTTACTAGCTCAAGGAGAAATTTCTGCAGCCCGTGATCTTCAGTAATTGTCTTGGGGCACCAAGCTCACACAGCCCTAGTGTGACAAACAGGTCTCAGACCCAAGACTTGTGAGGCCTATTCTCCTTTTAATACAAGGCTGCCTGATAGCTGATTTTTCTTTATATTTAAATACAGAATAATAATATACCACAGTATTGGTTCCAAGGCAGAAGAGTGGTAAGGGCTAGGTAATGGGGGTCAAGTGACTTGCCCAGGGTCACACAGCTGAGAAGTGTGCCAGATTTGAACCTAGGACCTCCCGTCTCTAGGCCTGGATATCCATCCACTAAGCTACCCAGCTGCCCCCGAGATTTTTTTTTTAAATGTTCATACCAATTTTGGTACTTTTTATCAAGCTGGTGGTAGGCAGCTTTATGCTGTTACTGACTACTGAAGCACTAGGCAATAATTTAGTAAATATAGTACAATCTCAAAAAAAAAGATGTGTATATGTGTATTAATGTGCACATATATAGACCTGCAGTTCAATTGGTATTGGGAATTATTAAGTAAGGAAGCTGTCCCTACCAGTGCAGGTTGGTATCTTTTCTCCAACTAATAATCTGAGAGCACTGAATGAAACACTGAGAGTTTAAGGGATTTTCCCAGAGTCACACAGAGAGGGAGGTCAGCAGCGAGCCTTGGATTGACATGCTCTTGGCCCGGAGGCTCACTCTGTCCACCATAACATGATGCTTCAAGTCTCAGAAATCCAGGCCCTGAATGACAGTGGTCCATGGGCTGGCTTCTGGTGGTACAATGACAAGAGGAAGACAGAGTTTGAGGGGGATATAGTCCATTTTCGAGTCATACATACACATACAGATAAAACTTATTTAAAACTATATGTATGTATGGGGCAGCTGGGTAGCTCAGTGGAGTGAGAGTCAGGCCTAGAGACAGGAGGTCCTAGATTCAAATCTGGTCTCAGACACTTCACAGCTGTGTGACCCTGGGCAAGTCACTTGACCCCCATTGCCCACCCTTACCACTCTTCCACCTATGAGACAATACACCGGAGTACAAGGGTTTATTTTAAAAAAAAACTATATGTATGTAGACATATGAGTATAGAAGTTATCCCAGTTTTAAGCTATTGAAGTCTAAAACTTCATTAAGACTTCTGGAATGCCCTGGCTCTAACCATTTTAACCATTCTACTCATATGTAAATATATGTATTTCTTCTGGTTACTTCTACTTGTGCCATTAATTGAACACTGTTAATCATTTAAATTTTTTTACCTCTGATTCCGAGACCACATACAGTTTTCTGTATGATCTGTAAAGCAGATATAAATCATAGCCCTCACTAGAAGAGGCATAGGCTTGGTTGGCCCATATCTGGAAGGTGAGATTCAGTTCTGAGTGTCTCATTTTTGGAGGAGCACCACAGCCAGAATGTGTCTAAGGGAGAACAAGCAGGTTGGCTAAGAGCCTCAGGTTTATCAACTCTAGATCAGTTGAAGGAACTGGGAATGTTTGTCCCAGAAGGGAAAAGACTTGGTGGCTATAAAAGAAAAGATTTGGTGGCTTTTTTCAAGTATTTGGAAAACTATCAGTGGAACAAGAAAGGAATTAAACTTGTTTTTCTTGGTGTCAGAGGGCAGAACTAAAAGGGAAGTTAGAAATTGCTGAGAAGCTTATTTAGATTTGATGGAAAGAAAAATTTCCCATCCAAAAGTAAAGCATACTGCTTTGGAAAGTAGTGTCCCATTTCCCTTGAGATATTCAAATGATCATCCAGCCCTTCCCTGATGAGTCTGTTGTTGTCCACTGCTAGAAGTCAGGCTGTGGTTTCTCCTTTATTAGTTAACAGCCTGAACTAGTTGACCTCAGGTATTTCTCAGTTCTGAAATTTGACTCAGATTTCAAATTTCACTTGATTCTGTGATCATTTGCAAAAAAGTCTCCATATGTGCAAGACACCTTCAAAGAATAAATGTTAAAAGTATAAGCTGAGTGTGTTAAATCCATGTTTGCCAACAACTTATTCCTATCTCATAACATTTTAAATTACAATAGAATTACTTATTTTTAGGATTTAAGATTTAGCATGAATCATTGTCCAAGAATGTTAGAGGCACAATAGAACTTAGAGTCTAACTCTTTTATGAATTATACGATGTAAATAGTAAATAATTTTGCTTAAAAGTTTCTACATGTTTTATGGAGGATTTTTATACAGAATATATCTTTTCCCCAAATAACTTTAACCTAATGTGTCTATTTTGAAAAATACACAATTTTTGAAAGGTCATTACTTTACCTGTGGATTTTTTAGGTAAGTATAATACTTTAGTCAAAATTTTCCATTTGTTTTCATTTTGTACTGATAATTATTTGTTTACGGCACCTTGATTCTAAAGCAATTGACCTTAAGGAGGAAAAGCAGAATTATTCATTAATAATCATCTTCTGAACTCAACTCTCAAACCTACTCTCTTTGTTATAGGAGTTACCAGATGTTTTGGAATGTTCCGTAGCTCATGCAGTAGAAAAGATAAATCCGGATGAAAGAGAAGAGATGAAAGTTTCTGGTAAAGTCCATTCTTTAACACCCATCTTACTGTTCCATTATACAGTGCCTGTAACGGCCAGATCTTTTCAGGAACAGAATGAGCCCCTATTGCTTCCTCATAGGATGCGAATCAGTCTGCACAGGCAGGTCATTCAGATGGATGGCAAGTTGTGCAACGCCAGGGAGAAATGGAAGAATGAAATTCGCTGAAGACTCAATTTAATCAAGAGTCAAAGAGAATTGTCCATGAATTGGGTCTCCTGTGTAAGGCCAGGCAAGGGGTGCTCTGTGTGGCTATGGGGATGTCTCAGTGCTGTGGATTTTAGGGTGCAGCTTAGCCCTGGATAATCAGGGAAGAGGGAGTTGGAGCAGAAGGTAAAATGGAAAGTCCCGTTCCTTTGCAGAGGAGCTGTAAGCCGCCCTTCCTGTCCTGGTTGGGAAGCTTCCTGGAAGTCAGGATCTGGGGAAAGAGCACCCAACATGGGAGCATACCTATTTGGAGCTAGAGAGGAGCTTAGAGGCCATTCAGCACAACCTCCTCGTTTTACAGATGAGGAAACTGAGGCACAGAAACATTTGAGCAATTTGCCTAGAGTCAAATGAAATACGATTAGTAATAAATGCTCTTTGATTGATTTACGAGGAGGCTACTCTTCTAGCTTTGCCTTTCACTCACACGTTTAAAATGTGAATAGGTAGGGGGCAGCTGGGTAGCTCAGTGGATTGAGAGCCAGGCCTAGAGACGGGAGGTCCTGGGTTCAGATCCAGCCTCAGACACTTCCCAGCTGTGTGACCCTGGGCAAGTCACTTGACCCCCAATGCCTATCCTTACCGCTCTTCTGCCTTGGAGCCAATACACAGTATTGACTCCAAGATGGAAGGTGAGGGTTTAAAAAAAAAAATGTGAATAGGTAAACTGTCCTTTAATTGTGAAAGCAGCCTCAAAATCAATCAACAACCATTTATCGAGTGCCTACTGTGTGCCAGTCATAAGAACTAGGAATACAAAACCAAAAAAACGAAGCAGCGCCAGTTCTCGGGAAGGCTCCGTTGTGTTGGAAGAGCCTCGTGCCTGCAACAGTATGTGCGGGGGAGCTGTGGGGTCCTTCCGGGTGCCAGAGGAGGGGTCTGCGTGCTCCAAGGCTGGGGCAGGAGGAGTGTGTTCCGAGCACGCAGCCCAATGGAGGCAGAGGCCCCGACGTGGGGTTGGAGAGCGGCATGAGGGGCAGCGGCCGGACACGCCATCCCGGCCAGAACCTGGGTTCTAGGCCCTGAGGCCGGCCTCCACGCCCCGAAGCCCAGGCTCCATCCAGCTCTGCCCCTTCTGTGGGGAGGCGGAGGATGAAGGCTCCTGCCCTCGGGGGCTCAGCCAGCCGAGCAGAGCCTACCCCTGAGCCAGGCATGCAGGGACCCGGAGCTCGGGGAGAACGACGCGAAGGTCCTGGAAAAGTCTAGTTTCGTGGAACAAGAGCAGCGCCGACTGGGCATTCCGGGGGCCGGTGAGGACCGGGCCTTGGGGCCGCTTTGGCTGTCCCGGTGAGTGTTCCACCAAGGGAAGCTCCCAGCTAACACAGCGAGGCTCCCAGGAGCCGGGCCAGCCACGCCTCGACTCCCTGCAGCGCTTGGGCTGCCGCCGTGGAGGCCGGCACACAGACGAGAGAAGAGGTTCTGGTGCCCCGCGAAGGGGCCGAGCGTGAAAGCTGTGTGAAGTGAACTGTGATGGGCTGGCTACTTCACATATCAAAGGGTTCGTCATTATTTAAGGAAATTCTGTAGACGGTTTAAAATCAAAGCTCTAATTCGTACCCAGGACTGTTAGTGAGGCACCTCGTTGCTGCCTCGGAGGAGCTGACCGTCTCCTTGGGGAAAGGAGGTCCCTGCGAAGACGTTAAGTGTGACAACATGGTGGGAATTGTTTTTGAGGGTATGGGAGGGGGTGACAGGCCTGGTGCGGGCCGGCAGAGCCCACTTTCCGGATGGGCACCGAATGCTTTTCAGACTGAGAAAACCCCCTCTGCGTGGTTAAAGGCAAGCAGGAAGGAAGTAGCAGAGAGGGAGCTCTTCAATAATGCTGGCGGGAGAACCGGGACCAGAGGAATAGATGATGTCTTAGAATGTAGATAGCTCTCCACTTTCTTTCCTTCTCCTTTTCCCTTTCTCCGTGGATCCCTTGAATGAATTTAGATTTTTTTATATCAGGTTTACTGAAAGGGAAGCCTATTGGTGGTATTTTTATTGAGTTATTGAAAGACATAGACCTTGTAGAGTGAAAATAGTAGCCACTCTAGAGAAAATAAAAAGCATTCCTCCAAAGGGTTTTATTTTTTTTTCTCCCTTACTACTACTACTACTACTACTACTACTACTACTAACTTAAAATTAAATCTCAAGTAAACCTGACCAGGTCTCTCCCTAGCTAACATATAAGCAAACTTTCCTGGTTTTAACTAAATTGAAAGTCAACATCAAGAGCTTTACCAAATCTTTGAAATATAAAACAAAGGACTGAGTACCAATAGAAGCTGCTGCTCTCTTGTTCTTATCAAATGAAATCTAACTCTTATGATCTGAATTATTTGCCTCATCCGCCTTGCTCCAACTAATATAAAGGGAATAAACTCTTTTTTAATGAAGATTTCTGTTGATATGACATATCATTAAGGAATCATTATGGATATAAATTTTATAATTAAAAAACTAAATTCAATAAAGCAATTAATGTGAGGCGAGGTTTAAAGTGAGGAAAATGGAAGAAAATTTCTTTTGTGCTATTTAGAAAAGTTCTGGAGTACTTCAGGGCATACTAATTTTTAAAAAGATATTTTTTGCATTTAGCATTAAAAATTGAATACTTGCTAACTTCTTTTGTTTTTTTATTTGGCGGACAGCAAAACTGTTTATTGTAGGATCAAACTCTTCCTCCATGAGAAGCGCCGTTGAAATGGGTAAGCAAGAACAGAGCTGCTCTTTTCCTTCATGTTGGGCTTTACAGGGAGAGGCCTTTAAGTTGTTGCTGGCTGACATCACAGAGAGGGCACTGATCTTGAGAGAAATCGTTTTCTCTTTTAGAAGCCTACATAAACTGCAGATGCAGGAAGCATGAATCGTTCTCATCCATGAGGTTGAGAATGGATGCTTATTTTGGCATTTAAAAAGGTACTCGATCTCTTTTGTGAGTGAGTGTGTGATGGCTGCAGAGGCTGCCTGCCACCTGCGGCTCTCTACATTCTGGCCCCACAGCTGCGTGACCACAAGGGCCCCAGGTGTAGACACGGGTGGTTTTCCCCGCCACTAATAAAACGAGATTGACGTGGACAGCTGAAAGAAGCGGTTCACACATTTCTGTTTCTGGAGTGAGCGGTCATGTCTAAAATCATGCCAAACCATTCTTAGGCCTTATGGCACCATCACTTGCCCGTGTCTGGGAATGTACATCAAGAATGTAGATCCATTTGCCATATTCTTGACTTCAAACAAGGCGACTCAGCAGATGGAGCGCCGAGCCTGGAGTCAGAAAGACCCGAGGTCCGAGCCAGCCTCAAACTTGTAGCGATGGGACCTGTTTGCCTTCGTCCCTGAGGGAAAGAGATGACGCCCCACGCCAGGGTCCGTGGGGAGACTAAGAGTGGGGTGCGAACGATTGAACAACAGCCACTCACTTCCAATAAGAAAGACTCAGTGTTGGGAGAGGAGCTGCCAGGGGGCTCAATGGTTAGAGAGCCAAGCCTGGAGACAGGAAATCCTGGGTTCAAATGTGGCCAGAGACCCTTCCTGGCTGGGTGACCCTGAGAGAGTCGCTTAATCCCCGCAGCCTAGGCCTTCCCCCGCTCTGCCTTGGAGCTGCTCCTCGTTGATTGTGAGACAGAAGGGAAGGGTTTTATATACATATATAGGCACACCCTGGGGGTCCATTCTCCCTGGGCAGCAAGAGCAGCGATAACTGGGAGGCTTCCCAGCAGAGGCCGGGGCCTGGCCCCAAGCAGTCCGGGGGCGGGAATCTGGGCTGCAGGGTCCAGAGCCCCCTAGACCTCACAAGCTCGCTCTCTGCCGCCAGCTTGCTCCGCCCTGGGCATCGCGCAGCTGGATTCCGTGATCATCGCTTCACCGCCTGTGGAAGACGGCGTGAATCTTGCCCTGGAGCACCTGCAGCCTTACTGGGAGGAGCTGGAGAACCTAGTGCAGAACAAGAAGGTGGTGGCCATCGGCACCTCCGACCTGGACAAAGCGCAGCTGGAGCAGCTGTACCAGTGGGCACAGGTAAAGGGCAGCTCTGAGCCAGCCGGCGGCGAGGGCAAGAATTAGGGCATGAAAGGGAGGCTTAGTCAAGCAACTTCAGACCCCTCATTCATGTTAGGGATTCCTATTTTTGTTATTAGCCTCCGTGGAAATGAGGAAGCAGCATTTTTTAATGCACATAGAAGTGTTCATAGAGGAGCGGTGAGAGCTCCAGGACTGGCCTCGAAGGCCCCAGGTTCAAATGTGGCCTCAGACACTTCCTTGCTGGGGGACCCCGGGTAGTCCACATAACCTCCCTTCTGTTGTAGGGTGGATACCAAGGCAAGAGAGCAGGGGAGAGACGAGGGCAGAGCAGTGACCAAAGTACCCTTTTACATGGAAGTTACGTTAGGCCGGTTAGCCGGTGTGGGAGAAGAGCATTCTCCATGATAAATTTTGTGGAGTGCATCATTTATTGTAATTCTTAGTAGAATCAAGGCCTTTATGCTACAAATATCGGTAGGAGAGAGCTGTTCTGGGGTTACTCCCTTACTCATGTCTCTTCTGCCCCTTTCAAGGTTTTTAGACTTATTTTGGCTCAAAGAGCCCCAGGCCAGGACGTGTCCATCACAGAAGCAGAGGTCTGGGCACTGCGCTCAGCTCTGTCCCTTCTGGCCAGTGTGACTTTGGGGACGACGGTGCCCTGTTGGGCCTCAGTTTCCCCTCTGAGCTGGATGGTCTTTCGGGGCCTTTCCACCTCCAGCATTCCGTGACTCAGTGTATTTGGTCCTCTTCCTTCCTTGAGATGTTACTGCTTGCTAGAATATGGTTTATTTTAAAACAAATGTGGCGTTCTGCTCAATGGTGCTTGCCGTGGGCATTCTTAGCCATGGATCATGAGGATTTTCTTCTTTTCTGGCCATTCACCCTGACTCAGTTATCATGAACACAGACTAGTGGTTATATTCATAGTTTTGACATTTGAACACTTTGTGATGGAAGGGATTGCTTTTGTAGCTCCTAATTTGTTAGGAAATAACTCAGGATCCCTGTAGCCACTATAGAAGTGCATTTGTGTCGTCCTTTTGTTTTTCTGCAGCATTTGTAAACTTTTGGGAGATCTAGTTATTTTTTTAAAAACCTAATCATGGTTCCCCTTTTTTTGCCGCTATGGCATTTTTCTACAGCAAGAATCCTAGATGGTGACAAACTCTCCATGTCCTGATAAAAGTCTGTGATGGTGCTGATCTCCCCATTTCAATTTATACTTTACCACTTGAGAAACAAAGTATGTCTGGCATTTGAGTTTTGATTTCTTTGTGATGTGAATGTTTATGTGTACCAAGGCCTACCCTGTGTCTTAGAACTTAAATAAAGGCCCTTGGATCGGTGAGAGGGACGTGTTTGATTGGCAGGCCAGGACGCATCTATGCCAAAGAACTTAAGCTGGATCTGGAAAGCCATCATTAAATGAAGATTCTTTTCACCCATAGGTAAAACCAAACAGTAACCAAGTGAATCTTGCTTCCTGCTGTGTGATGCCACCCGATTTAACAGCATTTGCCAAGGAGTTCGACATACAGCTGCTGACTCACAATGATCCCAAAGGTGAGCCGGATAGTTCTCCTTGTAAGGACAGACAGAAATCTGGGGAAAAGAGCCTCTTGGGGTTTTAGCCAGATGCCATGCTAGAGGCACAGTTCCGGGTTCTGAAATGATTCCTCAGAGAGAATTCAGAAGAGGTGAACCCTCGAATCTTGCATTTCTTTCTGGGGAAGCAGGAAAAAGAGAAGCAGAGGAGAGCAGCTCCAAAAGCCTTCCCTTGGACACGGGCAAACCCAAGGCCATGATTGCAAGGGTTGCATTTTTCTCACCTGAGAGCCCCCCCCCCCCAAGAACATAACTATGGCTATCTAAATGCGACCTAATTAAAGATAGGTATCTGGAAAACGTACTTGTAATTTAATCATAATTTGAGTAATTAAAAACTTAATACTTACGACCCACTCCTGGAGAAGGTGGGTTTGTCGTGTAAGAGAAATGAGACTTTATGGAGCAATAAGGGCAGACATTATAGAACAGAAGCCCCCCCACCCCCCCCCTTTGGAACATGCCTACATGGATGAAATCACCTCAAATGATAAAAATAAATCCCCTTTGAACTCCTAGGAGTGTTCAAAATATAATCTAAACTTCCTACTTAAGAGAGTGATTATTTAACTTCATCACTTTTAAGTATGCTTCTGGATAATATCCTAAGATTAGTTCACATTCATTCCCATCATTCAGTTAGCATTTATTATTATTACAATATATTTATTGCTCTGTGCCAGACACTGCTAGGAATGGGGGGAGGGGGGTACAAAGACAAACATCAAGTCTCTTCTATCAGGGAGACACCATGAACATGTAGATTCAATAGAAATAAATACAAAATGGTTAGGATAGACAGATTTATTTCTATTGGATATAGTTTTTACTAAAACTATTAGTTATAAACAAATTGAGCAGCTAGATGGTGCAGTAGCTAAAACACCAAGCCTGGAATCAGGAAGACCTAAGTTCAAATCCAGCCTCAGACACTTACTAACTGTGTGACCCTGATCAAGTCACTTAACCCTGTTTGCCTCTCTTTCTTCGTCTGTAAAATAAGTTGGAGGAGGAAGTGGCAAACCACTCTTTGCCAAGAAAAGCTTCCAAAGGGCACGACTGCAGTGAATGAACAACAGATTATCTTGGCTCGGGAGCATCTGTTGGAGTCTGCCTGTCATGTTATTGGCCAGCCTTTATTTATCAGTTCAATAAACCTCCATTGAAGCCTCTGAAGGGGAAAGACTATGCCGGCAGAGCCCAGGCTCCCAGACAGGCTCCCAGGAACCTTCCCTTCTGGGCTTGGGGACAGGGAGGTGTCTGTGGCCCAAGAACTAGCCCGGCTCCTCAGCAGGTTCGTTGTATGGGAGGAGTACTTTCAACTATCGCAACTCGCACACAGCAACATTCCAGAAACATTTCAAATTTTTCTTAAAAATAGATGGTCTTTATCAGTGTAACAAGGATTCTCTATTGAAAAAAAATCACAGATCCTTGAAGTATTCAATAATTTTTAGATTTTCTGATAAATCCATCCCTATTTTTTCAGTGATTTCTCTGTCTTCATCTGAAAGCATGTCAGTCTGAAAAACATGTACTGTTTCATAAAACTTGTATCTAAATGATAGAATCATAGCATTGTGAGCTAGAAGAGAAAATAGCTGGTGTGGAAAAATTAGTATTTATTTCTCTACATTGGAAAATTAAAAAGGGAGGTTATTAGAGAATTATTTTCATAGAAGTTTGAACAGACTTAATAAGTTGACCTTTCAGTAGAATACAAATGGGAACGCACACTACTTTTGCTGGTACGGTGTTTCCATATGACATTTTTCTTTGTGATGTTTAGTTTGAATTGCCATTCCATTATTATGGCAAAATAAAAAACTGCAAGAATCTCAGTTATTCTTAGAGTGTGCATGTATGTGTGTGTGTCTGTAAGGAAGGGTATTTTATATGTACAAAGCTGTGCAAACAAAAATACAGAGGGATGACCTGATTGTGTTATTGGTGTATCTCCCTTAGTGTGCCAGCATGTGGCCTTGCACATAAACATGGAATACGTGTATGAATGAATAAATGGAGCGTCTGTTATTGACAGTCAGGCACCATATTGTCTTTACATAATTTTAAATGTTTAGGCTACAATTTTAAAACTTTGTCTAGACCAGTTCTGGGTATCACTAAAATATTCAGCAAGAGTAAGTAACCTTGCCAAGGTCCCTTGGGCTGGGCAGTACCATGCACCGGCCTTCTGATGGCCAGAACCAGCTTGTCCGGCCCCCAAAGTCCGTGCCGCATTCATTTAGGAAGTCCAGGTGTAACTGTGCTTTATAGACCCTGCTAACGTGTACCTGCTAGTGTCCTGGGAGGATGTGGACAGACGCTCTGTTTTCATTCGGCCTTCTATTGGGAATGATCACTCTCAAGAAGGTTACAGCAATATCTGTTGGAGTCTTTTCAGCCTCATTCTCGTCTGTATTTTAAAATGATACAAACTTGACTTGGGCCCTCTCAGAAGTAAGTCACTTTGTTCTATGGGTGGCTTGCTACCATATTTTCTCCTTTCTCCGGTAGGTACGGTTTAGTGGTGTTTTCTCCCCTCTTGGCTTTGATCATAACAGTTTCCTAGAAGCAGTTTCTTTAGGGGTAGCACCTTTTTACAAAGATTTTTTTCAGTGATTAAGTGGGAAAAGCCTCAAAGGTGATGCACTGAGAAGAAGAAGCTGAGTTTGTTTCTTGGCTTCTCCACTCCAGCGATGGTATGACCTTTAAGGGCAAGAAATTTTACTTCCTTTAGTTTCTTTATCTGAAAAATATGTAAATATGAAGAATGTAAATGTCTAACATGTAAAGTCCCTATATAGAGAGTGCTTTGACCTTTTTCATTCTTAAGATAGCTAAGAATTAATTGCATTTTGCACAGTTTAGGTGCCCAATAGACACTTAATTATTTAATATCGTGTTCTTCTCTGAACTAGGTAATGCAGATTTAAATTGGTTATCTGTGATAGTCACTTGGTGCTTAATCTTTTTGGCCTTGTAATAATATATATTTCTGTAAGATGTTCTATAGGAGAAGATTCTGAGCCATTCAATTAAATTCTACATACTTTTATTTTAGGTTTTAAATCATTGTTGCTTGTGTATATATGTGGCAGAAGGGCTTATGTATCACTGCTAATCACACATGATGATTTTTTTCTCTAGAACTGCTTTCTGAATCAAGTTTCCAAGAAGCTCTTCAGGAGAGTCTCCCTGACATCCGAGCAAATGAGTGGGTGCCCCTGTGGGTACTTCGGTATTCTGTCATTGTTAAAAGCAGAGGGATTATCAAATCAAAAGGCTATATCATACAGGCCAAAAGAAGGGATACTTAAATTTCAGTGGAGGGTGGCCTCCTGACTTTTTATGGCAGAAAAGTAATTTTTTTCCAAGTTGAGATTCCCTAAGATAGAAAAACCAAAAGTTATAAACTTTAAATTGTGTCAGTGAAGCAAACCACTCTTATTTTGACAGTATGTTTTAAGTACTGTATGCTATGCTTCCTTCCTTGTCTCCAGACCAATTCATTCCTCTACGAAACATTGTATTGTTTTAATTAAACTATTGTTTTCTAATAGAAATTGTCTATAAAGAAAATACTTACAACATAGTCTTTATTTTTATGACTAATATAAATCAAGAAAATTGTTACTAGGTATATTTTGACCATAGGCATCAGGGTGAGATATATAGAGATAGATATGCCTATCTATCTCTCTATATATTTTATTTACCAAGAAAAATTCATTAATCACTTCTTAATTCTTAAATAAGGATCTTTAAGTACAGTTGTTAAAACTAAAACACTGGAGAATATTCTTCCTATCATTGATTGAAATTACATCTCAAAGTAAATAGAGAAGTTGGACTCTGCTATATACTATAGTGTTTTTTTTCTTTTCAATACATGAATTTAACTTTTTCCCTGGCACTCTGATCCTTATATTTAAGCTATAGTGATTTCGCCTTGTTCTTGTGCCATATTTCTTCTTGCTTATGTTTCCTATAAGAACAAACCAATGTAACCAAAAAGAAACTGGTAGCATTCTTAATCACAAATGACAGCTTTTTTTGGGAAAACAAACAGCACTTGATAATCTTTACACCTCTTGAACCATCTGGAATAATCTGCTGCCCCCAGATGATTTGGATGCCCAGTTAGCTGAGTGCATTATGTGCCATTCCCTACTAATGATCACCACCATTAGTGTAAATGACTACCTAGAAGAGGTGTCTAAAGGCCACAAATAGGATTTTTTAAATGCCCTGAATTCAGAGCCAAAGTCGTATGTAATAACTCTTTAAGGTATGGTCCTACTATTCAAAAACAAGGAATAAAATAATAGCATTTTAGAATGGAAAGGACCCTAAAAACCATCTAATTACATTTTAATTATTTGCTATTAGTTCTTAAAACTAAATTTTTTTCATAGGCAGTATTCCATAATATAGCAATTGAATTTTATTATGTCCTAAAACTTTGTATTAACCCAATATTCTTGGAATCACATTCAATATATTTGGCTAATGAACCCAGGGGAAACTGCAGACCTCATTTTGCTTTAGCTTTCTCAGCTTAGCTAAAAAAGACCTACATATAAATATTTAAAATATCTTATACAATCCTTTCTAGCCCAAGAATTTTTTATGCCAGTAGATAACTTATTTAATAATAGTTACTGCCCTGTTGAAATAAGATAACCTAATTTTTATTCCTAGAGATGTAATTGTTATTCTAGACTTTGAACTTGCTTGAAGCCTTATAGCATTTTATATTCACTTTTAATATAGTATGTTCTCAAAAATAAAACTAGTTTTAGAAATGCTAAACATTCTTCCCATCTAACACATCTTTTAAACAAAAAGTTTACAATAATCATTTCAACCTGTAAAATGAATTATTCTCAAAATATAGAGAGAAGCTAAATGTTACATTAATTTTTTAAATCTTGGTCTTGTAAAAATTGAAATTGTTAGATTTGGTGTTTTTTTGTTTTTAGTTGCCTTGCTAATGCTTCTGCTGAACTCTAGGTACATCTTGCCCTCTTTTGCTTTGAGATTTCTAAAGAATATAGACTCATTTTGTGAAAGGGGGATCATGTGTGTCATTTCTTAAATGAGCTTTTTGTTCCTTTTGTTGCTGAATAACAATCTAATGTAGCTTGTTGAATTTTTTAAAAAGCCTTTCTAATTTAATTGTGCTTTATTTCTAAAATACTTTTTTCTAAAAATATTAGAACATGTGATTACCTTTCCATTTTTTTTTTAATATTTAGGACTTGTTAGAGTGACAAAACTCCAACACTAAGAATCATAACACTACAAAAAACCTGAGTTTTAAAAAATAGTTATCAATATCATACATGATTTGTTTCTGTGGGAGATATGGTCAGTGACCAGAATATAAATAATTTATATTACTACTTCCTTCTAATAAACTATAAAAGAGGCTAGCAAGGTGGAAATTGGATTTTTCAAACTACACTGAAGATTTACTATACTATAACATAACTAGCAGAATTGTGGCATTGTGTATATAATGGGTCTGTCTTGAACCTCATCCAAGAGTTTTTGGTTTCCAGAATGACCAAAGTCTCATAACATTGATTCTGAAGACCACATTATAATAAGGCCCCAGTATAATACCTAATTAGAGATGCCAACTGAAAAGAAATTAAGTTAAATAATAATTGGAAGTTGCTATTTCAAACTGTGGTCATCAAAAGTAAGTCATTTGAATGGCTAAGTGTAAAAAGATAAGGCATTTTTCTCTAGTGCATGAATGTCTTTTTCCTATTTCCTAGTAATGACTGACATAAATAAAACTTTGTTTTTCTAGAAGTACTGATTATACACAGACCATTCGATTATGTATATTGATAAACAGATTTTCATTTTAACATTCCTGCCTATAAAATGTTTTCTATATTTGGGCAATGTAAGAAGGTGATATAGAAGTGACATGCCAACAAGTAACTTTTCCAGTCAAGATGTACATTTAGAGATCATTTTAAACTATTTAATTGTGAATTAAAACTCATTTTAATAGATTGATTTGTGTTCTTGCTATCATCTAGATATCCATTTTGACCACATTTTTTCCAACGTTAACTATATAATGTATCAGAGCTTTTTTTTTCTATCAGCAGATTTATTAAGTTGATAAAGGGTAGTTTAGTATGCTAGTGTGGTATTTTAAAAAAAAACATGTAACATGGCTTTCATGATATTTTTATAGTTCTTCAGAATTATTAATCTATTTAAAAAAGGGGAAATGCTTTAATTTAGATAGTCCTGCATTTTCTTGCTATATCTCTCTTTAGAGGTGTGCTATGAAATAAAACATTACAATATTTATAATAGTTTTTAATTTTATTTCATGAATTTAATTAAAATAAAAGTGTGAACTGAATGTGTTTGAATTGTCTTGCATTTCAGTCAGGATAATTAGACAGGCCCTAATGCATAGTTAACATTCATTCAACTGCCTACTGAAATTTAATGTATCCAAAAACAGATCTCATCTTCTTTTCACCAAAACCCACCTCTTCACCAAATTTCCCTGTTTCTGTTAAGGACACTTAACATCCTTCTAGTCACTTAGATCCTAAACATCAGTCTTTCTTCACTCCTTCCTCCCCAACATCACACACAGCCAATTGGGTGCCAAGTTTTGTCAGTGCTACTTCGACTCTCTCTTCCATCCATCTCCTCTCAGCCACCTCCTGAGTCCAGGCTCCTATGATTGGACTGTTTCAGGAGCCTGCTGATTGTTTTCCCTCTCACATATCTCTCCTCCACTCCAGTCCATCCTCCACCCAAATGCCAAGATGAGCTCCCACAGCACAACTGACCCAGTCAGTAACCTCCTCACTCCACAATTGAGTACAAACTGCTGTATAACATTTACAGCCTTTCGTAAGCTGCTTCCGACCTACTTTTCTGGACCTATCCATCTCCTTCACAACTCTGTCCGCCAGCCACATTTGGCTTCTTACTATTCTTTGTCCAGGGTCCGGAATGGACTCTCTCCCATCCCCTATCCCCAACCCCTCCACACACACACACTCTATCTCTTTGGACTTTGCTTTCCTTCAAAATGAAGCTCAAGAAGTCTTTTTTTGATTTCTCCCAACTGCTACTGCTTTCTCCCCACAGATTATCTTTATTTTGCATCTACTTCCATGTCTTATTTATCTAGTCCTTCCCAAGGAAGGGTAAGTCTTCTGAGGACAGAAACTGTTTCATTTTAATCTTTGTACCTTCAAACTTGGCACCTAGTGACTGCTTAATAAGTACTTGTTGACTAATTAGTTCAATCCATGTATTTAATCTGCCTACTAGTAGAGAGAGAAACAGCTTTAAAATCAGGAGATACAAATAAAGTCATTTAACTCTCAGTTTCCTGACTATAATTTGTAGAATACATATGCCAATTTTTATTGGGGAAAATGGAAGTTTTCCCTTCAACTATGAAATCATAGATAAAGAACAAAAAATGAGAAGAAAATAAAATTAAAATAATCATTTGTCTTATGCTTTTAAAGGTTAAATGGAAAAAAACATTCTCAGAAAAAAATTTTTTAAACCCTTACCTTCCATCTTAGAGTCAATACTGCATATTGGCTTCAAGGCAGAAAAGTGGTAAGGGATAGGCAATGGGGGTCAAGTGACTTACCCAGGGTCACATAGCTAGGAAGTGTTTGAGGTCAGATTTGAACCTAGGACCTTCTATCTCTAGACCTGGCTCTCAATCCACTGAGCCACCCAGCTGCCCACTTCAGAATTTCTTAAGGCAAACAGGGTCAAGCAACTTGCCCAGGGTCATACAGCTGAAACTGGATTTGAACTTGGAAAGATGAATCTTCCTGATTCCAAGCCCTGTGCTTTATTCACTGCCTAGCTGCCCAAATTTCTTAAGATCTTGAAAGTATTAGTCATAAAAACTTAAAAATCCTTAGTTGTTGCCTCTAGCAACAATGGCATGCTTAAATTAAACATGTTAAGAAGTCCTGTCAAAGTAAAAACACGTAGAACTTAGAGACAGGAGACCTGGGCTTGAATTCCTCTTCTTATTAGCTATGTGACCCTGGGCAAGTCACTTGATCCCAATTGCCTAGCCATTGCTGCTCTTCTGTCTTAGAATTAATACCAAGACAGACGGTAAGGGTTGAAAAAGAAAAAGTAAACAGAGTGGGAGACAATAACCACCTGGTAACCCATGTGTTGTTGTCTGAAGAACAAACTGGCCCATTTGGCTGAACTGAACTGAGTGTAGAGGAGGAATATTTCATAATCAACTGGAAGCCAGCTTGCCAAATGCAGGCCACGAGTTTGCATTTCATCCGAAAGGCCATGGAGATCCATGGAAGTTTCTTGAGCAAGTGAATAGTCAGACCTGTGTTTTATGAATATCAATCGGGCCTCGATGTGCAGGATGAATTGGAAAAGGGAGAGGCTGAATGCCAACACAGGCCAGGCTCTTGATGTCCAAAGCGTGCACAAAGGCCATGAGCGTGTGAGTGGAGACTAACGTGGAGACGAGAAATGTTACGGAGATAGTTGGTATCCAGCACTTTCTGGATATGGTCCAAGTAAGTGAATTACTGAGGGAAACGCCGAGGCTGTGAACGCTGGGCCCACTGGAAGGGTGGCGATAACGTGTATGTCAGAGGAGGAGGGCAAGGCAGTGAGTTCTCTTGCAGACATGATGGGTATAAAATGCCTCTGGGATCCAGGGGAGACCTGCAGAGAATGGAGGGCTGCATGTGTAGATTGGAGAGGGCTCTTCATAGAGACGACGGTGAAGCTTGGTGAGATCACCAAGACAATGAAGAGGGCCAAGGGCGGAATCAATCCTAGAATATATTCATGCAAGAGGGATAAGCTTGGAGAAAGATAAATGGGCATGGTATAAAAAATAATTTGCCCAACAGCAAAGGAAAAAACCAAGACTGGAGTGCAGGCCTAGGGGCCAGAGGTCCTGGGTTTGAATCTGGCCTTAGATGCTTCCTTGCCGTGTAACCCCCAGCTAGTCACTTATTCCCAATTGCCTAACCCTTACCATTCTTCTGCCTGGGAATCAATGCTTAGTATCAATTCTAAGATGGAAGGGAAGGGTTTAAAAAAAACTAAGGAAGAAATATCCAAAAAGTGAAAGTAGGAGCTGAGGGTAGCAATGGATTGTTGGCACCCTGCCAACTAGCAAAACACAATCAAAAGAATTAAGAAATAGCTGGTTGATTAGTATGAGGCTACCTTTCATATTAGACTTATGAGTCACAATTACAAGAAAACTTACACCAATCTTTTTTTATTTTATTAATTTAGATTATTTTTCCATGGTTACATGATTCATGTTCTTACCCTCCCCTCCTTCCCACCCACCTCCCGAAGCCAATGCGCAATTCCACTGGGTTTTACATGTACCATTGATCAAGACCTATCTCCATACTATTGATATTTGCACTAGGGTGATCGTTTAGAGCAGTGGTTCCCAAACTTTTTTGGCCTACCGCCCTCTTTCCCAAAAAAAATATTACTTAACGCCCCCTGGAAATTATGAAACTATTTATTGAACTCAGAATAGAATGTAATTACAAAAAAAGTGTGGCCATCACCGCTTTCCTGGATCGCTGCAGTACCCACCAGGGGGCAGTAGTGCCCACTTTGGCAATCACTGGTTTAGAATCTACATCCCCAATCCTATCCCTATCAACCCATATGATTAAGCAATTGTTTTTCTTCTGCATTTCCACTCCTGTAGTTCTTCCTCTAGATGTAGGTATCGTTCTTTTCCATAAAGAAAGCACTGCTGCTAGTAGAGAAGTCCATTACATTAGACTGTGCCACAGTGTATCAGTCTCTGTGTACAATGTTCTCCTGATTCTGCTCCTTTCACTCTGCATCAATTCCTGCAGGTCATTCCAGTTCACATGGGATTCCTCCAGTTCATTATTCCTTTCAGCACAAGAGTATTCCATCACCAACAGATACCAGTTTGTTCAGCCATTCCCCAATTGAAGGGCATCCCTTCATTTTCTAATTTTTTTGCCACCACAAAGAGTGTGGCTATAAATATTTTTGTACAAGTCTTTTTCCTTATCTCTTTGGGGTACAAACCCAGCAGTGGTATGGCTGGATCAAAGGGCAGGCAATCTTTTAGTGCCTTTTGGGCATAGTTCCAAATTGCCTTCCAGAATGGTTGAATCAATTCACAACTCCACCAGCAAAGCATTAATGTCCCAATTTTGCCACATCTCCTCCAACATGTATTACTTTCCTTTGCTGTCATATTAGTGGGAATTAGGTAACATAAGGATGCTAATGGATGGCTATTCAGTGTGTGTATATGAACAGGCTAGCTGGGTTACCCTCCCTTCTAACTAGAAGCCCATAAGGGTTTTGTGCCTGAGATGATGACTAAGTCCAGGGAGGAACAGGATTCTGTATTTGGATATGAAACACCAATGGGGTAAAGTATTGCCAAGACTTAGCGAAATGCCTGGCACCCCTAGGTGCTCTTCTGATACAGATCCTGTAAGAGAAGCAGCAATGTTGCATGACCTCGGGTTTGACGTCACCAAAGTCTGTGAGAACTGCCTCCCCACTTGACCCCTTTACCTTCAAACCTCCCGTTGTATCTCCAAAGATTTATCTGACTGCATTGGTATATAAACTCAGAAGTGATTTAATAAATTAGTAATCAGGAAGGATTGGGAAAGAGGGAAAACAGGAGTGCCCTAAGAAATCAGCACAGAGACTGTTGAAAGGTCTCTTTGGCTTTGGCAAAAATAAAAGGGTAGGCTTAAAAGCTTTTCTAGTTCTTCGTCTTCTAATGCTGCTTACCTAAGCTATTAGTGAAAGATAACAAAAGTCTTTAGATAAAGCTAGCACTGAGATAGATGTTTCTTCTCAATAAGGACACAGGATCAAATCCTCTTGGGCAAATGATGAAGTTTATCAGCCTACAAAGGTTTGGTGACACAGAGATTCAAGTTCAATCCACAAAGTTGAAGGCAAGGATGTCCTAGGGAAATCCTCAGGGAGAGGTAAGGCTTCACTCCTCCCAAGGGAATCTGAGCTGCAACTGGTTCAAGGCTCAGAACCGAACTCCCCTGAGACAGTTCTTCCCAGAAGTCATTGCTCTCTCCTCTCCAACTGCCTTGGCTGTCAGTCTTGTCACATTCCAACATTCCATATCCATCTCTGTGCAAAATCTTTCTCCCTCCTACATTAGCCAATCTGCTAGGTCCTCACATCAATCTTTAGATATAACCTAGATCTTTGGTTGGGGTCTCTGAACAGCAAGTACATGTGGTTCAGTTTCCCAGTCACATAGGACTAGGTTCAAACAATGCTCAGTTTCTGTACTCACTGCCTTTCTTTTCTTTTTTTTTTTTTTTTTAACCCTTAACTTCTATGTATTGGCTCCTAGGTGGAAGAGTGGTTAAGGGTGGGCAATGGGGGTCAAGTGACTTGCCCAGGGTCACACAGCTGGGAAGTGTCTGAGGCTGGATTTGAACCTAGGACCTCCCACGTCTAGGCCTGACTCTCAATCCACTGAGCTACCCAGCTGCCCCCCTCACTGCCTTTCTTAAGTCTCTGCCCAGAAAAGAGCAAAAGTGAGACCCATTTACATTGCACTTTGCTTCTGCCCTGCCCAAGAAAACAGAGTGAACCAAAGGTAAAGCCACAGAGACCAGAGTTGACCATGGATAAAGTGACATTTCCCTGGAAACAGGACAACTGCCCAAATGACCCCTTCCTTAGTAATTAAAATAAAAACATTCCTAAGAACCCCTACACACACATTCTTTATTCTCTCACTACCTTTACTTATCACACCTCCTTACCTTACCTTAATTACTTATATACTAGCTACTCTTACTATATTCCCTTGTAATTAAAACTTGTTTCCTTGGAATGGAATCATCAATCAGTTCTTTGGACGAGTCCCAATAAGCATTAACTCCAATCAGGACGATAGCTTTATGGAAAGTTGGGCCAAGTGAAGGCTTTTTAATGATGAGAGAGATTTGGACATGTCTGAATGCAGTAGGAAAGGATATCTATCAATTCAGAAAGAGGTTAAAAAGAAAAAGAGGCAGCCATAGGAGGAGAGAGTAGGGAATGAAGTCAAGGTATAAGTATTTAAGAGACTGGCCTTGGCAAAAAGGCCCACCTCATCCTTTGAGACTGGAGCAAAAGAGGAGAGATAGGGTTTGATCCCAAGATGATCCATAGTAGTATGGAATTGGGGGGGAATGCAAAAAGGATACCTCACCATTTTTCTGTGAAGTATAAGCTGATATTCTCTAATAGTGGTAGTCTGAGTAGCTTGAGAAACAGCTTCTGTGGAGATTTAATTGCCATATATATATATGTATGTATTCATAGAATCATGGAGGAAATTTGGAAATAAACCATCCAGTCCAGGAAAGCTTAACTGCAATCTGTGAACTTGTCTTATCAGTATGTTGGACTCAACACATCCAAATAAAAATCACTCTTTCCTGTCCCATTCCTCTAAGTGTCCATTTCTTTCAAGAACATCACAATCACATTCCATTACACTTAAAAACATTAGTCATCTTTGATTCTTCCCCTTTTCCACATCCAATCATTTTCTCTGTCCTTTTGATTCCACATCTCTTGAATGTATTCCCTTTGCTCCATTTACTGTTAAAAACCTTATTTTAAATGCTTAACACTAACTTGGACTATTATGATAGCTTCCTAACTGGTCTTGCTTTCAAGTTCTTCCCTATGCAATCCAGGCTCCACACAATTGTGAAAATAATCTTCCTAAGGAATAGGTATTGCTAAATCACTCCCCTGTTCAAAAACCTTGGACTTGGAGCCAAGATAATCTGGATTCTAAGCCTTCCTAACAATGTGTACCCATAGCAAGTGGCCTAACCTTTTTGGGCCTCAGTGTCCTTTTCTATAAAATGAGGAATGTGTGCTACATTACTTCTAATGTTCCATTTAGTTCTAAATATGATGCTATGCTCCTTCATTGGCTCTCTTTTGCCCCAGGATAGTACAATATCCTAATCTGGTTATTCAGTCAGGCCTTTATGTTCCCTTATGCTTTGGTTGTGACCTCCTGTATTTCACACTGCTCCTCCTCGTGCACCTCTGCATTCCAGAGAAACTAGACTAGTTACAACATAAATTTGACATTCCATTTCTTTCTCCAGGATTTTGTGTAGTAATTATATAGACATTTGAGGGCAGTGAGGTGGCTCCAGTGGATAGAGCCAGGCCTAGAGGTGGGATGTCCTGGATTCAAATCTTGCTTCAGATACTTCAAAGTTGTGTGCCCCTGAGCAAGTCATTTAACCCCCATTGCCTAGCTCTTACCATCCATCTTGGGCAGGAAGTACCCAGCGGAGACTTCCTGCAGACATCAATTTCACTGACAGGGAGGAGCCTTTGACTCCTCCCTCGAGGGACTTTAGAAATTAACAAGAGAAACCTCTAGCCTGATCTAAACTTTCCTGGCTGGCTGTTGTGTGGAGATGGAAAGCATGGAATCCCTGCAAAGATACAGGGACAGCTTCACCCAGAATTCCAGGGGACCCCCCCTGGAGAACTTTGGGTGAGGGGGCAGTTGAGAGGAATTGACAGTTACTTTGTGGAGGTTGAAGTGAGAAGACACCCTGCTTACTACTCCACACTTGGGGGTTCACTTGAGAGGCCATAGTGGCATAGCCAATGTGGTTACTACATAAGGATTAGCCTGTTTAGTAGGGTTAGTTTATATCAACTTCATTACAACAAATATTTAGTGATTAGAGAGTAAAGATATTCATTAATAGCAAGAGAGCCAGTTTTAGTTAAGTGTCTCATCCCCTCCTGTGGGGGGGGGGGGGAAGGGCAGCTTCAACCTAACAGTTCAGGGTCACCTTTCATTATCCTAAAACCCTCATTAACCTCTCCAGTTTTCTTTGTTATTTCCTAATATAACCTTTACCTTCAATATCTGTGCCTGGTAATTATTTGGGGGAATACTCACAACTCAGTCTGGACATCTAGTTTGAATCCTGTCTGCTGCAGTTTTAAGAAGATCATCTCTGTCCTCAACAGTTATATAGCTAGCTTCTATTTACTCATTTGTCAAACCTGTGAGGAATATAAATTAAAGAAAAGGAACATCATTGGGGTTTCAGCCATAACAGAAACTTACCAGAAGAATCTCATTCCTGTCTCCATACCCAACTGAAACAACTGTTAGAGGGGGAGGGGTTTGAGATTCAGGAGTGTTTTGCCCCCTCCTTCCTCACTGAAGCCTGTCAATCTGTGGCTCTTGACTTGAAGCTCTATCTGGCCCTGACACATTTATCTGCTTCTCCAAATTATCTGTTATTATCATCATAACACTGACTCACCAATTAATGTTATAAATAAGTACAGCAAAATGTTGATAATGAGGAGGAATAAAAGGAATAAAGGATAATGGCTGAGTTAAGGGAATGAATAGGCAATCTTGGTATAGGGAGGAGTAAAGGTGTTAGGTGAGTAATGAAGGGATGAATGGTTTGTATATAGGAAGGTAGGGAATGAATGGGAGTATAGGAGGGACTGCTCAAACAGGCTAGTCACTGAAGCTAGAGGCAGAGGGTACAGGAAGGAAATAGGCTGATCTTCAGGCAGGGAAGGTATCCCTATGATACAAGAGGAATTGGGCCAGCCAGAAAAGTTTAGATCAGGCTAGAGGTTTCTCTTGTTAATTTCTAAAGTCCCTCGAGGGAGGAGTCAAAGGCTCTCCCTGGCAGTGAAACTGATGTCTGCAGGAAGTCTCCGATGGGTACTTCCTGCCCAAAATGGATGCCTAGGTTTCCCTCAAGAAAATAAAAGGAAAGTTATTCTTCCCTCTTCAGCCTTTTTTGCCTTAATCTTCAATACAATGATTCACCAGAGGCTTTTATATAGGTAACAAAGGGGATTTATTGATGGCAGGGATAAGTTGAGGGAGAAAAGGTTTCAGGGTTTTGTAACTGCTGTTAAGGAGAAAACTGGTGTTGGGGGAAGGGTCACAGAGAAGGGAGTCAGACTGAAAGAGGCCGGCTCTCCCAGTCAGGAAAGTTTCACTGCCCTGAAGTAAAGTATTTATCAGATCACTAAATAAGGGGGTGGCTTGATTTAAGGATGTCCTACTTGCCTACAGAAGCTAATCCACAAAGTCCAACCACCAAAACCACCCTTCCTCCCAGGGCCCAAAGGGAAATTCAGGGAAATAGTAAGGATGTAAATGGAGAGATCAGGGAGAGGTCCAGAGAAATCAGGCTTTTGCTAGCAACCTTGCATTACATACCACTCTTCTGTCTTAAAAGGAATACACAGTATTGATTCTAAGATGGAAGGTGAGGGTTTAAAAAAATAAATTATACAGCCATTTGGAAATATGACAGTACTCTCAGCTCTTGGCCTGTCTTAAAAAATAGGTCAGATTGGAAATGTTTTAACTGAGCATTTTTTTTTTTTAACGAAGTAGCTACTATATGTAGGGTTAGTCACTAGCAGATACAAAACTACTGGCTCATAAATTTACATTCCAGCTGTTGTAATTGCATGTTGCCTCTTTTCTTAATGCTATCTTTGTAATTTGGTTTTGACTGTTTATCTTAAATAAATTTGTCTGAATTTGCACAAAGGGGTGATTCAGAGATATCTCCCTCATTGGTAACGAAATATATTCTGTCATTTTTTTGATCACTTCTTACTGTCTAGACTCTTTCTGGTTGTGTTCTTTAGGGAAGTATTTATAATATATAGGAATGGCACTATTAAATAATCTATAAGCTTTTAACATCTCTTGTTTTTCTTGTAGGATTTCTCTTCATCCTTGGCAACATACAGTAGTCTATAAGCTGCACTGATCATTAGGTTGGTCTTTTTGCTTTCTCATCACAAATACTGCAATAAGAAAAAACCAAAAACATCATGAAATATTTCTTCCCACCTTTGGTTGTAGGATGAAACTAATTCTGACAACACTTATTTGCCTCTCTTAGAAAAATCTGTGAACAATCCTTCCATTTAGCTACAAATGCCTTTTATGTTTTGGTTTCATCTGTAGCAAAAATTTCATATTACTATAGTTCAATTTCCTTCAATTACATTTTGAAAAACTAAAGTTAACTGATTTCCTGTTATCCCTGTCTCTTCCCTGATAAGCCAGTTTGAAGGTCTTAAAGAATATGGTATATTGGACTTGTGCTGTCAGGAAAATTTTTAAAGTTTAATCCCTCTTTAGACATTTATTAATTACATGATCCTGGACATGTAATCTCAGCCTCAGTTTCTTCATCTGCAAAGGCTCTAAAAAGTTCCTTCCACTTGCAAATCTGTGATCCTATATTTTTTAACATTAGCCTAGTCCACTTTTAAAGAGTTCTAATTATTAGGAACTTTTTCTTTATACCAAGCTGAAATGTTTCTCTGCAACTTTTAAACATCCTTCTGTTGCCCAGCAGAACAAATTCTCTCCCGTTGCATTTCAGGATTTGAAAGTTGAACTAAGGTTTTAAGAAATCTCATAGTCTGGCCACTCCATTTTAAAATAGAGAAAAGAGGAACAACTAATATTTAAAAACAATTAAGCAATTTTATGAAAGGTACTACTAAGAAAAAAGACAAAACAGTTCCTGCCATGTAGGAGCCTACATTCTATACATCCACTTCCACCACTTGAAACCCCTCTTAAGATGCAGCTCAGGCACTATCTTCTGAATGAAACTTTTCCTGATTCCAACTACTAGTGCCCCTCCTCCCAAACTACCTTGTATTTAACTAGTTCGTATATAATTGCTTTATATTTTTCCATGTTGTTAATAATGTAAGCTCATTTCAAGTAAAAATTGTTTCATTCTTTGCACCTGTAAACTCAGAGCCTAGCCTGACAACATTCTGTTAGTTGATAGAAACATAAAAATTGGGAGGGGGGGGGAAGGAGGGGAAGTGTCTTGACCAAGGTTACAAAGTTTAGAAGTGGTCGAGTGAGCATTTGAACTCGGGTTTGCAGATTCAAGTTGCTTCCAACTGCAAGGGTTATCTAGTAACCCCTGGAGAATAGGAAGAATTAGAGGCTTGGGGGTATGTTGGGCTAAGTTTGAGGTGACCCTAGGATAGTGTGAGCGACACTCGTTCCTTTCTCAAGGTGTGGCTCAGCACCAGAGAGCAAACATTCTCTCTAGAGCCCTGATGGCAAATCTATGTTTCAGCACTGATACACAGTCATTTTCGATGATAGGCAGCATCAGCCGCATACAGAGAAGTATGTTATTTAAACTACAAATATTGCAAAATTATGAGGTTTTTTTTCCTCGAAGTGACACATCACCTGAGTTATGCTAGGCTTTTTGACGAATTTTGACACACCAAGCTCAAAAGGTTGGCCATCACTGCTCTAGAGACTCCCGGAAGTATTGGGGAGGCGGGGCCACCTAGCGAGAGGATACAGGAAGAGGCATGCCTTCAGACCCGCTTCTTCTTCGCTCTCCTCCGTCCTCCCAGCTTAATGACCTCCAACTACGGAAACGGAACCAAACGGGGAACAGGAAATTCCAGGGCGAGGAGGCGGGACTTCTGCTCTGCCCTCTCCGGCTTGACGTCATCGAGGGAGGAAGCTTCGATACTGGAAAAAATGGCCAAGACCGGATTAGAAAACGTATTTCCGGGGCGTCCTAAAAGAAGGAAGTGTCAGAACGTGAAGACTGCAATAGCTGGTGGGTGAGAGGCCCGGCAGAATGGTGGCCACCAGATCGATGCGGCTGGAGGAGCCGCAGCCTAGGCGAATTCAGAAGAATGAATCCCCAAGGCACAGGGTAAGAGACTGGCATTCGCCATTACTCTTCTTTTATCTTTTACTGCCCCCGCTTTGCAAACTGTTAGTCCTGCCTGAGAAAGCGAGTCTGGATTTGGGGTAAGAGGAATCGGCTCGGAACGCGGAGGGAGACCTTTTCGAGTGACGTTGCGCGCGCTTGGACCCCGGCCCAGCCCGGTGGGCGCGGGGAGAAGCGTGATGGCGTCAGAACGCATGCGTTGGGAGGAGCGTGGTGGCGTCAGAGTGCGTGTGCAAGAGGCTGCACGTACGTAGCTCCGCCTTTCCGTTAACCCCACCCCCTTCTGCAGCGTGGCCGGCAGCCAGAGCTGAGAATCTCTTCTCAGCTGCGATCCTTCGGGCTGCTGCGGATCCCAAATTCCCTCAGACCTGAGATCCTGGGCTGTGTTTGGGTACCAGGGCTAGCCACGCAGGGAGAACATCCTTTCCAGGTGGGCTTGATGCCAAAACTAGCCCCTAGAGTGGCGGAGTAGCTCTGGAGGGGATCCCAGAGGTCATCTCATCTAACTCCCTCCCTTTGTCACATAAGTAAACTGAGGCCTAGAGAGTCCGGTAAGTTGTTGGGGTTTATCCAGGGAAGTGACTGCAAAACTGGCACCTGAATCCAACTTTTGACTCTCATATCTGACCTCTTTTCATGCTCAATTCCACACGTGTCCCTCCATCTCTCTAATGGGATTTTTATTCCCTCCTGCCTTTCAGGATTCCCCTGCCAAAGGAGCAAGAAGTGAAAACAAACAGCCAGAAGACATGAAGGACTCAAAGACTGATGATTTAAATGATGCTGACTCCAAGGCCCTCCTGCAGGATCCTCCCACAGTCAAAGCAGCCAAGAGTAGAAGTAGGAGTAATTTAGCACAGACTATTGAACCAGTAACAGATGGAGAAGTCTCAGAAGCTGAGTCCACTTGTTCTTATATGTCTGGACTGCAGGAACCAACAGTAAGGGTCACCAGAAGAAGGCGCATCATCATTCCCTGCCAACCAGAATCCAAACCTAGGAGTAGACATAAGACTACTCGGAGTGAATCCATCAAATCTGGGGATGAAGGTGAAGTTTCTGAAACTGAGTCCTGCTCCTCAGTTCTTTCTTCCCTTTTGGCATCTCCAGTTAGAACCAGAAGGGGGGCCAGACAGAGAGAAGCAAGATTCTATTTAGATCCAAATTCTGCTTTATTGGCTGAAGAAACTTCTGATGCTGAGTCATGGTGCTCAGGTGTTTCATCTGTTGGAAGCCGAAGAACTACTCGGAGCAAACAGATCAAATTAAAGAAAGAAGCTGATATACAATCTGAAGGGGAAGATAATACACCCAGGCCAGAAAATGTAAACCAGAGTGAGCATACAATTCCTTCCCAACTGGAAATCATCTCTGAATCCACATATGTGAATACTCAGAGTTCAGATACAGAACAGCCTGCTCCTTCTCCGGGAAATAGGTCCAATCAATGTAAAAATGAAATTCAGAGATTTGGTGATGAATCCTTGGTGAAGAGTTCAGAAGAAAAATCAGAAGTTCAGATGAGAAGAAAGAAAGATGTCATTGCAAAAGAGTTTTCCAAAGAAGACTTAAGTGAAGAGCTTTATACATTGGAGGAGGAAAAAGAAACAAGTAAAGGACTTCAGCAAAGCAGCTTTAAAAAAATTTTTACTTTTCAAAGCCAATCAACACCAGACAAAACCAAACCGGAGCACACAAAAACAGCTACTGAAAGGGAAAGAAAAGCTTTTGTTCTTTCAGTTGAATGTTTGGAAGGGATAAATGATCAGAATGAAAAGGCAGAGGATTTAGAGGAAACCAATGATGTTACCCTTACAGAAATTACTGGTAATGAGAGCAGTGACTGCAAAATCGGTGTCACTGAAGATACTTATGACAAAAAAGAGCATTTAAATGGTGATGCCATGGTAAGGCCCCCTTCTGTTACCAGTGAGTCTCAAGATAACAATAATTCTGGCTTCTTGGTTCTCAGCAGCGATGAGGACCAGGTGTCTGAAGATAATGAGAGTGAAGAAGATACATTGTGTTTCGTTGAGAGTAGTGAACAAAAGCTTTCATCAGAGAAAAATCCAGCAGATAACCTATCTGAGGATGTCTTATTTGTCATTGACAAAACCCCTGGATTGAGTTCTGATAAGAATTATTACTTGGAGGAAGAGGAAGAAAAAGCAAGTGAAATAGCCAGTGAGCAGGAAAATGATGAAGAGGAAAGTGAAGAAGAGGAGCCTATAGACAAAGAAGAAAATGAAGAGGAGTTCATAGATGAAGATGACTTATTGAGTAACACCAAGTCTAACCTGTAAGTTTTTATATTTATTTGAAGAATTTGGGTTTCTTGCTATATTATATTAAATACCTTGAACCTTACCTACAAATGATAGACTAATAGGCTGGGCAAAGGGTCTACAGGATGAATATTTTCTGCTTCAGAGGTACTTAGTCTGTCTTGTTTCTGGCCTTCCTTGAACATAATTGTTTGTAGAAGGAAAGATGTCTGAAGAACGTCTACAGTGACTTGGGGATTTTGAGTATGATTGGAAGGAAGCACTCAGCTGTTTGTAATGATGATTTTTCTGCTCCAGAGTTAGGACCTACTTAAAGAGAAAAGTAAGCTGTCAGGTTTTAGCTATTGAGCTTGGAATCCTTGACTGCAGTGTAAGTAAAGTGGGTAAAAGTAAAGAGGAAAAGAAAAGAAAGGTATTTTTTTTTCAGCTCTATGCACAGTACTCTGAGGTCCATCTGTTTCCAATGATTTAATGTTTTAATTAAGTGGTAATTTCTCTTTCAGCTTGAAGTTGTCAAGTAGCAGCATAGATCCTGGTCTGAGTATTAAGCAACTTGGAGGCTTATATATTAATTTTAATGCAGAAAAAATGAACTTCAACAAAAATGCCCTTACACAAATAAAGGAGAAAAATAAAAAAGAGGTGAGTTTCATAACATATGCTGTTATGTTTTCATATACCTAAGCCTCTGGCTTAACAAAAGTATTTCATATTTCACTTTTCCTCCACTGGTACTAAAAAGGTGGGGCTAATTTTCTTTCTCTACAGTATTTAGAATCAGTACTCCAATTTAAATTAACCAGTGTATTGGTTCCAGGTCAGAAGAACAGTAAGGGTTAGGCAGTGAGAGGGTGGGGGTGTTGGGGGGTTAAGTGACTTGCCCAGGATTACAAAGCTAGAAAGTGGTATTTTGAGACCAGGTTTGAACCCAGGATCTCCCAGCTCTGGGCCTCACTCAATCTACTAAGCCATCTAATTGCCTCCAACATTTATTTTTTTTCTTTTTCTTTTTTTTTTTAAACCCTTAACTTCTATGTATTGGCTCTTAGGTGGAGTAGTGGTAAGGGTGAGCAATAGGGGTCAACTTGCCCAGGGTCACACAGCTGGGAAGTGTCTGAGGCCAGATTTGAACCTAGGACCGCCTGTCTCTAGGCCTGACTCTCAATCCACTGAGCTACCCAGCTGCCCCTTCCAACATTTATTTTTACGTTTTAGTGAGAGAGTCTTACTGTGTTAAGCTTCTTGAATACCCTCAGTTCTAGAAAATTGTTATTCCCTTCCTTTTTGTATGGGGCCTTGTTTCAAACAACATCTCTATGGAGAAAACTTCCCAATTTATATCTATAACCTTCAAGATCAGACCCATATTGCCAACTCTATGCCAAATGAATCTGTCTGGATGTTTCAACTAAAGAAAATGTCACTCTTACCAAAAATTAAACTATAGATTGTCCTCATTTCCCTGGTTTTGTTCATTCTTCATCACATGGACACACAGTTTGTTTGGTGTGTTATCTTCAACTTGCCTGTCTGCCTCCCTGAATCCTGTTGCTGCAATCTCCACTCTCTCCCTTCTTATTTCCTCTGTCTTTACCAAAAGCCTCCACGAATCCATCTGGCTGGATTATTTTAACAGATTCCTAGTTTAACACATTCTCTAGTCCAGGGGTCAACAACGTATGGCTCTCAAGCCATATCTGGCTCTTTTGAGGGCCAGATATGGCTCTTTCTGCAGGAGCCATAAAGTCAATTTTTTTTCAGGCGCTGTTACAGGAGCGCATACTGTGAGCACTGTACGGCTCTCATGAAATTACATTTTAAAAAATGTGGCGTTTATGGCTCTCATGGCCAAAAAGGTTGCTGACCCCTGCCCTAGTCTAGTCCCTTTCATTTTCAATTCACATATTGCTGCCAAAGTAATATAAATAAAAGAAATTATTGTATTTCTCCCTTTCCTCAGAAACCTTTAATTAGGTTTTTTTGTCTCTTGAATAATAACCAAATTTCATACACTAGCCAAGGCCTTTCCAGAACTTATCTCTCTAGCTTTCTTTACTACTCCTCTTCATATGTTACATGTTAACCATTATTAACTGTTTGCTATTTTCTGTTTTTGCTGAGTATTTTCCTGTCCCCATCCTTTGCTATACTATCCTGTCTTCTCTCTTCTCTCTATCTCCTCTATCTGTTATCTTTCAAGTCCAAGCCCTGAAGTTCTCTCTCTCTCCTGTGCCCCAGATATGCCTTGCTGCCACTGCCTCTCTACCTCTTGTTTCCAGTTGTCTTTGGGACCACACTCACTCTAGCTTCCCTACCAACACCAAGAATATTAGACCTTATAGGCTTTGATCTTTACTCACCCTGACCTGGGGCAAGTCTTGGTTCTGAAACTGTACAATGCCTATAATGATTATTGTGGTCCTCAAAGCACATGTTCTGTAATGGGATAGGTAGGAACAGCAGTGTTTCCCTTATATAGCCTTTAGCACAGTATCTTACACAAGGTCTCTTTAAGATATTTTGTTGGGACTTTTTTCCTCTGAATCAGTAACTAGAATTTCTTAAACTTAGAACTGATTTTTAATATTACATCCACCTTTAGAAGTGGCTGCAAGTTAGTTAGCATTGTCCTCATATTTGGCCTTTCCTGTCCATCTTTTCCCTTAATTCTTTCCGTTAAGCCATCTGTTGCATAACTCTGACATTTGGAAAAACAGAAGGGACTTTATGATATGGAACACTAATACTGTTTATATAATTATGAGTAAATATGTCCAAAGAAATTTTAGACTTTTAAAAGTAAATCAACTATAGATGGTGAAGTAAGATATAGTATATGCTCTCTAAAGAATTCATGGAATTTTTAGAGCTGGAAATAAAAGACTCACCATCTAAGGTTTACCCGAGTTTACATTAGTAGGGCTAGGACTAGAATCCAAGGGTAAGGATTCCCAGCCTGGTACCCATTCCTCCCAAATATGGATGAAGAAACTGAGACTTAGAGGTGAAGCGACTTGTTTTTAGTCCCAACTAATAAGTATGGGTTCAAATCTGGATCTTATGACTCCAGATCCCATGTTCTTTCTACTGTGCTCTTAGTTCTTCCCAAGATGTTGCCTTAGTGGGAAATATGAAACCCAAGGAAACAGCCTCCCCAAAATTTGGTAGACCTCGAGCCTTTACTGAGTAATTAGATGTTAATATCTGGAATTAATACCCCAACAAGACAACAGAGAAGGAGGATGCTTATCTGTATTCAAAGAAAATTATCTCACATTCAGAAAAATGATCATTTAAGCTTTTGGAGGCTCATTTGCAGAGCCAGAAGCAATTATAGCTGAACTTAAGCATATTACCAAATGCGAGCCAGTTTGCTCTTCCAAACCAATCACCTGCAGATATCTCTGGGGCTGTACCTTTAACTTATACCGTAAAAATATAAAACATTTTTCTCCAGATACAAAAAGTTAAGATGAGTTATAACAGTGTTATACTACCAGGAAAAAGAGCTATTAGGGTATGCTATTCATGATTCAGTTAGATCCTGTAAGAGAAGAGATTTTTTTTTTTACCCATCCCCATTGCCTTATGTTTTCAGATATTCCCATTGTTTTATGTGCATATATTTTATGGTAATACATATAGTTAAGTAGCTCTGTGTTATGTAGATTTATTACATGAAAATGATAATCATAATAGCTAGCATTTATTTATGATGTGCTAGATATTTTGCTAAATATGTGCTTTACAAATATTATTTGGTCCTCACAACAGCCTACTAGGAGTAGATGATATTATTATCCCCATTTTAAAATTGAAGAACCTGAGGCAAACAAATCAAATGACTTGTCTAAGATCAAAAGTATCTGAGGCTGGATTTGAATTCAGGTCTTCCTGACTCTAGGTCCAATGTTATATGTACCAAACTAATGAGCTATCTTTATAAAGTGTATATATTCATAGCTATTAAAGGAACAATTCTTTGCTTTATGAAGAATTCTCTAAGATGATTTTTCATCCACTAGTTCATCTGATTTTATTTTATTTATCAGATCTGATTTACACAAAACTCCTTAGGAACATTGTATTCAACAAGGTGTGAGGCATGGACTCTAACATATGGAAGATATTTAAATGTCAATTTAAAACACAAAATCTGACTTGGTGTTGTATAGCTTATTCTGACAGCATTCAGGACCTCATTCATTTTCTCTTTATCAGCTCTTGCAGAAAAGCATTATTACTCCTGATTTTGAAAAAAAAGATTGCATCCCACCATACAAGGAGTCACAATTTCAACTTAAGAAAAAACGCAGGGTAAGTACAGAGCTCTTGGTAATATTTTAATTTAAGATACTGGCCGTAGAAGACCACAGAAACATTTTCCAAAAACTTATATTTTATAAAAAACCAAGGTGGCCCCCAGAATGGTAAACAATTGTGTGTTCTTGGATAGAGTGTGGCCAAACACATAGCATGGGAGAAACACATCTCAGTTTACGTTAATCAACTGGAAGCCATTTCTTCCCCCTTTTTTAAAAACCCTTACCTCTTTCTTGGAACCTACCCTAAGGACTGATTTAAAGGCAGAAGAGCAATAAGGGCTGGGCAGTTGGGGTTAAGTGACTTACCCAGTGTCACACATCTAGGAAGTACCAGAGTCAAGATTTGAACTCAGGACCTTCTACCACTTTGTCCACTGAGCCACCTAGCTGCCCTAGCTAGGAACCATTTCAACAAAGTGAAGTTCAATTGGTGACTCTGGTTTTATTTTTAAGGAACACAGTGGCAAAATGTGCCATTATCAACTTTTTCCCTACATTTACACATGCTCTGAGAGTTTGTTATCTAAAGTCCAGGGACCATGTCTTTTCAGAGTACTATTACGAATAATATCATAGAGCTGGCATAAACTATAGATGAAGTTTCCTATCACTAATGTGAAACATAAGAGTAGGGGTATGCAAACAATATCTTGCCCCTGCATATTTTTGGAAGAATAGTAATTTCTGTTACTTTTATTTCAGTGTTTTTGGGGGGGGGTTTTCTGCGCTGTTAAAAAAATTATAGGAATGGGGCAATGAGGTAACTCAGTGGATAGAATTAGGCCTAGAGACAGGTCCTGGGTTCAAATCTGGCCTCGGATACTTCTGCCTCTTAGCCCCCTGGACAAGTCACTTAAGCCCAGTTGCCTAGCCCTTACCACTCTTCTGCTTTGGAGTCTAAGTATTGATTCTAAGACAGAAGGTAAAGATTTAAAAAAAATTTTTTTAGTAATAGGAATAAATGGCTTTCTAAAATATAGGAGATGGAATGAAAAATTCATTTGGATTTTCTTATACCTCTGGGTGTTTATTATATTTTTCAGTATTTAGCATTTTAATTTAAATTTAGTATAAAATAGCATTTTATTATAATGTTATAATTATTTATTAGGTGGATAATCAGTGATAGTACATGTTTAATGGAAAAACTATTATAGAAATAATGCTATTCTATTCTTCTTCCCTCTCCTTTAAGGAATCTTTTTCAGATATTATACTTGGTTATCTGAAAATTTTCTTTCCTGTACATGTATTCATTCTCTTTTTATATAAAATAAAGGACCATTAGACAAATCTTGTTTTTGATGTTTAGGGGTTGGTTGTTTTTTGCAAATTTAAATTCTTATTTATTGATGCCAATTCACAAAATATTTGAAAGTGTGTAATTTAAGGGAAAATAGTGTTTTGTACTGAAACATAAAATATGTAATGGTTTCTATTCTGCCACCTAAATTTCAGGAAGAACGGAAAAAAACAGCAGGAGATGGCTGGTTTGGTATGAAAGCCCCAGAATTGACAACCGAACTGAAAAATGATCTCAAAGCCCTGCAGATGAGAGCTAGTATGGACCCTAAAAGATTTTATAAGAAAAATGATAGAGATGGTTTCCCTAAATATTTCCAGGTAAGAAGCACTACTCTTTTATTTTAATTTGGACAAACTATTGCAACTGGTTTTCTTTTTACTGGCTTCAGAAGGTTAATGTTTATAGTGTATATCCCAAGAGAAATAGCCAAAATTACAGTGTTTTAGGTGAGGAAGACCTCCCAGCTCAGATCTGGCCAATCTTGGAATCATTCCCTTCAGGTAATTAATAACTTACAAAGGGATTGTGTTTTGGAAGTTTTTAATTGGGTTGTTAGGAATTTCAAGGGCATTCCTATAAAAATGGGTCAGGTGACTGACCATAGGATAAAAGCCTGTTTCACCCAAATGCAGCTGAACAATAATGCTGAGAGCAGTCAGAGGAGCAGGGAAGGAGAGGGCAGAGTTTCTTCTTTGATTTAGTAGGTCATTTTGGTTACGGCTAAAAAATAACATCAGTTTGTTGTCAACCTGGTCATGAATGAGCTTTTCCAATTTTAAAATTGCAGAACTTTAGTCCAGTTCTCAGACGACATACAAGAGGGTGATCCTTCTGCCCTTTGGAAGCAGGAGCCTCTTCTGCCCTCAGGCCTGAGGATCCTCCACAGGCTCAGTCCCTCCTCAGGGCCTCCCCCAACAAGTCACATGCCTGCCCTCTCCTTGGATGGGGCATGCCTTGGGGGAAGGGACGGGCTTGGCACGCATCTGGCACACAGCGGTGCTTACTCCATGCTTGCTCATTGACTTGACCCCCCCTCCACACCTCACCCCCACCCAGCCTTTTTTTCTCCTCCATGCTTCAGTTCTGAGCTACTCCTGAGAGTAGCCGTGAGTCTGGCTGTGCCTTGTCCTTGTTTCATAGCAGCATCCCGAGTGTCTGGCTGTGATCCTCTCTCCTTCCCCTCCCCTCTGCTCAGTCTTCCCCCCATTCACTTTTCTTCCTCAGCCTGCAGATCCCCAGATAAAGCTTGCTTTGCTGCTTGACACCTGGCCCTCCGGGCCCACCCTGCTCCCCTCCTCCTCACATCCCTGGCCTTTCCCAGGCCCTTGTGCGGCCCCCAGCCTTCCCTCTGCCTGCTGCCTGTCTCCTGGGTACAGTTGCCCCATTTCTCACCTCTTAGAAAGGGAGCTCCTGGAGGGCAGCCCCTGGGGTTTTGCTTTTTATCCCCAGCCCTTGGCACCCGGGGCCTTGCACAGAGCTTTAAGAGACTGGCTGTAGATGAATAATTTTATGAAATCAAAAGTAGTCATAGGAAGAAGAGGGGAAAATAGAGAGGTAGAGAAGTACTTAGCTTGCTAATCTGTGGCCACCATTTTGGGCCCCTACCACACCCACACTGAGGAGAGAGCCATCATTGGGAGCCCTTCCCCCCTCCTGCCTCCATTTATCCAGCCCTAACTCTGCCCACTAACATGTGACATCTCAGGAGCCAATCATGGTTTTCTAATTTGCCTGGGCCACAGGGGCAGTTCAGGGCACATTGTAGGGAAGACCATCCTGCCCTCCTGGTCTGGTCAGATTCTTTATTTTTTTTCCTTTTTTAAATTTAGAATATTTTTCCATGGTTACATGATTCATGATCCCTCCCCCGCCCCCATCCCCCCACTCTTTCCTCTCTCCTCCAGAAGCTGATTTTACTGGTTTTATATATATCATTGTTCAAAACTTATTTCCGTATTATTCATATTTGCAATAGAGTGATCTTTTAACACCAAAACCCCAATCATATCCCCATCCAACCATGTGATCAGTCATATGTTTTTCTTCTGCATTTCTGCTCCCACAGTTCTTCCTCTGAATGTGGCTAGTTTTCTTTCTCATAAGTTCCTCTAGCTTGTTTGGGATCATTGCATTGCTGCTAGTAGAAAAGTCTATTACATTCAATTGTGCTATAATGTATCAGTCTCTGTGTACAACGTTCTTCTGGCTCTGCTCCTTTCACTCTGAATCAATTCCTGGAGGTCTTTCCAGTTCACATGGAATTCCTCCAGTTCTTTATTTCTTTGAGCACAGTAGTATTCCATCACCAGCAGATACCACTATTTGTTCAGCCATTCCCCAATTGAAGGGCATACCCACATTATCTGATTTTTTTTTTTTTTGCCATCACAAAGAGCATGGATATAAATATTTTTGTACAAGTTTTTTTTCCTTATCTCTTTGGGGTACAAACTCAGCAGTGGTATTGGTCTCACCATATTCTTGACTCCTTTGCTCCATTTTTCTGGTTGTTGTTCTACCCTCGTGACTAAATTTATCCAGTGATTTTCCTCACACGTTCCCCCCATTTCCGGCCAGAGTTCAAAATTTGGCCATAGTTGAAAAGGTAAAAAGAACAAATTCTCTTTTCACAAAGTAAACACTTAATTAATGCTTCTAGATTCTCATTTCAATCCATCTTTTCCAGGTTGGAACAATTGTTGATAGTCCAGCTGACTTCTATCATTCTCGAATTCCTAAGAAGCAAAGGAAAAGAACAATTGTGGAAGAATTGTTAGCTGATTCTGAGTTCAGAAGGTAAAATGATTTGTTTGAGTTTTAATTACAAGAACTTGAGAGAAGCAGCTTACTGTGGTGGACAGAGACCCTGGGTTTGAATTATAACTGGCATTCCCGTGTCCTACCCCTTAGAGTGGTCAGTATCTCTGGGAGAGAAGTTCTACAAGCATTGTTCCCCATTTTATAGATGAGGAAACAGGTTCTGTAAGGTTGAGAGTTATTCATTTGTCCACAGTTTACACATTCTCCTGGTAGGTCACTTCACTTTTCTGTGTGTATCTCAGTTTCTCATCTGCAAAACGAGAGGATTGAACTAAATGATTTCTTGGTCTTGTTTATATTTAAATCTTACCATTCTATCGATATATTCCTATTTTTAAAGTATGAAATTAATTTTTGTAATTTGTATCCTTTAAAATAGAGGAGCTTGAGAGTCAAAAAATTTATAAATATTGTTTTAAGTGAATGACTACTTAACAGTGTTTCTTTATTGAAAGGTATATTTTCATTACCTGTTTTTTCTCCCAGTAATCTGTGTATGTAGTTGATAGGGTCAAAGAGCCATGAATAAATGTTGGGGTCTCACCCAGGGAGAAAGAAGGCACAAATAATTCTCACAGAGAGACACTGCTCCTCTCGGCCAAAGGTCGTGTACAAAGCTGTTACTCTGAGCTACAAGTGTCTTATCTGGGGACATATTGTTTATGTAAGCCACCAGGGATGTTTTTGTTCTGTCTCTGGGAAAGATTTAGACTTCCTGTACCAATCCTCCATAAACAAAAAATCTTTATGTCCTCTTGCAAGCAGATGTCTCATATATCTTGACATGTGGATCTAATTTGCCTAATAGAATTCTCATTATAAAAGTTGCCTCTTTGTCATCATAAATGGAGCTAATGCACAGCCCCCCATTTGACCTACTTTGGTCTCTCCCTCTGTCTCTTTCTCCTACTCCCTTTTTCTCTCAGTGTCAGAATCCTGGCTTCAACATGTAGTGTTGGTGAATTGTCACTTATATTCTAACTTCCAGGTGTCCAGCTCCATGGCAGGAGTTAGGAGCTCTGAAGTGAATCAGGGGAAGTTTTGTTTAAATAATAAATCAAAGTGAGGGTGAGGAGATGTGAAAAGAAGCTAAAGCTGATTTGTACTTATCATTTTTAGTTCAATTAAAGTTATATATGTATAAATATAAAGTTAGTGGCAAATTCTGTTCAACAAATATTTTCTTAAGCACCTACTTGTCCTGGGCTATAGGAATGGGAGGGGGAAAAAAATACCTGCCCTTGACTTAGATCCAACTGAGGGATACACCGTCTACACAGAGGAGTAAATACAAAATAATGAGTTTTGCCTCAGCAGGGTGTGGGATCTTCCTCTTTGGAGGCCTTGGGCATCCTAGGTCTGTTGTCCAGGGGATTCCTTCAGATGTGGATGCTAAGGTTCCTTCTGACTGTGATTCTGTGATACTTTGAGGATGGAAAGACAGATAGCTGGAAGGAGGAGGAAAGATTTCACCAAGGAGCTGGGTGTCCTGGGGGGGGGGGGGGGGGGGGGGGGGGGGGGGAGGAGATGAGAAGGCAGAGACTGCAGACACACAGAGTGTTGTGTGTGACAGCCCAGAGCTACGTGGGAGGTGGAGGCCAGAACCAGAGAGAATCCCCCAAAAGCTAGCAAGCTATCAAATTCATTGTCTTTGAAGATGACCTATATGGCCAAAAAATGAAAATTGTTCCTTTTTATGAATTTCCACCAAAATATGTCACTTTATATTTGGTGGAAATGACCTTTTCCACACATAGGATACGAGAGTGGGAGTGCATCTTTGGTCTCTCGAGATCAAATGCTTACAGCGTTGAATGTTACAAGTTTGTTCTACTCAGTTTCACTTTTTTCTTAGAGATTAGTAACATGTTGCTTTTGAGCTTTAATTAAGCTAATTTCATTGGAAATTTTAAGCCTATTGTTACTAAAAAATGACCGCTGTTACAAATTGTTCTACTATGTCTCAAACTGGGACATCTATGGTGAAACTTGCAATTTGTATTCACACTCTAGGTAGAATTGGTGGGTGGCGTTCTGTGCTCAGGCGTACCAGGAGGTCCTGGGACCAAGGAAACCAAAGGCAATGAGGAAAATATGCCAGTAGTAAAATGGCCGGGGTGTCGTAGAACTTTCATAGTAATCTTGTTAGAGGAGATAATTGAGCCAAGAGAAAAGGAGAGAGGCCCAGGTTTTGTTCCTCCTCTCCTGTCATAGTACTTACTAGCATCCACTGTGAAAAATCTGTGCTCGTGGCTAGAAAGGAGCCTACAGAAATGATTAGGGAGTGCAGAGGAGCGAAGGGTGTGCACAGAGAGGGAACAAGCCTGACACAACCACGTCCATGGGAGAGTTGGGGGCACATCACAGCCAGCAAGGTGGGAGCTGTGCACGCCTCGGGCTCGGCTGCCCCTTGCTCCTCTTGGGTCATTTCATCTTGCTTCATTTGCTTTGGGTCATGTTTGCTATTTAATCACGGGATAGTTATGATTGGAAATGAATGATGAATTATACCAGTTGAATACCTTCTGAGAGCAAAAGCAGGCCCCCCAACTTCAAAGAGAAGCGTCTGGAAATGCCTTTGTGATGCAGAATATTGAATAACCTCTTGGGCTACCAAATAGGAATGGCGGCTCTTTTAATTTATTTTTAAACCTTTAAATTCCATCAGAATCAGTATTAAGTATTGGTTCTAAGACAGAAAAGTGATAATGACTAGGCAAGCCAATTGGGGTTAAATAACTTACCCAGGGTTACACAGCTAGGAAGTTCAGAGACCAGATTTGAACTCGAGACCTCCTGTCTCCAAGCCTAGCCCTCTATCCATTGAACTACCTAGCTGCCCCAGAGCTATTTGTAGACTAAAATATTGGAATCCTTCTGAGATCCAATAGAAATGGGGCATTTGTAAATCTCAGAAAGGCTTCATTCAGGGGAAAGCTCCTGATTGTTACTTTTCAAAAAAAAATCATTTGTTGGGACAAATCACTTAATCCCTGGAGTTGTTACTAGCATAGAAAGTAAAGATTTAGGGGGCAGCTGGTTAGCTCAGTGGATTGAGAGCCAGGCCTAGAGATGGGAGGAGGTTCTAGGTTCAAATTTGGCCTCAGACACTTCCCAGCTGTGTGACCCTGGGCAAGTCACTTGACCCCCATTGCCTACCCTTACCACTCTTCTGCCTTGGAGCCAATACACAGTATTGACTCCAAGATGGAAGGTAAGGGTTTAAAAAAGAGGAAGGAAGGAAGGAAGGAAGGAAGGAAGGAAGGAAGGAAGGAAGGAAGGAAGGAAGGAAGGAAGGGAAAGGAAGNAGAAGATGTGAAAAGGTGAGTACAATGATGACTTGATATAGTTAAAACTCCATTCAGATGTGATAAATCCAAGATGTGTGAAGAGTTCTATATAACTCAATAAGCTGCCTCGTAATGTGAGCCTTGAATCTGTTCTTCTTTGGAAACATCAATTTAAACAGAAAAGGTAGAATTATGTTACAAATATAATCTTGAAAGATTGGGGGGAATCATACACCCTAAGAATTTTAGACATTTGATCTTAGATTTAAAACTAGATTTTAGATCCCTTATCTAAGAGTTAAGGGACAGCAAAAAATAGTGGATAGAGAAACAGCCTCAATTAGAAAACTCTGTGTTCAAAACATGGCTAAGAAAGAAGTAAATGAAGGAAGGAAGGAATTAAAGAAGGAAGGAAGGAAGGAAGGAAGGAAGGAAGGAAGGAAGGAAGGAAGGAAGGAAGGAAGGAAGGAAAAAATTTAAAAAAATAAAAATCATTTGTTTCCTCTACTTTATTTTACCTTTTTTTATTTCTCCACATGTTTCATTGCATTTAAAATGATTTCCAGCATCTCAAAGTAATATTTGCCAAGAAACTGAAGAGAAGAGTTTTGATGAATTTAGAAAAATCAAGAGTTTTTTTCTCTTTTAGTTTTATCTTACTGTGTTATATATAATTGGCATTTCAATGTCTTTTCAGGTACAATAAAAGGAAATATACTGAGATCATGATGGAAAAAGCAGCCAATGCAGCTGGCAAGAAGTTTCGGAAAAAGAAGAAATTTCGGAACTAAGACTGTTATCTAAATATAGCCTCAAGATTTTTATTTTCACCTTCCTTTGTCCTTTATTTACTAAAAATGTGTTGAAGGCTGCTGGTGTCATACTAATAATGTATGACAGGGCTGGCTTCACTTATGTAGCTCTTCATCTGGAAAAAGTTATTTAAGAAAGAATGAGAATTTTGTGTGCATTTTTATATTTGTAGTTGAAATGGGTGTGTGTTTGGGGGTGTTTTTTTTTTTGGAGGAAAGACCCCCAAAAGGCTCATAATATTTTTTAAAAATGTTTTTACGTTACTGAAATTTTTGTAAAGTTTGCAGCATTTTTGCTTATCTAAGCAGTGTAGAGGGTGCCAATGTTTTCCAAGGATTCTGTGTCTCTCCTGCTCTCTTAGAGCTTTATAAAGATGAATGTACTTACTGTACAGTGATTTTTAGATTTGGGGTAGTTAATAGTAATAGAATATCAAAATGATAATATGCTTTCACTGTTTCTCTTTGCATATTTTAGTATAAAATTTTTCAGAAGATTACACTGCTGTATAAGAAAAATTAGAACTCATTAAAGTGAGTTTTAATTAAAATTTATTTTAATACTCCATTGAAAGTTTAGAAGTTAAGAACATAAGTTCACTGCCTGAAGTTTTCAGCATCTTCAGGTTATGCATTTGGGAGACAAAATTGAGAAAGGCGTAGACCCTGGAACTAGTTCTAGGTCCGTGGTTTATGACTGGACAAATGCACCTCCAGCCCATCCCTTTACTTGTCAAGGTATTTGAAGCTCAGTGTGGTTAACCTTAAAACACTCTAGAAATGTGAATTACTGGCATCATTATTATCAGGATACACAGTGAGAAGTAGCCATGATTCCACTCTAGGTCTTCTTACCTCAGAATCTAGTCTTTGCCCTGCTGTATCATCTGCCTAAAGAAACCATGCCAAGTAAGGCTTGTTGGAACACTTTGGGAATGCTTAGCCTAATAAAAGAAGGGGAAAGGAAGAAAATGCTCTTTGTCCTTGTCACTTAGATAAGAGAAGATTGATTCTCGTTTGCCCAAATTGAGCAGAACAAGGCCCATTGGGGAGAAGCTACCAGGATACACTTCCTTACTCAATAAAAAGGACACAGCTTGGTCCACAAGCACTTACTAAAGTCCTTGCTATGTGCCAGGTACTGTGCTAAAACCCTGGGGTTACGATAAAAGGCTAAAATGGTCATCTTCCTCCACGAGGTCACAGGGAAGGGGAGAAACAGTACAACAGATGGTCATTTTCAGAGGGAACATGGGAGAGAAGACTTGTAGGGATTCAGGGTGTGTTTTAAAGGCAGCTATGGGGGGGTGAGAAGGGAAAGTGTGTTCCAGTATGGGCATATGACCGATGTCCCTAAATTATGAGCATATAAAGAGTAAGAATACTGCTGGAAAGATAGGAAGGAGCCAGGTTGTGAGGGGCTTTGAATGCCCAATGGGGTTTTGTGTTTGATCCTGGAGATTATTGAGTAGGGGGGTGACCTTCCCTGTCTTCCAGCAGGTCTCAACCAAAGTCTCACCTTTGTTCATTCGTGTATGACTCTTCATGACCTCATTTTGGGGTTTTCTTGGCAAAAATACTAGAGTGGTTTGCCATTTCCTTCTCCACCTCATTTAACAAATGAGGAAACTGAGGCAGTTAAATGCCCCAACTAGTGTCTGAGGCCAGATTTGAACTTGTGAACATGAGTGTTCTGGGCACCCACTGTGCCACCTAACTGCCCTAAACAAAAAAATCCCTCCAAACTCATCTAGGAGAAGGCTGGTGATTTTCCCTGTGTTGATTATGCCCAATTTACATACGTGCATTGCCCATTGTTATTTGTGTTGTCTTCCCCCATTAGACTGAGCTTAAGAGTGATGGGGGTACAGGGCGGATGGTGAGGGGCAGTAATAGGACCGGGACCCTCATACTTGGAAATCTTGTGTTTCTCACCAGTTAGCATTAGTCAAGCAGGAACCAAAAAATCTGTGTTCTTGATCAGCTACCCATTCTGTTCTGTAATGTTCTACTCTGGGCATCAGCTTTGTTCCTGTTTTACTAGTTACTTTTATTGTTTCAGATTTGGATGACATAATTACCTACAGTGGTCCTCCAATGTATGGGACCTCCCCCCACCCTCCCTTGTTCTCATTCCAGAAGGCAAGAGAGACCTCCCACATTGACGAATGATGACAAGGTGGACCATGGGGGCTCTGGCATTCCAGGGAATTCCCTAAACCTGTGTACGCTCCTTATTCCCTGTGAAGAATGTGTCAAACCCCAAAGCACAGCTCCACCTGAATCTGGTTGGGCTCATTTTCCAGGAGTCAGAGGAAAGGAGAAAACTTCTCTAGAACTGGAGATGACAAGCTCTTAAGACCCTAATAAATAGGCCAGCCACTCCACACCTGGAGGGCTGCTAGTCCATTGGCTCCAGAGAGGCTACTCTGCCAGCCCTGGGCTTATCCCTCAGTCCCAGGGCTACCTGAATAGCCCCCAGACTTTTCCACTAGCTATTAGGCTTATTTCACCAACTTTAACCTCCTCAAATAAAATTCTTACTTCTGGGTTGAACAGAATTTGAGCCTCCCATTATTGAGACGAGCCCCTGCTACGTACTCGGTGTGTTTCTCCCACAAGAGCAGGGGCTGGGTTTTGCCTGTCTTAGACTCACTGGTGCATAGCGGTATCCAACCCCTCATAGGTGTTTAATAAATGCTTGCTGACTCAGTGTGGCTATCTCTGCCCTTTGTCAGCTAAGTGTGGAGAGAAACGACTGCTCAAAAGGTTATGAAAACTGCCTGGGCCAGAGGAGGATGAGGGTCTCTACTGGAGATGCAAACATAGAAAGATAACTGGGCAGCAAGGTAGCGCAGTGCCAAGCCTGGAGACAGGAGCTCCTGGGTTCATGGTGACCTTAGATGCTGATGAGCTATGCAACCCTGGGCAAGTCACTTAACCCTGATCGCCTAGCCCTGGTCACTCTTCTGTCTTAGAACTGATTCTAAGACAATGTATGGTTTTTTAAAAAAAGACAACACAGCAACAGAAGGGCTTTGGTGGAGGGAGTAGAAGAGAAGGAAGAGGGGACTCTGATTAAATGACCTTTTTTTTTTTTTTTCAGGAAAGTAAGAGTTGAGGCCTTCAGCTGAGGGGGTAAAAAGGGGGAGCCAAGAGGAGTTAAAGGGAAAGATTTGGAAAAGCCACCAAGACCAATGAAAAGTGAATCTGTCACCTCCCTGCCCCAAGAGTAGACGAGATGATGTTTAACAAGTTTGTAGCAGCTCCAGTGAACACGATTTCGAGGTTTTCTCCAATTTCCTTCAGCAGCCCATGAGTGAGATCCACAGTAAAGATTCAGCAAGACAAGATCAGCATTTTCTCCTGTAGAGGCCTCGATTCCCCCGAGGTCACTATAGAATAGGGAAGAGGCCGGCCAGTGCAGGTCTGGTGAAGACTGTCAAAAGATACGAATACCATCCAGTTGTTTTGGGCACATGTCTGCCAGGAACCATTTCACATCACTCTTTAATCCAAGTTTTTCTGGAGAAAACGGTCTCACTGGCATAGCCCTGGCCCATTCCCACATGCATGTCTCTAACCCAAGACAATCTGAGGTAACAGAGGAAACATAAATTAAAAAAAAAAATACACTGAAATACAGTTTTGTGTTAACATTCCAGAACAATAGTCATAACCGTACTTAATTCCTTCCTTGACAACTCCTCTCATGGACTGGAAGAAAAGACTTCCAGCAGTGGCAATACGGTGGCATGAACAGCAGAGGGCACTTCTCTCTTGGACCAGTTACTTCAAAGGATGGAGAAAGCCAGGCTCTAAACCAGACTAAAGTTGAGTTATCACCCTTTGTTCATTTAAGTAAGAGGGAAGCCTTAGTTTTTGTTCCACCAGCCTTCCTGCAGGGAAATGCCCTTTAGACTGGAGAAAATAATATTTTTAGTATAACTAAAGAGTTCTGGGTTTTGTTTAGTTTTATCAAACACATGGTTCAGGGAAAGAACAGAGGGGTAGAAAGATTGGCCTCATTTCAATGTTTACCTCCTAGGTAAGTGCAGGCTCTCTCTTGCTTGCCACTTAAAAATATTTTTGACATCCCTGTAGTGTGCTGTAGTTTGGAGCCATTGTAGGATACAAAAGAATTATATGATGGTTACTGCCCATAAGATTTTTAATTTAAATCAAGAATTTATTATTATATGGTATGTATAATATGTAGTTGTTATTATATATTATATTAATATATATGGTATATATAAAACACCATGTGTTTTATAATTAAAATATTGTATTTTAATCACAAAATAATTATTCATTTGTAATGATATATTTTATATTATATATAATAAATAATAAATTAAATTCCTTGGTTTGTGGAGTTGTATAGAACTATGCCTAGGATAGGGCAGCTGATACTTTTTCCCAGGATGCTGAGCAGGGACAGCTCTTATTTTTCTTCAGCATCCTATGTACAGCTGAAGTTAACATCTAGTTAGCAAAAATAATTAGCTGAAATAGGGCACTATCAGATCAAGTCAGCCTGCAGACTTCCCCTGGCCATCATACCACAAGAAGCTTCCCCCTATCCCATAGCAAAGCATCCACATTCTGCCCATGTATCTCTGTCCCACAATTCTCCAAACTTGAGAATTTCATTCTTTAGAGCTCATCTCTTGCATACTTAGAGTTGAGTCCATTGGATCCTACCTGTATTTTCTCTGAACCCCATAATCTGGAATGTACATTAGACTATGCCAAGAGTTCCTCTCATCATAAATACTATGAGGGATTGTGTATGGTCATTTTACTCTAAGGCTTCCATTTTTTTAAACCCTTACCTTCTGGCTTAGTATCAGCTCTAAGGGAAGAGTGGCAAGGGCTAGGCAATTGGGCTTAAGTGACTTACCTAGGAATAGACAGCTAGAAGTGTCTAAAGCCAGATTTGAACATGGGAACTCCCATCTCTAGACCTGGCTCTACCCACTGAGCTACCTAGCTGCCCCATAGTTGTATATCAATATATAATGCTAACTTCCCCCATCAAGGAAATTCTGTAGATCTAGTATACTTTTAGCAAAATGTTTGTTTGAGAAGTTCCCTCATTCTTTGTTTGTGGATGAGATGGAGAGCTCCAAAGTTTAACTAGTGTATTAATGTCAACTTGGAGGGAGATCTCTAAAGTTGTGCCCCCAAAGACTTGCCCTTAGTTCTGGGCAGTTTGAAATTTTAATATGGTTTGGGTGAAAACAAGTCTTCAAAAATACAGCATTTTGATCAAATTTTTGATTCAAATTTGAATCAAATACTTAATCAAATTGCAGTTCTAGGTATCACCAAGGACTAGGGCTGTACATAGAGTACATATTCATGCTCTTACCCCAATCCTCACTCAAACTGGCACATCGGGACTCGAAATGGAGATAAGAGCTCTCAAGTTTTAGGGGTCAGCCCCTACGCAACCCCTAGGAGGTGGGTTTCTTGAATAAATGAATCAAGAAATGAATGAATGAATGAAGAAAAAATTTATTAAATGTTTATGTCCAAAGCACTGTATTGAGCATGCAAGCAGAAAGGTAAGTCATTCCTCATCTCTAGGAGCTCGAATTCCAATATGGAAGTCCACACATGGAAAGTTTCATGGTTTTGAGGTATAGTGACAAAGCAGATATAATGCCTCATCATTTCCACTGATAAAATGACACCACTGGGCACTATGCTAGGTGCTACAAACCCAAATATGAATGGATAACTTATAGGACTATGAAATGGGGACAGACCTGGTTTTGGGGGTACCCACTGGGAAAGATCAGGCAGTTGGAAATGGGGAAGGTCATCACACTTTCATAACCACAAGGGGTATAGAGATAGATGAGCAACAACTGGGATATACAGGGAGATAGCATGGGAACAGGGGATGGGATGGGGAAGGGAGCTAATGTGAAGAAGATGGAGAAATGGAGAAACAATATCACTCATGTAAACATGGATTAGAGGTTAGGAGCACTAGGCGGCATGGACACAAATGGAAATGGAAAAATGTTGGGAGTGGGGTGGTTGACTAGGTGGCTCGGTAGACTGAGAGCCAGGCCCAGAAATGGGAGAACCTGGGTTCAAATCTGATGTCAGACCACTGTCTAGCTGTGTGATCCTGGGCAAGTCACTTACCCCCACTGCCTAGCCCTTACCACTCTTCTGCTTTGGAACCAATACACAGTATTGATTCTGAAACTAAAGATAAGGGTTAAAATTTTTTAATGAGGGACAAGAGCTTAGACCTATTTTTTAATAGTTTTTTGGGGGGAGGGGAAGAGATTCTTATCTGTGCCACCTTGGGAGTTCATTAACATATCCAAATTGTCTCAAGTGATCAGTAAAACTCTGAAGTCAACACGTCCACCTCAAACCAAAGTTATCAGCACTTTTTGACATTCTGCTGGTCTGGAGCTGTGGGGGGCTAGGATTTGTCTGGGATTTACATATCAGAGGACCAGGTGGTCCTAGAGGAGCACCTAGATGGCTTCTGCTGATCCAGCATATGTTGCCATGATATGAATTTTGGTTCTAGAATAGAATACAATTTGTAAATTATGCTCCTTTGATCTTTGGGATGTTTTGTATGTGACTTCCAGGGTCCCCCTGGCAAACCTACTTCCTGCTATTGCCCCTTTACACTGGCTATTTATAAAGGGAAAGGGGGCAGTCAGAAGAATCAGAACAATGCAATTTGAACATAAAATACAAGCAGAAAGACAGTCTCTGCCTTCAAGAGCTTAATGTTCTAATAGGCTAAGACAATGCAAAAGGAAGGTGAAGTGGGTAGTGGATGTGCTATTGAGGACAGAACCTAGCACTGGGGCATGAGAAAGCCTGGGAGTGAATCCAAAGGAATGAAGATCTGACTGGCCTGGGCACCATCTTTAAATGGAGGTTCTGATAGGAGTCATCCAGCCTCAGGGAGAGGCCCCAAGGGTGCCAGGTACTTCCAATGTCTGAATTCCAAGGCTGGAGGGAGCTTCCACCACGGACTTGAAGAGGAATGAAATGAATTGTTCTTCCCAAGGCTCTTAGGTTCAGGGTCTAAGCTGTCTCCATCAGAGTCTGAAAGGTTGTGGTGGTAAAGGTGCTCCCAACTCTAATCCCTGGTGATGTGAGTGGTGGTGTTTCTCCATTTCTCCATCTTCTTCCCGTTACCTCCCTTCCCCATCCCATCCCTTGTTTCCATGCCATCTCCCTGTGTATTGCTGATCATTCCCAGTGATTTATGTTGTACACGCTGCTGTTGCCTGTCCCTCCCTCTGGGTGCGCCTTGATGTGTCAGCTAGACTGGCTTTCTTGCCTTGTGAGTGCCAGTTGGTTGGCAATTAATGGGAATAGCTGGCCCTTTCTCCATAGGAGCTGGTTCCCTAGATAAGAGCTGTAAGGACAGGACTGGAAGCAAAAGGGGCAAGGGTGCGGGGAGTGTCTTACCCACCCCTTGTTGGCAACTGGTCAACCAGTGCCACCTTATGGAGATGAGGAAATGAAGACAAAATAAAAGCTTAAAGCTGAGAAAAATTTTGAATTGAGAGAGAGGCTGGTAGTGGAGAGGAAGATAGAGGGACATTTTGATCTGGACCAGAAAGACCTTTGGCAGAGAAGGGCATCTCAGAGCAGAAGATGTAAGCTAACATCACCAGAGGGAAATTTCCAGAGAAGTCTGCACTTTCCCCAGCTTCTCCTCCTAGAGTCTATCAATAGGCATGTTAATATACTTCGCTGCCTCTTTAATCCAAATGCTTCTATGGACAAACTGAATTTTTGCCTCATCCATCCATCCATCTATCCTCATCCATCCATCAAGAGACCAGGGATTAATTCTCTCTCTCTCTCTCTCTCTCTCTCTCTCTCTCTCTCTCTCTCTCTCTCTCTCTCCACACACACACACACACACACACAGACAGACACACACGCACACACATAGATAATAAGACAGGGAGCCATTGCTTAAATATTGAGAATTTTCCTAGGTGGAAGTTCAGAGCAATTGTGAATGTGTTCCTAACTTTTTCATCTAATCTCAGCTCCATAAAGCAGTGGAAGAGAGAACTTCATGGACCTGAGGGGCCATATAATGGCCCTTCAGGCACAAAAGGAGCTAATTGTTATAACAGGGTATAATACTAATGGTTTAATTAAAGAATTATGTACAAGAGGAAGTTGTAACTGAGATGCATTGGGGTCTGAGTGAAGAGCCTAGTCATTATCTGATTGAATAATTCACATTGCTGAAATAATACTGGCTCTTGAGTCAAAGGATCTGAGTTCAAAGCCTTGCTTTTCTTGCCCCATGTATGACCTTGAGCAAGTCATTTAACTTACCTAGGCTTCAGTTTTTTCACCTTCAAACGAAGAGGTTGGATATCATGGTATCTGAGGTCCCTACCAGCTCTTGATCTTGCATTTTGAATAATGAGCTAATTAACACCATGAAGTAACAGGAGAAAAAGAGGCAGCTGGGGCTGAGTAGTTAAGAGCACTGTGGAGCTAGGTGGCTCAGTGGATAAAGAACTAGGCCTGGAGATGGGAGGTCCTAGGCTCAAATGTGGTGTTGGACATAGCTATGTGACCCTAAGTAAGTCACTTAACCCCCATTGCCTAGCCCTTATTGCTCTCTTGCCTTGAAACCAATAATTAGTATTGATTCTAAGATGAAGGTAAGGTTTTTAAAAAAAATAAAGCACTGAGCCTGGAGTCAAGAAGATCTGAATTCATATGTCCAAAGGACTTTAAAAGACTGCTTGTCCTTTGATCCAACTATACCATGGCTGGGTTTGCACCCCAAAGAGAAAATAAGGAAAAAAGACTTGTACAAAAATATTAATAGTCGCACTCTTTGTGGTGGCAAAAAATTGGAAAATAAGGTGGTGTCCCTCGATTGGGGAATGGCTGAACAACTTGTGGTATCTGTTGGTGATGGAATATTATTGTGCTCAAAGGAATAAAGAAATGCAGGAATTCCATGTGAACTGCAAAGACCTTAAGGAATTGATGCAGAGCAAAAGGAGCAGAACCAGAAGAACATTGTACCCAGAAAGTGAAACATTGTTGTATGATCTAATGTAATAATGGACTTTGCTACTAGTAGCAATGCAATGACCCAGGGCAATTCTGAGGGTCTTATGGAGAAAGAACGCTATTCACATCCAAAGAAAGAACTGTGGGAGCAGAAACAGAGAAGAAAAACAACTGCCTGATCATATAGTTTGATGAAGATATGATTGGGGTTTTGGCTTTAAAAGATCACTCTATTGCAAATATGAATAATACAGAAATAGGTTTTGAAAAATGATACATGTATAACCTAGTGGAATTGCATGTGAGCTCCAGGAGGAGGAAGGGGAAAAGGGTGGGAAAGATCATGGAAAAATATTCTAATTAAAAAAATTTTTTTAAAGATCTGAATTCAAATCCAGAATCAGATATTTCCTAGCTCTGTGACCTTGGGCAAGTCACTTAGCCTCTGATTGCCTGATAAAAAAACAAAAAGTGGAGAAAAGTAACACACACAAAGATGGATAGCCAAGGGGTGAGTGGCAGCTAGTTCTCAGCCAGAGAGAGGCAGAAGAAAATAGGATGATACTACAGAGTGCCCTGTGGTGTTGGGAATAGGACATTGAATGTGATTGGTGATGACAAATAGCTGAGTGACCCGGCAAAGCCTATGCTCTTAACTGATGAGGATGATTTGACACATGGATTACTTTCCAGGATATCACATCACTAAAGACATAGATAAGCTTGAGCACATCCAGAAGAGGACGATCAGAATGATGAAGTGCCTGGTAAACATTCCATGGGATGGTGCCATTATAGGAGCAGAGAAAAGAAAAATAGTGGAGGGAAGAACATAACAACTGTCTTTTTTTTAACCCTTACCTTCCCATCTTAGAATTGATACTGAGCATCGTTTCCAAGGCAGAAGAATAGCAAGGGTTGGGCAATGGGGGTTAAGTGACTTGCCCAGGGTCACCCAGTTAGAAAGTATCAGTGATCAGATTTGAACCTAAGACCCTGATCTTGAGGACTAGCCATCTAGCCACTGAATCACCTAGCTGCCCCATTCAAAGAATTATTACATGAAAAATGGTTTAGATTTATTCCATTATTTCCCAGAGAGTAGAATTAGGAATAAGTGAAGGGTATAGGGAGATATCTCTATATTATCTACATATATATGTCTATATGCTATAGCTACCCACCCATGTCTCTCTCCGCATCTATATATCTATCTATATCTGTATTTAACTACATTTGTATGTAACCTTATTTATATATCTGAATTTAACTATATATAACTTTCCTTATATATCTGTATTTAGCTATATTTACATCTAGATATCTACATCTAGGTTATCAATAGCCATGCCTATATCCATATCCTTGTCTATATTGGTTCCTTTTCTGTCTGTATCTGTATTTCTAGCTCTACTCATATTTTCTGGCGACCGGTTATCCAGCTTATCCAGACCCTGGTCAGAAGATGGCTGGGGCCTTCCTGACTCCAGGTCCAGTGCTCCATCCATTGTTCCACCTAGCAGCCTTGGGCAGTATGTAGACCCCTTCGCATTATTAAGAATGTTAGAGGGAGGGAATGGGGCACATGAAATGATCTCTAAGGTCCCTTCTAGCTCTAGTTTATCATCCCATTCTTTCTGCCTTTTAGAACTATTTTCTTTAGGGATTCTGAGTTCTAATTTGGATGCAATGTGTGAATTTCTCCTTAGCTCCTTTCCTTGACTCTTTATAATAGCTTATTCTCTCCTCTGCCCAGTTTAGGGAATTCTGCTCAATGCAGAAGACAAAAGCACTCCTGATCACTCCCATGCAAGGATCTTTCTTTGGAGAGGGTGGCTGGATCAGAGGAAATGAAGAGAAGCTGGAGCAAGGGTCTGTGGTTAGGCTGGGTATGGGGAGAGGTAAAAATGGGACATGGTTTTGGGGGGATTCTATAATAAAGACAATAATAATATCTTGTGCTTATAAAGCACTTTAAGCTTTATAAAGCCCTTAACATATATCTTCTGATACTCCCTTTGTATGATGAGCAGCAATGGCAAACAGACAAGGCTTTCCTTCCCCTCCTCCTTTTCATGTAATGTAAAGACAATCTCTCCCAATATTGAGTTTATGTGATCTTTTGAGTCAGGTGAAATTCAAAATACTGTATTAATTTCAGCTGCACACCCAAAGCAGAATAATATAAATAACTCCCTTCTCTCAACATAGAGGTGGGGGACCATAGGTGCAGAATGAGGCATACCTTATTAAGCCTGTGTATTTGTTTTGTTTGAATACACTTCTTATGTATTAAGACAGGGTTCTGTGAGAGCAGGGCACTAGAAAGTGATAGCTATGTTTAAAATGCATGATATTATCTTAAATATTAATTAGATGGTATTTTTGGATCAATTTAGCAGTAGAGAATGAAAGTAACCTGGAAATTTATACCTGTAGGGGCAGCTAGATGGCTCAACAGATTGAAAGCTAGAGATGGGAGGTCCTAGGTTCAAATTTGCCTCATATACTTCCTAGCTGTGTGATCTTGGACAAGTCACTTAACCACCCATTGCCTAGTTCCTACCATTCTTCTGCCTTGGAACCAATACATAGTATTGATTCCAAGATAGAAGGTGAGGGTTTAAAAAAAATGTATACCTATGCAATTCTTCCCTTTCCCATTTAGTCTTCCCTTCTCCTCTACTCTCACTTCCTAATAAATAAATGATAATTTTATCAATAACAAACATTTATCATATATAATCTATTATTTAACATATTTATTTTTATTGTAAGTGCTATGAATAAAAATTATCTTTTATATATTAATTATTATATTTCCTAGTAAGGGTTAGGAATACAAAAAAAAAATCTCTCAAGTAGCTCACATCTATAAAAGGGGGCTCAAATATGTACACAAATAATTCTTGAGCTGGCTAAATTAAATAATAAAAAAAGAGAATGCTTACATTCCATGAACTATAATTTATTAATTTCAATACAAACCAGTGATGAAAGGATATAACAACAATGAGTGTAGAGGAAAATCTCTAGTAGGATGCCCCAGAGATCTTGTACTATTCATCTTGTACCATTTATCATTAATATCAATGGCTTGGATAAGGGCAAAAATTGCATATTTATACAATCTTCAGATGACAAAAAAGCTGAGAAGAGTGATTCTTTGAATAATAAAGTCGAGACTTCCAAAAGACCCAGAGCAGTGAACCAAAACTAATAAGAGGAAATTAAATGTCTTTAAGGCTTTAATAAAGTCTTACACTTGGACTAAAACAACAACCAAACTTCATAAGAGAAAAAGAATTTGTGTCCATATCATTTATTTTTGTAAGTGAATAATCTTACAAAACCCAAACCCCCAAACATATACCCATATACACAAATGATAAATCATGTGCTTCCACCTGCATTTCTACTCCAACATCTCTGAAGATGAAAAGCATTCTTTGTCCCAAGTCCCTAAGGACTGTCCTGGATCATTGTATTACTGTTAGTAGTAAAGTCTATCACATTTGATCATCCCATAATGTTTCAGTTAATGTGTACAATGTTTCCTGGTTCTGCTCATTTCACTCTGTGTCAGTTCATAAAGGTCTTTTCAACTCCTTATGAAATCATCCTGTTCATCATTTCTTATAGCACAATAGTATTCTGTCACCATCATATACCATTTGTAGTCATTTTATACCAATTTAGTCATTCCCCAAGTGAGGGACATCCCTTTAGTCTCCAATTCTTTGCCACCACAAAAAGAGCAACTATAAATATAAATATTTTTGTACAAACAGGCTCTTTCCCATTTAAACAAAATCTCTTTGGGATACAATCTTAGAAATGATATTACTAGATCAAAAGGTATGCATTCTTTTATAGCCCTTTGGGCATAATTCCAAGTTGCCTTCCACAATGATTGGATCAAGAACAAGGATTTATTAAAGTACCTACAATCTTCCTGGAACTGTGCTAAAGGCTTTCCAGATATCTTATTTGATTCTCCAAACCACCCTAGAAGGTAGGTGCTATTATCATTCCCATTTTACAGATGAAGAAAGTGAACCAAACAGAGATTAAGTGATTTGCCTAGCTAGTCAATATCTGAAACAGAATCTGAACTCATCTTCTTGACTTCAAACTCCATGTTCTGTCCACTTCAACAACTAGCTGAATGGAGAAGCATAACTAGGTAAGAATCTCCCTGGAAAATATCTCTTTATTTTAGTAAACTGTATACTATCAGTCAATAGTGTAACATGGCAGCCTACAATCCTAAAGTGATTTTAGGATTCATTAAGAAAGGAAAAATTTCCAGGAATAAGGAGATGATAATCTCATTGTGCTTTATCCAGGTCAGATCGCATTGAGTTCAGTTCTGGAAAGGACTTGTTAAGAAAGACATTGATAAACTGGAGAGTATCACAAATAAGAAACTATTTGGTTAAATGCTATATGAGAATTGATTGAATCTATCAACAACCATTTATTAAGCTCCTATAAGGTTAATTAAAAAATTAATCTGGGGAGTAGGTAAGTAACACAGTGAATTCAGCCCAAGGCCTGGAGTTCACAGGACCTGGTTTCAAATCTCACCCCAGACATTTCATGGATACGTGACCCTTGGCAAGTCACTTACCTTAGGCTCTTCTGCTTTGGAATCAATGCTTAGCACTGATTTTAAGACAGAAGATAAGGGTTTAAAAAATTAGTTTGACATAATCTGTTCTTGATGAAATCTTGCAACCTTTTTGATGCCTTATCTAAATATCCATCAGCCATCTTCATCCATTCTAGAATTTCTCTAGAAATGGAAATTGAGTTCATTGGTTTAGTTTGCTAACTCTGTTCTGTTTCTCTTCTGTGAAAAATCAGAACATTTCCCTTTCTCCAACTGTGTGAGCGAGAGGTCTCATCTTCCACAATCTTTTAAATATTATTTGTAATGTTGACATTCTCTGAGATCTCTTCTAATTCTAAGATCATGTGATCCTGTGAGTCAGGTGAAAATCCAAACATTTTTTATTTCAGCTACAAACCCAATGGAGAGCAATATAAATAATTCCCTTCTCCCAGTAGGGAAGTGGAGGACCAAGGGTGCAGAATGAGGCATGCATTGTTAGCAAGCAAAGCTCCCGGTCCTTTCAGGACCCAAGAATAGTGTTTATTTGGCTCAAGTGACTTGAAGCTATCTTTTACTTCCTCTTTACTTCTCTTAGGTATCCATTCCCTGTTCTCCATTTTTGTTTTGTTTCCATTGTGAAAGCCATCCATTCTTTTGGATAGAGAAAACAGGAATTCAGCATTTTGCCTGACTGTTGTTGGTTGTCAGGTTCCCCTACTTGAAAACAAGCTCCCACTCTTTGTTCCTTTTCTTCCCAATTTAGCTTTGGGAGAAAAAAAATGTTCTTAGCTTCCCTCGTCTACCTCAGCACATTCTAAGCTCTGGTTCTCCAAGCACTATTTTTATAGAACCATGACATGTTCTTATCTCTCTCCACTATTACCTGTTCTTGCTTCAGTCTTCTATATGCTTCCTGGCTAAAAGCAAGTTGGATGATGGGGTAGAGCACCCTCTCCCTGTGAAACCTGGGTTAGGTTAGTTTTTCCTCTGGAAGTTGACAAAGCTGTCCCCAGGACTAGATTGGCCCCAGGGACTAAGTTTTGAATTCTTCCTACTCAACACAGCTCCTCTGGTAGCCTTTGACTGTACTAATGGGGCTTCCTAGTCAGCTAAGGGCATAAAAAAGGCTCCATGGAATCTGGACCCACATCCCAAGACCAAGAATATTGCCCCATCTTGCCCTGTTGACCAGACTGGTTTCCCAATGAAGAAGAGAGGGGCTGTGTTTTACCCAAGGAGAGTGCTGGAATGCCTTTAATGAACCTTCTTTTCAGGGATGGCTAAGGCAACCTCCTTATGTTAACTGTTGAATGATCTGAGTGTCTCATTCCATCCAATACCTAACCAGGGATAAACTGGGCCAGACCCAGTCTTAAGAGTCAAGTTCTCCATGCATCCAGTATTTCTTCAGATTTCTCTTTTGTGTCTTATGAATTTCTTTCTTGAGCATCTCTCAGCTCTCCTGGAATGACTTCCCCTGTGAAACTTTATTCCATGGAATTCCTACTTGGCTTGACCTTCTATAGAAGTACTATTCTATAGTACTCAACAAAAAAATTCAATTCAACCAAAATTTATTAAGCATCTATTATGTACCCAGGCCTGTGTTTGCCTCTTCAGGTTTCTCCTGACTCTCCATATGACCTTTTTTTTTTTTTAATTTTATAAACTCTTACCTTCCATTTTAGAATTAATACTGTGTATTGGTTCCGAGGGAGAAGAAGAAGAAGGGCTAGGCAATGGGGGTTAAGTGACTTGCCCAAGGTCACACAGCTAGGAAGTATCTAAGGCCAGATTTGAACCCAGTTCTTCCTATCTCCAAGTCTGGCTTTCTAGCCACTGAGTCACCTAGCCGTTCCCCTCCCATAGGACTTTCACAACCTAGAAGCATCTCTGGACTACTTTTATTTCTTTTTAATCCTTACTTTCTGACTTAGAATCAACACTGAGTATCAGTTCCAAGGCAGAAGAGTGGCAAGAGTTAGGCAATTGGGGTTAAGTGACTTGCCCAGGGTCACACAAGTAGGACATGGCTGAATCCAAACTTGAACCCAGGACCTCCCATCTCTAGGTCTGGCTCTTTATCTACTGAGCCACCTAGTTTCCCCTGGACTACTTTTTATATTAGTGATACAACCCCTCCCTCTGATTGGATGATTCCTCCCAGAATCTCTACTTTAAGGAGGATAAATAGCCCAACCATATCTTCATTCTTCTTCAGGATGCCCTTCTGACTATAGAACTCCTCCACCCTACCCCTAACCAGGTATCCATCTTTCCCACCCCTAAAGGCTTCCTTTTATAAATTGTCTTCCCGAACTAGAATGGAAGCTCCTTGAGGGCAAAGTCTTTTCTGCTTGCATTTGTATTCCCTGCCCTTACTATAGTGTCTGGCATGTAATTAGGGCTTAATAAATGTTTGTTCAATTTGACTTGAAAAAGCAAAGACAAAAATGAAACAGTTCTTCCCCTCAAAGATTTTGGAATTTAGTGAGAAAAACAATGCTTATACTGATGGGTGAACCATAGGACAATCTGTGAAATGATCCAACCATTCTGGGAGGCATTTAGGAACTATGCCCAAAGGGCTGTCAAACTGTGATACCCTTTGATCTTGTAATATCACTACTGGGTCTGTGTCCCAAAGAGATAATAAAAAAAGTGGGGGAAAGGACCAACTTGTATAAAAATGTTTTATAGCTGTTCTTTTTATGGTGGCAAAAAATTGGAAATTGAGGGATGTCCATCAATTGGGGAATGGATGACAAATCATGGTATATGATGGAATACTAATTTTCCTGTAAGGAATATAGACAGGATGATTTCAGAAAGAACTGGCAAGACCTTCATGGACTGATGCAGAGTGAAATAAGCAGTACCAGGAGAACATAACAGCAATTTGGTACCATGATCAAGTGTAAAGACTTTCTCAGCTGTATATACAATGATCTGGGACAATTCTGGAGGACTTATGATAAAGACTGTTATCTCCCTCCAGAGAAAGAACTGTTGGAGGCAGATGCAGATCAAAGCATCTTTCAGATTAGTTTATTTATAGTTTTATTTTGGGGTTTTGGTTTTATATGTGTATTCTCTTACAACACTGGCCAATATGGAAGTATGTTTTGCACAATAGTACTTGTATAATCCAGATCAAATCACTTACCATCTCTGAGAGGGGGGGAGGCAAGGGAGGAAGGAAGACAATTTGGGTCTTATAATTTTGAGAAATGTATGTTGAAAATTGTTATGACATGTATTGGGAAAATAAAATATCTTTGAATAAAAAAATTTTTTAAAGAAATTAAACAGAAGACAATCTAAGGAGGAAGGAGAGAGGACTAAATTCCAGGAAGACAGAGAGGTTTCATGGAGGAGGAAATACATCACCTAAGGCTCAAAAGAAGCTAATAATTCTAAGGCAAAGGTAAGCCTGGAGGTGGGAGATGGGAGACTGAGTTCAGGCAATGGCAAATAGACTAGTTGGACTGGAACATAGAATGTGAGGGGGCAGTCATGTGAAATGAATCTGGAAAGGTAGTTTGAAGTCAGTCAGACTGTCAGAGATGCCAGTGATCAGATTTAGACTGGGCAGTCTGCTCTAGGTATGTGAAGGTTTTGAAATTTAAGGTCTACTGATAAGCTTGAAATGCCTAAGTCTTCTTATCTTAAGAAAGCGTATGTAATGGACTTCTTGGTCTTTTAGAATGTGTCTCTTGAACAGATACATGAAATTTTGACTCCTCGGTTGGGTTCCTCAGACTTCAGGAACTCCACTTGCTCTCTCCTTCTTCCCTTCTGTTCATTATCCTCATGGAGGCTAATCCCCCAACCTTCACTCCTGATCTCATTCCATCCTGCTTCCTTCAAGATCTGACTCTACAAGTCCCCCTCCATCTCTCTTGGGTTGCCTCGCTCTCCCTCACCACTGGTCCCTTCCCATCTACCTACAGATACAATCAGATGTATCCAGCCTTAAAAAAGCAAAAATCTCTCACCCCTTTATGGAGCTATCATCTCATATCTCTCTCCATCTTCAGTACTGAACTTACTGAAAAAAAAATTGTCTGGACTATTTTCCTACTATCTACTCTTGGGAAAAGTTTGGATGATTAGATTTAATGTTTAGGGCAAAGGTGACAGCTTACATCCTGGTACCTTAGATTACCAGAATTTACAAAGATTGCTGAGAGCTTTTTGTTTGGCGGGGTCATTTTTTTCAGGGTGGAGTATACACTTAAAAAAAAAAAAGCCATTAGCTTCCACTTTAAAATTAATATTATGTATTGGTTCTAAGGCAGAAGAGCAGGAAGCACTAAGCAATGAAGGTTAAATGAGATCACATTTGAACCCAGGACCTCCTTTTCCTTCTCCTTTTCAGAAGGCAAAATTCTCCAAGGCCCATGAAAAGGGGAGGCTGGAGGCCCTTGACAATTGCTGACATACTGGGCAGCTCCTTTAGGATTTGGGCCAAGCACCCGTGTTCACCACGGGCAGCCTACACCAAAGGATCTGCCCCTCCCAAGAAGAGAATCTAAAGATCAAGGCTGTCCCCTTCACTGCCTGCATGGTCTTGGGAGTCGCTTACTCTCTCTAGTCCTCAGTTTGCTCATTTGTAAAATGGGGAGGGGAGAGAAATGTAGATACGGGTCCTATGTAATTTCTTAGGCCTCAGTTTGCTCCTCTGTAAAAAGGGAGGGGACATAGTTCAGACTCATGCATGTACTCTTTCTAGGTCTCAGTTTACTCATCTGTAAAAGGGGGAGAGGATGGAGATTGGTTCTATGGCTGTAACAGTTTGTTCTGACTCATGCTTGCAATCTCTTGGGCCTCACTTTGCTCATCTGCAATATGGAGAAGAGGATGTAGATTGGCCAAGGGCTTATAATCGCCCTGGGCCGTGGTCTGCTCATCTGTAAAATGGGAGCCTGAGGGGTTGGACAAGACTTGTGTTTGCAGCAGCTGGAAGGAGCCCGACACAGGCGGGAGCCTCCTGGCTCCTCCTTCCTAGCTCTATCTCGGGTCCAGGCTGATTGCGCTCAGGCCTGAGGTTCCAGGCCGGGAGTAGCGAAAGGCCAAGCGCGGCGTGGGCCGACGAGAAGAGCTACCACGCTGCGGGAGGAAAAGTAAGGGAGATGGGGGAATAAAATTATCCAAAAGAAAAAAAAAATTGTTGCGACTCCGCCGGGACTCGAACCCGGAACCTTTGAATCCCTTCACCCTCTAGAAGTCCAATGCGCTATCCATTGCGCCACGGAGCCACCTGTTGGATCCGCCGCGCAGCTGCTACATAAAGCCAGAGGCGAGGGCCCTGCGCCCGCCCGCCTGCTTCCGCCGCTGTTGTTGCCGCTGTCTGGTGCCTCAGCTCATCGTGACTGCCTAGCTGCCCGGCAGGACCCGGAGTAGACGGCTTCGGCACAGCCTCGCCCAGAGCTTCATGTTCCGGGGAACCCCGCGAACCCCGACCCTACAGCAGCTCCCGCACCCCCCCACCCTCTGGTTCCTTTCGGCTCCCGTCCATCGAACCTCCCCCCATTCCACCCTTCTGCACCGCCCCCTCCCCTGCCTGCTCGTCAGTCTGGGGCGAGAGCGCCTCCGTGCGGCGACTGTGTTACGTTACCGCGGGCCGATGGCGCCGCCCCCGGCTTCCTCCTCTACCTCTACCTCCTCCTCCTCCCGAACCGACGAGCCGCTCCCCACTGGCCCTGGAACGACAAGCGGAAGCGGCTGTTAGTCGGCTGGTCGAGACCCAGGTCTCTCCCTTGCAGGCCACCGCCGCCTCTAGGTCAGAATCAAGGCCGTGCCTCGGAAACAGGCAGTGAGCCCCAAGCCGAAGGCAGCGGAGGGTGGAGAGAAGCACGTGTATGTGTGCCCCCCACGAGTATGCGACCAAGACGTGGGGGTCGGGTGTAACTGATGGGGCTGGAGGGGAGGAGAGAAGGATCTCCCAAGTCTGCGAGGGGCTGAATGATGCGGGTGTGCGCGGGGTGTGGGAGCGTGATACATGCGCGTGAGACAGGGCGCCAGCGGCCGTGCACGCGTGGTAGATAATGTGGGGAGATGGGCGTTATAGGGGACATCTGACCGACGACGTCTACAGGCGTGTGTCCAGACGGGTGCGTAGATGCCCATTGTTTGCAGGCGGACGTGTACAGAGACGTGTGCACCTGTGTGTTTGGTAATCTAACACGGCGGTGCGGGCAGAGGCCCGTAAGTATGTATGTGTGTATGCTCACAGTATAGGACGGCTGTAACGGATGACTTCCGGTGCACGCAGGTGCGCACGCGTGCATTTTATGTAACCTGACTGTCGCGTAGAGGGGTGTCCCGACTGGCACGCCAGCACTTATGCTGCACAACGTGACTGGCGACTCCAAGCGTGTGGTCATAGACCGACGTATAGAGCTAGGTAACCTACAACTTAGGTACCCGGCATGCATCTGTGTATAGGAGACATCTGTATATATCCTAGGTAACGGGGTGGATGTCAGGGATGTGTATAGATATTAACACATCATACGTGTAGGGCAGTCAAGGCGGTCCAGCGGAGTCATGAAGACCCGAGTTCAAACCCAGCCTCAGAAACCAGCTGTGTGACCCTAGGCAATTCCCGTTTGCCTTGGTTTCCCCATCTTGTTCCCACCCCTCTCCCCTATCAGTTATAGAAATAAAATGGCCTTTGGGAACCTTTATATGTTCTTGCCAGAGATGGTTGTAGCAGGCATTAAATCAACGTGACTACGGGGTTAATTCCTTCCCGTGGTACCCAGTAGGAATTTCACATGGTTATTAAGGGTCAGTTTTATTATTTTCTTTTAATCAGGATTTGTGATTTTATCAGAATGGGGAATTTCCTGCATTAGAATTCCCCGCAGATAATTGGCAATTTCTTTGTAATTTATAGTCTTGGGGCCTAATGGCTTACTTAGCCATATAGCATATATGACTGAAATATGTCATGTGGGTTGTATATTTACACATATGCACTCAAGTAGATGTTATATATTCCAGGACTGGTGTGTACCAATGGGTGGAGTGTAGGTAGACATTTGCGCTTGTATAAGCTAATGGCTTATAGCTAATAGATGTTAGAGACAAGGCTTCAGTCCAGTCCAAGGCTGCCTTGCTAGCTGCCATGCTGCCTCTCAGGGATAAGAATGTTTTCATTTTTATAGAAGTAAATAATAATGCTACAATCTAAAAAAAAGCCCTTGAATGTCACCTCTCATGGAAAGGTCATCTTCCATTATGTCAGAAGAATAATTTTAGATATCTATCCCTCTCTACAAATTCAAACCAAAGGTGCTTATATATACTTGGAAAATATTAAGATATTAGAAATATATTAATAGGAAATAAAAATAATGAATGTAATATTATATAAATACTACATAACTGTAAATATAATAAATAATAAAAATATATTAAATATAAATATTAAGATACCAGTTAGCTGTGTGTTGGGTAGTTTGATGGTGCTAATTATGCAGTAGGTTAATCAAGTCCTCCTTAATAAAGTAATAGTAGGATAAAGTTCTAACTAAGCACTTTGGAAATCAAGATGTCCAACCTACAGCCCCAGTGCTGCATGCAACCCACAGCACTTCCCCCCCCCCCCACCTGGCCACCGGTTAAAATGTATTTAACAAAATAAGACCCAACTACAGTTCTCTTGGGATAGCTTTCATATTAAATTCGTTCTAGATCTGGTTTTGTTGGTGGAACTGCTATGGAGCATGGGCATGTTATTTGACATTTGAGGAGAGGGACCTATTGGAGGTAGAGCATTCTCTCTCTTCATAGACTGCTTGCAGCCAAATGACATTTTTACTAACTCGAACCTTACCGAATCAGTGTTTCCTCAACACGATGGCATTAATGTTCCTGACCAGCAGATGGTAGTAACACATTGGATATACATTTAACCCAAAGAGTCATTGTTTGCTATCTGCAATATGAATTACTTAAGAAGCCAGGCTCTTTGCATTACTTCCTTTTGCTGTTTGTTTTTTAAACCCTTACCTTCTGTCTTAGAATCAGTACCGTGTATTGGTTCCGGGGCAGGAGAGTGCTAAAGGCTAGGCAATGAGGATTAAGTGACTTGCCCAGAGTCACACAGCTAGAAAGTGTCTGAGGTCAGATTTTAATCCAGGACTTTCTGTCACTGGGCCTCCTGGCTCTCAATCCAGTGAACCGTGCCCCCCCCCCCCCATTTTGTTGTTTATAAGTAAAAACACACTATATACCATTGGGAGGTACATACTACACTACTGAGGTTTGTGTAGAAGGAACCTTTTTTTTTAAAAAAAAAAAAACACAGTTCCTTCACAAATTCCAACTCCTATACCTCATTGGTGACATTGGGTCCTGAGGCTGGGAATAGCTGTAGAGGAGAAAGCAAGGTTCAAGAAGAAGGAATGAGATTTATGGACCAAAGATCTTTGGATTTCACAGAAGCCCCACTTCTATATCATGAACACTGAACCAAAAAACTAGTTAGTACTGAACACAGTGAGCACTAAGCACCATCAAGAATGAAACACATTAGATTTTAATGAACAGGAAAAGACTTGTTATTGATGTGGGAGTCATCTCTGAGTCAGCTACCTGTACAATCAGACCACTGACTCATCAGGGCAATAATGAGTTGCTGCTAAAAAAAAAATGAAAGAAAAATAATGAGAAAAGGCTATGGCTATGGCTATGGCATACAATTTAAATGACCAAATGGTAAATGGAAGAAAGAAATGACAGTGACGCTGACCATAAGTTTCTTCCACAGGGGGCAGCTGGGTAGCTCAGTGGATTGGGAGCCAGGCCTAGAGATGGGAGGTCCTAGGTTCAAATCTGGCCTCAGCCACTTCCCAGCTGTGTGACCCTGGGCAAGTCACTTGACCCCCATTGCCCACCCTTACCACTCTTCCACCTACGAGCCAATACACAGAAGTTAAGGGTTTAAAAAAAACCAAAAACATGTTTCTTCCACAAATTTAACCAAATTCATATTAGCTGCCATAACAAAAACCATCTAACTGACTTGTCAAGTAGAAAAAGATAGTTACCAAAGACAACAATGGTTTAAAAGATAAAGTTGTCTGTAAAATCTTTAGAAAAAAGATGACGTATGGAGCAGAGAGTAATGACACCAACTGAAGAAAATTTAGCAACATCTAACTAAGCCAAATCATATATCAAGGTCAATCAAGAATGAAAATGGAAGAAATACAATGAGAAGGACTAGCAGGAGAGGACTAGCCTTGAAGTATATGCAGATATTCTCTGCCAGCTTTCAATCCAACCATGTAAAAACATTAGGGAGCTGGTTTCTGGCCATGAATTGGTTTGGATCTTGCTTCTGTTATCCAACACATTGGTTATTCCTTCAAAATTTGTGTCAGTCTGGCAAACAGGCCCTCTATATCTTTATCCAAGTCATTAATAAAAATACTGAACTGAAATTGACCAAGAACAGAACCCTTCAAAGTTCCATTAGAGAACTCTCTCCAAGCTGACATTAATCCATTAATCACCACTGTTAAATTCCAATGGTTCATTCCTTTCCAAATCCACTTAACTCTATTATCATCCCACCCACATCTCTACATCTTATCCACAGGAATTTTACAAGACTTTGTCAAATGTTTGGATGAAATGTCTACAGCATTTCCCTAACCTACCAGCCTAATATTCCTGTCAGAGAAATGAAATTAGATTCGTTTGGCAAGGCTTATTCTTGACAAAACTATGCTGGTGCTAAGTGATTGCCATTTCCCTTTCTAAATACTCATTAACTAGCCCTTTAACTGTGCATTTCTTGAATTTTGTCAGGAGTTTGGAATGGGTCCAGTTGGCAAAGGAGATCCATTTAGGTTGTAGGCTTTTATGCAAGACCAGTCCCTAGACATTTCCTAACCTCCTGCTATGTTGACTGGACATATGTACAAGCTCCCCCTGGAGGACTTGCCTTTCCTATAACTTTACATACCCAAATATCCCTCCTATCACTCCCCCATTAGAATATAAACTACTAGAGGTCAGGAACTGTCTTCATTTTTATATTTGTATTCCAAGTACTTAGCACAGTGCTTAGCAGAAACCAAGCCATTAATAAATATGTTTTATTCATTCAGGAGAATATTAATCTGGCAAGTGGTAAGGCTGAACTGGATTGAAGCTTAATGGGTTGCTAGGGGTGAGGAGAAAACTTTTTGAATACTATGTTGATTTGTCCTTGGTTCTTTGTAGGTTTTCTTACATTCTTTTGCATAGGCATGGTTTATTTGCCCTAGAAGACAAGCCACTTGTCTTCTCTTTCTTTTGTACTTTCCCATTGTGTTCAGTATTGTTCTGCACTTGGGAAACCTGTGAAAGAGATGTAGTTTCCTTATAATAAACCCAGTTAATTCTGGCATCTTAGAATCCCTAGTTTCCTTTAAGACTTGGCTCAAGCACAGCTTTCTACATGTAACCTTTCCTGATACCCATTGTGACTATTGTCCTCCCTGCCAAAATCATCTTCAGTCTGTTTCATACACCTATATATGCACATGTTGTATTCTAAAAATACTATAAGCTTCTTGGGACTGGTAGTGTTTCACTTTTATCTTTTTGTCCCCAGTGTCTATCATCACCTAGCAGGCAATTAAATAAATGCTTATTGATTCATTGTTATTCTGGAGGGTTCAGTCCCCTTCAATGTTTAGTTCAGTCAATGACTCATAGTCAGAACCTTCTGTTCACCATCAAATCTCTAGCACTGATCAACTAGGTTGTATCATTAATATGCTCCCCTGCCCTCTCTTACCTGTTTTGTAAGTCATTCCCTTACAACTTTAAGTTTCCCTCTGCCTTCCAGTGTGTCCACTAACTAAAAGGATGAACTCATAAATATGCCAAGGGGATGGACTCTTTGGATCCACTTCTATACCATACATGCATCTTTTGCATCCACAGCTAGGACCAATACATTGAGTTATAATTAGCTTAATTCTCTAGGAATTAAGAAATAAGTCAGGAGAGGATCAATAAACATTTAGGTACTTTTCCAATTAGAATTAGGAGAGCTAAACTCTTAAGCATTCATTAGAGCTTTCAGGGCATGAGCTTTCAGAACATTGAATAAAGTTCTTAATAAAGAGAATTAACAACTCTGCTGAAAGGGCAGAACCAATCAGATTTATTGTTCAAGGAAACTACTCCAGGTATTGTTCAAGGAAACTACTCCAGGAATAACCCATATTCCTCTACTTTCCACTAGTAAGTAATATTAAGAGAAGAGGATGTATCCTATTGAGGATAATCAGTAAGAGAAAAATTCAGTGAGTATCAAAATAGAAGAAAAAAGGCATGCCAGACAGCCATTTCTTTTGTCTGTCTTCTCTAAATAACCTGGTGCAAATATGCTAGAAAAAAGGATATGTAACTCAAGTTTGGAGATTATTAGAGCCATGCATTCATATCTGATTAAAGAGGGTTTGCAAACATCTAAATCCTTCAATATTTTTTTTCTATTTGTCTCTGTGGAATACTTACCAATAGACCTTTCATCTGAGATATCTCCTCCAGACTCATTCTAACCAACTCCCACTCTAATTAGCTGGGCAAGTCTCCAAAGTTTAGCTGATACTACTCCTTTCAGGGCATCCCTAAGAATCTGGGGTTTCTAGTACTATTGCACATGAGCCCCTATCAGTGTACTTCCCATTGCTTATCAGCTAGAGTTAACTATTAGAAAAAGTAATGAGTAAGCAGGAACAAGAAGAATGTTTATTACAAAAACATCCTCCCTCCCCTCGAACCAGGGAGAGTAGGCTCAAACTTAAGATAATACTGTACATGTGGACAACTTTAGGCTACTAAAAGTCTTTTTTCTGCTTTCATGAGTTTCTCATAAAGTTTACCTTAGTGTATATGGCTCCCTACTGGGCTTAGAGGGCAAATCCTCCTTGTAGCATCCTGAAGCTAACTGTGGCTATCTCCCTAGGCTTGGCCCTCAGATTTCTTCTCTTTTTTCTATAGGCAATATTGATGAGTGATCTCTTCAGCTCCTGTGGGTTCAACTATTATCTTTATGCAGCAGATTCTAATCCATATGTATCTATTCCTAATTTCTTTACCAAACTCTAGACCAACACCACCAACTGCCTCTTAGACATCTCAAATTGGATGCCCCATCTTAAATTTAACATATCTAAAACTGCACTCATTATCTTTTCTTCCTAAACTTTCCTCTTTCCCTAACTTTTCTGTTACCTTGGAGAAGACCATTACCCTCCCAGTCTTCCAGGCTTGCAACTTTACTCCTCACTCATATACATCCCAAATATCCAGTCTGTTGTCAAATCTTATGATTTTTACCTTCGTAGTATATCTCCTATACATTCTCTTTCTTCTACTCACAGCTGTCACCAACAGTATAGGCCTTTGCTTTTTTTTGTCTGACCTATTGCAACAGTCTTCTAATTTGGTTTTCCTGCTTCATCCCCCCTACTTCAGGCCATCCTCTATTCAGCTGCCAAAGTGATCTCCATAAAGCAGAAGTCTGAAATTGTAATGAGCAAATGAGAATAAAATATTTTGTAAACCTTAGTGACATACAAACAAAAGCTATCATGGTTTACAGAGGCAGTGTGACATAATGAAAAATAGACTGGATTTTTTGTCACGGGGAATCTGAATTCAAATTCTGTCTCAAAGATCTGCTCGTTGTGTGACCCTAAACAAATCACTAAATCTTACCAAACTTTTTTTTTTTTCATCTCAAAAGTAAGGATGAGAAGCGGTGTATTATAATGACTAGTAAGCTGACATCAGGGGCAAGAAGCTGAGATCAAATCACTCTAGTGACACCTATTGGCTGTGTGACCCTAAATAGTGACTTTCATCTCTCAGTGACCCATTCAATTCAATAAATCTATAAATTGCAGGGCAGGTGAGGCTCTGCATTGGTAGAAGGAATTTCTTTATTGGCAAATACTAGTGTCATCATAGTCTAGTCCCCAAAAGTGGGGTAATAAAACCTTGAAGTACTTAATAGGGTTGTTGTGAAGATTGGATGAGATGATATATGTAAAGTGTCTTGGAAACATTTTGGAAAGTGCCATATACATGTCAGCCATTATTATGATTATGAGATGCATCCCTTGGGTGAATGTTTCTCTAGACAGGTTCTCCCACGGGCATCATGCCCAACCCTAGCAGATGTAGCTTTAGGTTCACCCCAGAGCCTCAAGATAGATTCATTTTGGATGAATTACACACTTGTCTTGTTAAATCTGCCCAATCTTAATCAGACCATATGTGCCCTTTATAGAAACCTACCATCATGCCAACCTAGCAATGCACAGTTCTAAAATTCATGACTTTAAAAGCTCAAGTTCCTCTCATGTCACTCATGGCAGAATGGGTCCCCCAGAGATGTGATGCCTCACCTGGATCTGGAAAGGATAGATTTTTCCATTTGTCAGATCCAGAGTGGATTCTGGTACCCTGGTACAGGGGCTCTTTCTGAGGATTCTCGGCATTGGGCTGAAGCCTACCTGAAACCTACCATCTGGGAGGGAAATTCCTCCCCAGTGCCCAAGAACTGTTAGATGATCAACCCTTTGTCTGTAGTCTCCCTGGGAAGGGAGCCAGTACCAGGCCAGGGGCCATCTCCTCCTCTGGCCCCTTCCTCCTCCTGTTGTGAAGAATGATGCCAGCAGCTCCCAGAATGACTGCAGTGATATCTTGTAACAGCAAGCCATGCCAGAAGGGAGGAAGGAATACTGACAAGGAGAAGCCAGGGGGGATTTCTCTGGAGCTGCTAGGTTTGGGGGGGGGGGAGGAGAAATCCAAAAAACCAATCAGCAAGAAATTGTCAGGGCTCCTGGGCCTTAGAAAATGTAAATGGAAAGGTGGATGAGGGTGAGTGGGGGAATGGAGGAGCTGAGGAGGAGGAAGCAACTTTGAATGCTGGTGCGAACCCAGGAAACTGAATAAGAACCCAGAGAAAAAACGTGGCCATAAAAAAGGCAGGAAAGAGCTTACCTTGTTGGATGCATTATTCCTAAAGGCAGGGCTTGCCTCGTCTCCTTGGTCTGGGGAAATGGCTTGCTTCTGCTGCAGCCCGTGTGATGCTGTTGTCGAAGGCTGGCTGGCGCAGTGCAGACAGGCAGAGGGAAGGAGGGAGTGAGGGAGGGGGCGGCCAGGCTCCCCGCGGGGAATCGGGGCACGTTTTTCACACGTCTTTTCCACCGAGGGAAGGGCTTGGCAGAAGAGAGGGGAGGATGGGGAGGGTGGCAATGTTTGCTTTTAATGAAGGAGATGGCGTTGGAGTCAGCCTGCCAGGGCTTTGGAGCTCACACCACCACCCTAATCCCAGTGTAAAATGCGCGTATGGCTTTTCCTTCCTGAGCAAAATGCACCACCATCCTCCCACCCCCAAGTACAAAGTGTAATCTGCCTGCAGGCAGCAAGGGAGGATGTGTGGCGACCTGTCTCTGGAAGGAGAGCCCAGTGGGTTGGGAAGAGGGCATTCCCACTAGATTCTTGGGTACTGGGGACCCATACAGAGCCCCCGTGCCCGTGACGCAGCTCTCCCACTGCACCGAGATTGGGGCGGGAGCTTCCCTTGCCACGCCACCCGGAAGGCTGTTAGAGGTCACTGAGTCCAGAAAATGAGATTGCAGAAATTCCTCAAGGGGCTGTGTCCCTCAGATGGGAGAAACAGAATCTACCACTTAATTATGTTCTCTCGTGGTCTCCTTACTTAGACTGTGAGTTTCTGAAGGTCAGGGACCACGTTCTAATCCCAAGAGGCTCTGCCACCTACCTCTTCCGTGACCTTGGGGAAATCACCCTCTCGGAGCCAGAGTTCCCTCGTCTGAAAAATGAGGGGTTTGGCTTTAGTTTGGCCACGAAGGTCCATTCCAGTCCCGTGATTCTATGTCACCTGAGAGGCTTTCTTGTATCCCACAGCCTAGCGGGTCCTCGATAAATGCTTGTTAATTGACTGATTAATGGAGAGATAGAACTTACAAATTTAACTCTATCATAGGCTATTCCGTGGAAGAGCTATATTTACTGATGAAGTGATTATCTCTCTAAAAACCTAAGCACAGAAAATCAGAAAGCCAGGAAGGAGTTTATGGACTGTGATCAATCCAGCTCAAATGGGCTTTTGCTGAAGAGGGAGGAGGAAGAGAAAGAAAGAACAAGAGGACCAGGGAGAAGAATAGAAACAATAGGAGGAGGAGGAGGAGGAGGAGGAGGAGGAGGAGGAGGAGGAGGAGGAGGAGGAGGAGGAAGAAAGGTCTCTTGACCAAGGTCTCCAAATATCAGGAGTGGGTAAAGGAGATAAAGGGGTTTACTTGATAGCAAGATTGGCTGGACTGAGTTCTGGAGAAAAGTGTAGGAGGGAAGGAAAGGCTCTGCTTAGGGAGTGAATCAGAGAACAAAGGCTTAGTAGGGAGCCTGGTGGAGGACAGAAGTCTCTTCTAAGGCCTTTCTGTGATGGTCCAAGTTCTCTGCCTATTTCTTGGTATTCCAATTGGTCTAGGAATATAGGCTACAGGGATGCTGATAGTAGTCCAAGGGCTTGGAGTCTTCTGGTGCTTCCTGAAAAGTAAAGGCTCTCACCTGGTATCTGGAGTCTGCCCTACACCCTCCAACATGGGTTTGCCTTCTATCACAGCTGGGCATCCAGCCCAGAGATAGTAGCCACCAGCAAATGAATAGTCACACTTTTTCTGCTGGCAAAGAATTGGAAACAAAGTAAATGCCCATCAATTAGGGATTGGCTAAATACATTGTAGTTTATGAATGTAATGGATTTATTTTTCACTGTAAGAAAGGACATGAATACAGTGTAGCTTGGGAAGGCCTATATGGCCTGACGCAGAAATAAGCAGAACAAGGACAACATACACCACAAGAATGTAAATGGAATGAACCAAAAGAACAACAAAAAGTCACTAAAACACAAAATGGCCAAGTCTGACCCAGAAGGAGATGAGAAATGCACCTAAATCACTTCATCTGAAAGAGGGGTGACTCTTGGTGTGGCATATCGAATCTACTGTCAGGCTCAGCTCATGTGTTGTTGACTTTTCTGAAGTGCTTTTTTTTCTATTTTTCTCATCTTTTTTTCCCCTCTTTTGTTAGAATGGATGGCTCTGTGGGTTGGGGAGAAAGGATGGATAGATTTGGAAATGAAAATACAGTAGGGCAATCTCTACCCAGACCACTCTCTGGCCCCCCAAATATTTGGTTTTTTCCCAGGATCTGACTTGAAAGTGGGGTCCCTAGGTCAAAGGAAATAGATGACTAGTTCCTTATTGCTGCCACATTTCCAGAGGGCAAGAGCAATATATGAAAGTTAATGACAAATTTAAGTTTGAGATACCTTGGAAAGAGGACTCAACTTGGAGTTACAGCTCTTGAGTTCAAATCCTACCTGCCATTTAACCTGTGTGATTTTGAGCTAGTTACATAATCTCTTAGCTTCTCAATTTTCTCTTCAGTAAGATTTAGGGGCTTATTAGCTAGATCAAGTATCAAATACAAGCCTGAGAAACCAGTGCTGGCTTGTAACACTCCCCAGTGCAGATTAAAGTGTAACTAGGAAATGTCTAACAAAAGAAATAAAAATACAATTGTTGTTGTTGTTGTTGTTGTTGTTTAGTCATGCTGCCTTTTGGATTTTTTGGGAAAACATTCTGGAGTGGTTTGAATCATTTCCTTGTTCAGCTCATTTTATAGATGAGAAAACCAAGGCAAACAGAGTTAAGTGACTTGCCCAGGGTCACATAGCTAGTAAATGTCAGAGACTGGATTTGAACTCAGGAAGATGAATCTTCCTATCCATTGCACTATTGCAATTACTGTTGCAATAGGAGGTGATGTTAATATGTGGTTTGCTGGATCCTTATGTACAGTTTAGAGGCTAATATTTCCATTTGAGTTTGATATCGCTGGGCTAGATGGCCACCAAAATCCCTTCCAGCTCTAGATATATGATGAGTAAGTGTGGGAATCAATGGAATCAGTCAGTTACCTCATCCTCACTTAAAATAACTTTCTTTGTCTTGTGAGGATGCCCTCCGAAAACCAGTAAGTAAATCAGTGATATGAGCTAGGTGTGAACAAGGTTTAGAAAATTCTATTGAATTAAACAATCAAGAACATGTTCAAGAAATCCTTTGTAAGAGATGGAGTGAGGCTGTATAGGAGGTACATTTGGATTGGCTAAAGAAACTTGGTTACATCCTTTAGGTTTTGTATAAAAGAATAGAATAGTTCGGAACCTAGAATATTGGAGTGACTAGAAACCTAAAGAAGAGAGCCCTTGAGAGGGAATCTCTTAAGGATGAATCACACACACACACACACACACACACACACACACACACACACACACACACACACACACACACACAGAGACAGAAAGAATATGTAAGGCAACTAAAGATCTTTAGTCTCTCACTTTCTTGCAATAGCAGGCTGGTTCCCTTTATGGTACCCTTAACATTTCTAAAGGTAACCTGGGGGATTGAGGTTAAATATAGTTTATGAGCCCTGAGTAATGTGCTTCTGCCCATTTATGGTTATCAGTTGATATCAGACTTAACTGGCTTTTAGAAATGGCTACTTATTAAATTAGTATAGTACAAACAGTTGGTACCAAACAGTCCCCCACCCCCCAAGCCTGTGATGCACACTTCTTTCAGTACAAACAGTCAAGGGGAAAGTGGGATCAAGCTTAGAGGGCACATGTGGCAAAAGGATAACTTCTTTTTCTTCCCTTTTTTGGAGGGAGAATTCATGAAGTTCCTCTTGGACATTTTGCATGTTTTCTGCTGAGCTCCTTGTAGAATTTTATTCAATGTACCTAGTTTCTTCTTGGTTTTCAATGTAAATACTGCTTCAGCTATTTTCAGGACCCAGGAAGAAAGGAAGAAAGGAAGGAAGGGAGGGAGGGAGAGAGGGAAGGAAGAAGAAAGGGAGGAAGGAAGCAAGCAAGCAAGCATGGAAGGCAGGCAGGCACCAACTTCAGCCAGCTACAAGGCTACCGCAGAGCCAATAATAGAACTCCCCTTTCAGGCCACAGATCTGACCTGCATATAAAACAGTAGAATAGTATTTTAAAGAGAGAATGTGAAAGTATTTTAAATTCCTCTTAACTTACCAAGGGAACATGCTCCATCTAAGTTTTTGTGTGTGTTTATATATTTTTTAAGCCCTGAACATGCTACAGTGTGTGTGTGTGTGTGTGTGTGTGTGTGTGTGTGTGTGTGTGTGTGTGTGTGTGTGTGTGAAGGGGGGCAAAGGACTGAGGCACTGCAAATCAATATTTCTTTGGAACATTAGTCTTTGCTCTTAGATTGTAGCTTCTGAGGTCAGAAACTAGCTTTCCTTTGTCTCTCGTATATCCAGCACATGGAAGGGGCTCAATAAACCCATAGCAAATCATTGCCCAAGTTGCCTTCTTTGCTTCAATTTCCACAACCTACACACCCAATTCAAACACAGGAAAAAAGAACAGTCTACTCAGGACAGTGCCTTCCATCCCCACTCTGAAGATCTCTAAGCCTTCCTAACATTAACTTTCTTTATTGTTGTAGTTTAGTGTTTCAGGCACATCAGAATCTTTCTGACCCCATTTGGGATTTTCTGGGCAAAAATACTAGAGTGGTTTTCCATTTCCTTCTTCAACTCATTTTAAAGATGAAGAAACTGAGGCAAACAGGTTAAGTGATTTTCTGGGGGGGGGGGGGGGGTCACAAACTAATAAATGTCTGAGGTCTGGTACTCTATCCACTGAGCCACCTAGCTGTCTCTGATTTTCTCCATAGGTATTTTTAAAGGAACAAGAAATTTTGGAGTCTATCATTAAAAAAATTATAAAGTGTAACTAACAAGTAAAAATTATTCGTCAGACCCTGCTTCTTTTTTTTTATTTAATATTTTTTATTTTTTAGAAAAGTTAACATGGTTACATGATTCATGCTCTTACTTTCCCCTTCACCCCCCTCCCCCGACTTCCCACCCAGCCAATGCGCATTTCCACTGTTTTTAACATGTGTCATTGATCAAGACCTATTTCCATATTATTGATAGTTGCATTGGTGTGGTCATTTCAAGTCTACATCCCCAATCATGTCCATGTGTTCAAGCAATTGCATTTCTTCTATGTTTCCACTCCTGCACAGACTCTGCTTCTTAATGATGGATATGGAATTTGCAGAGAAGTCTTTACCTTAGAATTAGTGAAGATAACATGGGGCTATGGAATACAGAGTGTAGTAAGCCAGTTTTATGACCCTTAACAGGGCCTGCCAAGCCCTAGACAGCTTAACACTGTACTGTTCTATTGACTGGACATCAGGGGACATAACCAGAAGCACAATGGCTCAAGAGAAGGGATGGAACTAGAATTCATAGCTGATGTAGTCTTGGGCCACCTGCTTTCACTTATAGACCACAGAAAACACAAAACCCCAGTTGGTTGCCTATTCCTCACTTCTTAATTTTCTCCCTAATTCTGTCATCCAAGCTAGCCTCAACTGCCAATTCTGTAGGCAATCAGTTCAGGCATATACAGATGCTACCTGAGTAAATTGGATAGGTCATCTGCACTCTCAGTGCCTCAGTTTTATTATCTGTAAAATGTAGGAATGTTCAAGGTGATCTATGAGGCCCTTCCAGCTCTAAATATATCATTTTATGGTCTGATACACCAGCCATGAACATATGGAATCTGGAAGCAATTAATGTGAGTGATTAAGAACCAGAAGACAGAAGAAGAAGCATTCTAAAAGAAAGCCGAGAAAGACTTCTGGCCTCCAGCTGAGGACTGGAACCGTCTCTGGAGCATGTGGTTTCTGATAATGGGAAATAGAGGCAGGCCTGAAGAATTGACTTAAGGGTTGAGAAGTCATCCAAAGATGTGCCTAGATTATGTTGCTATCATGCCAGCCCAGTGGCCATCCTTCAGAGAAAGGATTCCTGTGGAGTAGGGGCTAGCTTTCCCCACCAGCTGCTAGCCAGCTGCCACCTTTGGAAGAGTCAAGTCAAATTAGCTGATGTATCAGTGCCCCCTAAGGAAAAGATAGGACGTAGTTTAGGCCAGGCAAGTCAAATTATCACCATCACCTTCCCCCTTTATATCCCAAAGGAAACAGTCCAGAAACCCGAATCCAACAGCTTTGGCACAGCAATGCCCCAAGTCTGGGAAGAATCACAATGTAGAGGGGGCTCGCTTTTCCTCATCACTGAGATTTGGAGAGATATAGTCATTAGTTTCAGTTCTTTTCAGTGTAGATTTAAACCTAGATCTTTCCTATAGCCACACCTATCACTTATTTCAGTAAATCAAGCTGCCTCTATAATTCTCTGATTATCTCTGAGGGAAGAAGGGGGGTCAGGTATTTTTTATCAAATACCTATTATGTGCCAGGTACTGTGTTAAGAGCTTTATAAATATTCAGTAAACCTGGGAAGAATGTATTCCCATTTTACAGCAGAGGAAACTGAGACAGAAAAAAGTTGTGACTTGCCTACGGTCAAATAACTAGCAAGTTTCTGAAGTCAAATCTGAACTTGGGCTCCAGACCTGGCACTCTGTCTAACATCATACACCATCACCTTTTTCAGTGATAATTCTGTTATTTTATTTCACCTATTTGAAAGATGCTTTAGGACCACAATTCAACCTACTCTACTGTTAAGGAGGTGTTCTGCTTTTCACAAAACCCTGACGTGTCAACCCAATTTTCCTTCTCTTAAAAGAAAAGACCCTATTCAGTTACTCTGGTCTGTAGCACAGGTAGATGGCTGCCACAATGTGAGATAGCCCCTCTTTTTTTTTTTTTTTTTTAAACCCTTGTACTTCGGTGCATTGTCTCATAGGTGGAAGATTGGTAAGGGTGGGCAATGGAGGTCAAGTGACCTGCCCAGGGTCACAAGCCCCTCTTTTTTAAGATGATGTCTTACTGCTATTTTCCCAGGTTTCTTTCTTTGGGACAGGATTTTCCATGGTGGGAAATTCAAGGTGTCTGCCAGTGTTTCAAAGAATTCAAAGTATCTACCAGCACTTTGCATATTGCCTGACACATAGTAGGTCCTTAACAAATGTTTGTTAATTGATTGATTTTCCTCTTTCACCTTTTCACCTAAGGGGTTAAGGACCTCCGTTAGAGAAGAGTCTACTTTTCTCTTTACATCTTCCCTGTCCTTCAAAAGGAATTCTGGGGGTAGCTAGATGGCTTAGTGGATAGAGAGCTGGGTTCAAATATGACCTCCGACATTTCCTAGTTGTGTGATCCAGTACAAATCACTTAACCCCAGTTACCTAGCCCTTTACCACTCTTTTGCCTTGGAACTAATATTTAGTATTGACTCTAAGACAAAAGGTAAGGGATTAAAAAAAAAAGGAATTCTGGGATTAAAAGAAACTCAAAGGAGTCTCCAGATTCTTGCTGAGAATATTAGAATTTTCAGCTTCTAAAATTTCATTATTAGATACTCTGAGAGGCTCTATGGTACATAGGAAAGATTGCTGGTTCTGGAATCAAAAGATGAAGTTTCAGATTCCCAGTAATCTGTGTGACTTTAGACATGTCACTTCAAATCCCTAGGCTTCTCTCTCCTGGTCTGTAAGCAAACTAGTACCAGGTGGCAACACCAGAATCAAATGGGGAGAAGGACTGGCAAAAGTCTATCCACAGGAGAAAAGTCAAAGTTTGGGGATACTCCTGGACAGAAACTGAGGGCCTGGAGAATAATAGAGGGAATTCACTAGGAATGAATTGGCAGAGGTCAGCACTTGGCCAGGCTCTCTGCCCACCCTCCAGAATCAGAGGTGGTGTCGGATGCTGATCCCTGGCTGGGGATGTTCGGCTCCTTCATCTCCAGGTCATCCCCCTTAATGCCTTTCCTAAAAACTGGAGAAGATTCCTTAGTGGACATCCAAATGAAAGCATCCACAAAAAGATGATGGGGAGAAAAAAAACATGCATACACACAAAACCCTTCCAGACGCCATAAAGCAACAGAGATTCCTCTTATCAGGCCGGCTTTCATTGACACAGGATGTGGCAGGACCAGGGAAACAGATGGCTGAAAATGTAACCGTGGAACAATGTGGGTAAAGTAATAGGTCTTCAGGCCACAGGCAGGGGAATTCTATTATTATAGCTTTCCCCCAACCCCCATCATAGAGTTTCCTGGCCTGGCCCTGCCAGCATTTTCAGAACCTCAGCAAAATACAAGTTTGCACCTGTTTTTGTAATTATAGCCAAAGCCAGCTTTTTTATCTTTGTCTTTTCTTGCACTCCAGAAGAATATTCCCGCTGTGGTTGTTTTGACATCTCCGTCAAAGCACAAAATTCAAATGCTTTCATGATGGTTACCATAATGCTTGCTTAAATAGAATTGTGATTTTGGAAGGATCTTTAAGGATTAGGGGTTATTGACCAATGAAAGGAAATAGTGCCTGGAATATAGTAGGTGCTTAATAAATGTTTATTGATTGGATGAAGCAGAAGTTGCAGCATCATCCCAAACCACACTAAAGGACATATAGTCAAAATAGCAGGGGGTTCTTAACATGGGGTCCATGAATTTTTTTCTTCCTTTTTTTTATCCTTTTCTTTATTCTAAATTTTACAAAACCAAACAGAAGTATTTCCAGATGCAAAGAAAAAGTACATTGTACATAAATGAAATCACAAATCTCTCATACGTTTAACTTAGTTTTCTTTGTATCTGTATAATAAGTCCCATCCACAAGTGCCCCAGCCCCTTCCCATCCTCCCTGCATCACAAAAGGGATCATTCGGGCTGTGTGAATTGGTTTTTAAAATATTTTGATAACTCTATTTCAATAGAATTGGTTTCCCTGATAATCTTATATACTTTATTTTAAGCATTTCAAAACATTATTCTGAGAAGGAATCTTCACCTAGGAAGGGGTCTATATTTATATTAGTCTATGTCTGAGCTAATATTAATATATTAATCTATATACTTATATTAGTATCTACACAAAAATAAAGCAAAAGGTGAAATTTCAACCCCTACAATAGAGAAAAGAAATCCTAGTGTATTACCAGTTCCTAATTTTGGGGGGGCTGCCATTCAGACCAGCCATAGGTTATGGCAACAGAATGAACTATGGGCATCAGTGGGGCTACACACATGCTATACCTAATGTAACACAAATCCTTGATTTCATTACTGTGGCCATAGTAATATGTACAACTCTTCTTTCTTAGTAAATGGACTTTAAGAACAATTGTGATCTAACATTCAGCCCTGGATAGGCTTGTCTCTTGAGGAGTTTTACCAATAGATGTATAGTTTGTCCATGGTCCTGTACCTAAAGTCTTCTGGGGTTCTTAGGGCCTGGGTTGGAATCTGTACTTTGCTTGGCATCACCTTTTAGAACTCAGGGAATTAAGGTCCCAATGAGACATGAAAGGAAGACTTTAGTAGAGGTTTATTATGTTACTGATACTGATGGGGACCTGACCTATTATTTCATTAGTGGTTGTTGTTCATTTATTTCAATCATGTCCACATCATCATGACCCCTTTTGGGATTTTCTTGAAAAAAATTACTGGAGTGGTTTGCCATTTCCTTCTCTAGCTTATTTTGCAGGTGAGGAAATTGAAGCAAACAGGGTTAAGTGACTTGTCCAAGGTCCCACAGCTAGTAAGAGTTTGAGGCGTATTTGAACTCACGTCTTCCTGACTCCAAACCCACTATGTCATCTAGCTGCCTCTATTTAATTATCATGCTGAAATGGAAACAAGTCCTTTGTTTTAAAAACCATTACTTTCCATCTTAGAATCAATACTAAGCATCAGGAGAAGAGTGGTAGGGGCTAGACAATTAGAATTGAGTGACTTGCCCAGGGTCACACATCTAGGAAATGTCTGAGGCTAGATTTGAACCCAGGACCTCTCTATCAACTGGGCTACCTAGGTGCCTCAGTTAAGTGTTATTTCATGTATCTAGAATGGAAGGGAGCTCAGAATCTACCTAGTCCAAACCCATCACTTGCAGATGAGAAATTGAAGGCTGGGGAAGCTAAATGACTTGTCTAGACCACACAGTAATTATCAGATGTAGGATTTGAACCCAGATCCTCTGATTCCTGAGCCAGGGCTCTTTTTCCACTTTTACCAGCCTCCATGCCTACCCCCTAATTCATGATAACATAAACAACTCATCCTATGAGGATAAAAGCTTTATAACAGTAATGTTAGAGTGAGATTCTTCCCTGTTCTCTTCTGAGACCTGTCAACGTTCCTTGAGAAGCTTGTTTTGTTTCCATCTGAAATCCTTCCAAACCTGAAGACGATAGGTTCCACATGCTCTATAGAACATCAGGGTGTCTTTGGTTGCCATGGCAACAACTAAGAATAATGCTGGCTCAGATCTGAGAGGAAACTCCACCATGGACCCCTCCCCCTACATTCTGAAGAACGAAGCTTCATAACAATGGCATACCCTGATGGTTTATTTTCATGATGAAAACTACTCTTCTCTAGCCCTGATCTCCTCAAAGATGTTCACTTCTCCCTTTTTCTTAATTTTTTCCCTCTTAGGATACAATTTAACTCTTATGGATTCAGAAATACATCTAAGACTTTGAGTATTCTTAGTAATATGTATGACCCATCCAGGGTTCTGGAAAAGACATAGATCTTGCAGTCTCAGGTTCTTGGGCATCTAGGTAGCATAACTGATAGATCCCTGGATCAGAGTTCAAATTTAACCCCCTAAAACTAACTGAACCTGGTCAAGTCATTTAGCATCTCTCTGCTGCAGGTTCCCAATCTGTAAGGTGAGGATAACACATTTCTTGCCTTTTTGATGGGTGGTGGAGGGATGAGAGAGGAAGAGAGAGATTGGAACTCAACTTAAAAAAAAAAAAAGAATGTTGGAATGCTAGAAAGCAGAGTGGATAGGATGCCTGGGCTGGAGTCAATAGGGCTGCATTTGAATCTGGTCTCAGACATTTCCTGGCTGTGTGACCCTGGGCAAGTCACTTAACCCCATTTGCCTAGCCTTTGCCTTCTGTCTTAGAGTTATTACTAGGACAGAAAGTAAGGATTTAAAGCAAAAAGAATGTTAAAGACAAATAATAAATTTATTAAAAAGAAAAAAGTAGGAGGGACAGCTAAGTAGCACAGTAGACAGGGTGCCAGATTTTTAGTCAGGAGGACCTGGGTTCAAATCTGATCTTAGATACTTCCTAGCTATGTGACCCTGGGCAAGTCACTTAACCCCATTTGCCTAGCCTTTGCCTTCTGTCTTAGAGCTGTTACTAGGACAGAAAGTAAGGGTTTTTTTAGTTGAATATTAAAAACAAACGATAAATTTATTAAAAAGAAAAAATGGGGATAATAATAGCACCTGCCTCCCAAGATTGTTGTAAGAATCAGATGAGACAGCCTTAAAGCAGTATATAAATGCTGCAAATAGAAATTCTTCTCCACTCATATTTTGTATGGCTTATGCCCATGACCAGAATATCTCTAGGAAAGATAACAATCTGGCTTAGTTGATCTCTCCCTTAAGGATATTAAACTCCACTCCTGCAAAATGGTCCAAATCTTCAAGATAATTGAACACTGAAAATTTAGTTGATGATAAAGAACAGTCTTTCACTTCAAAGCCTATATAAAAGAGAAGAATGCCCCTTGGAGACTGCAATGAACCACCAGTCCTGATGAGTGCCATTGTCTTCCTCCCTCCACTTTCATGCCATGTGAAACTCACAGGAATAATAGGGAGAAGTCAATGCCTCCTTCAGTGCAGACACAGATCCCAGGTTAGAGACTACTTCTCACCTCTTATCCCACTTCCTCCCTCGTGGATAGCTACAACTAACTGCTGCTGGCCATAATCTGTGTAAACCTCCTATCTCACCCTGCTTCCATCCCTCTGGTTTCTATAATCCCTACTATCTGTATGCTCTGGGAATTAAGAGCCCCAGCCTCACCCCATCTTATTTTTGTTTTGAAAAGTGTGAATTGCTTCAGATAAACAGGCGAGGCTGGGCTGTGGTCTTCATTATTGATTCTATTCTTCTGTTAGTCAATTGATAAACATTTATCTAGCACCTACTATGTGCTAGGCATTGTGCCAAAAAGAAAGGCAAAACTAGTCCTTGCTGTTAAGGAGCTCACAATCTAACTGGGGAGACCACATGCAAACAATGGAGTACAACAAAGATATAGGATAAATAGGAAACAACAGAGAGATGACCTGGAATAAAAGGAAGAAGGATTGGAAAAAGGCTTCCTGGAAAAGGTGAGATTTTAGCAGAGATTTGAGAAAAGCCAGAAGATGGAGATCGGGATGGAGGAGATATTCCAGGCATGAAGGATAACCAGAGAAAACATCAAGATCATTCAGATATTTCCTAACTGCATGACCCTGGGCAAGTCACTTAACTCCATTAACCTAGTCCTTGCCTTTCTCTCTTAAAACTGTTACTAAGATAGAAAGGAAGTGTTAAAAGAAGGAAGGAAGAGAAAAGAAAGGGAGGGAGGGAAGAAGGAAGGTAGGTAGGTAGGAAGAAGGGAAGAAAAACAAAGAAAAAGAAAGGAAGAAAAAGAAAGGAAGGAAGGAAAGAGGGAGAGAAGGAAGGAAATACCCAGAAGAGAGAGATGTCTTTTGCAGAACAGTAAAGAGGCCAATGTCACTGGATTTAAGGGTATTTGGTGGGGTGGCTCAATGGATAGTCAGATCTGGAGACAGGAGGTCCTGGGGTCTCAAATACTTCCTAGTTGTATGACCCTGGGCAAGTCGCTTAACCCCAATTATCTAAGCCCTTATTTCTCTTCTGCTTTAGGACAGATACTTAGTATTGATTATAAGGTAGAAAAAAAAGGTTTAAAAAAAATAAAGAATATGTGGTAAAGTGGACAGTATAAGCAGACTGGAAGTGTGAAGAGGGAGGACTCAGTCATGAAAGGCTTTGAATGCCCAGTAGAGAGTTTTATACTATATTTATATTTTATATTTGGTGTGATGTCTAGTACTCTTAAACTTCACTCTTTCTGTTGAGAGCTCCACCATCTCCTGGCACTTAGACTTGAACTTTGTTGTCATCCTCGATGCCTCACTTCCACTCATCCAGTACATCCAAGAAGTTGCAAAATCTCCACAATATCTGTTCTCCTTTTCACTTTCCACACATCCGTCACTCTAGTCAAACACCTCATCGCTTCTCTCCCAGACAATTTTAGCAGCCTCCACCTAATTAGTGTCTCTCCTCTCTAACCCAGCCCTCACACATAAGCCAAAGAGACTTTCACGAAGCCCAGGAATGTCTGTGTCATACTCCCAACCTCCCCCCCCCCCATCCCACCCCCAACCTACTCTATAAATTCCATTAGCTCCTTATTGATGCTAGGATCAAATGTAGACTGTGTTTGGTATTTAAAGCTGGTTTACAACCTAGCCTTAACCTGTCCAGGATTATTATACATCACTCCCCTTCCTGTACTTTAGGGACCAGCCAAACAACCAAAGTGGCCCACTTGCTCTTCCTCTTAATCCTACAAAAACACAAATAAAAAGGTATGAAGTCATCTATGAAGGAGAACCATGTTAATGGGAGTAACTGGATTTCTGTGAAATATTTTAAGCTGAGTTAAAATCAGAGACAATTAATTCTTGGTTGTATAGTGTATATTGTGAATATTTATACACAGAAAAAGAAGACTCTTGCTTCTACTGATAGAACTCTGGTATGTTCACTGACTGCTGTGTGTTGTTCGAAAATTGTATTCTGTTTCTTGAAATTAAAAAAAAAATCTTTAAAACTAAAGAATTTTCCCTGTTTGCTAGCTACATTAATCAGATTAATTGAATTATTAATTATAATTGTCCTTTGAAAAGGCAACTAGATGGTGAAGTAGATAGAGCACTGGGCCTGGAGTCAGGAAGACTCATTTTCTTAAGTTCAGATCTGGACTCAGACATTAATTTCGTGGCCCTGGGCAAGTCACTTCACCCTGTTTGTCTCAGTTTCCTCAATTGTAAAATGAGTTGGAGAAGGAAAGGCAAACCACTCCAGGATCTTTGCAAAGAAAGCCCCCAAGTGGAGAAATATTAAGTCAGACAGAACTGAAATTGCAGAACAATAATCATTTGTAAGTTTGCCTTCTCCCCCAGGAAATCAGATTCTTATAGACTAATGAAGTACAGGTATCCCTCCCACATCTCATTTTTCCCCATTTCAGTTTCAATATATCCAGGATCAGCATAAGAAATTAAGAGGAAATTTTGGGGGAATTTTGTGGAAGCCACAGATGACACAAGAAAGCCAGGAGATGTCACAGAAAAAGCTTAGAAACTAAAAAATGCACAAAACATATATATATATATATATATATTATATACTAATATATAATATCAACATATTTTATCTTTTAACACATAAACATATATAATTTATTTTACTCTAAATTTACTGTAAATACTTCACAAAAAAACTTCAGACTTCTCTAGTATGAAGGGGGCCCCAAAATTTTAAATGGATTTTCCAGATTGTAGGGGGTACCTTATCCTTAACCCCCAACAAATGTGGAAGGGACCCCAACATTCAATCATTCCTGTTACTAAAATTTACTATTAATAATTTTTGTGAAAGTAAAAAGGGCTTGGGGCTACTAATAAATGAAATATAAAAATTTTAAGTATTGTTTATTTTACCTTTACCTCATTTAAAATTTTTTTCTAGTAGCTTGAACTGCCTTAGAATCAGGAAGATCTAGATTCAAATCCTACTAGCACTGGGATTCTGGGAAAGTCACTTAATTTTCAGGGACTTTGGTTTTTCATCTATAAAATAAAGGGATTGGATTTCATAACCTCTAAGATACTTTCAAACTTTCCATCTATGATTCTATGAACCTACCAAGGTGCCCCTTGTTCCCTTCACCCCCATCCTTTGGGACATACTCAGCTGGCATTCCAGAGAAGCATTTGGAAGCTTAGAGTGGGTTTGCTTCTGGGGATATGTGATAAATAAACCCTTCTGCTCACTTCAGAGCATGCTCAGTATTTCCTACCTGGTTTCAATCCAACACCTGGAGATTGGTGAACTTTCTTCCTATGGAAAGGAATGGAGTCTCCTGATTGTTTAAAGAGCTGGAAGGATGGATGATTCAGGAGAGGCTGAATCAGAATGGACTGAACATCCAAAAAGATTTAGCAAACAATCTTGCACTTTCCCCCCTGGTAGGTTTCTAGGAAGGAAGACTGCAGTGTGTGTATGTTGATGTATAATGACCATTTCTGTTGGGTATCTGACTTCCTGATCTTAGGTAAATGATTGTCTTGGGACAGTAGTGCCCAGGTGACCAGTGAGACCAGGAGATACATTAAAGCCTTTGGTAACCAAAGTTACTAGCAAAGTCAATTTGCTTGGCTTCTTTGATATTTAACCAAGCTCTAAATGCTTCACAGTGCCAACTTCCCCTGCCTTCATGGCTGCTGAAACAAGTTATTCTTCTCCACTCCTTCTACTTTGAAAAATCTTCACATGCCTTGGGTGGACACCCCTCTAACTCACCCACAAACTTGAGGCCTTTCTGTTATACTCAACCTGGTTTTGGCTGTGTGCTCAGATTGTTTACCATGCTGGGGCCACTCTGTATGCTATAGTGTTTTGGAGCTGTAGATGAGATCTGGGTAAAAGATGGAGTGGAGGAGCAGCCCTGAAAAGGGCTCAACAAGCCCTTACAGCAGAGGTGCTAATCTTACCCGGATACCCATCTATCCCACCTACTATATATATTAAGTATCTACTATGTGCAAGGTGTTTTAATAGGTGCTGGGATTACAAAATTCAAACCAAAACCCAATCTTTGTCCTTAAGGACTATCTGCTGGAGTTTTCATTCTCCCAGGTCTTATATCCTCTTAGTACTAGAGATACAACTTTTCTCTGGTCATTCCAGCAATAACAGAGACAATAACAGTAATCTCCCCACATCCTGCATATCAAACTATGCAATTCTGGCACAGCTTTTGCTAGGGATAGCTAAATGGTGCAGTGGATAGAGTACCTGGCCTGTCAGGAAGACTCATTTTCCTGAGTTCAAATCTAGCTTGAGACACTAACAAACTAGCTGTGTGACTCTGGGCAAGTCACTTAACTGTTTTTGCTTTACTTTTCTCATCTATAAAATGACCAGTCTAGTATCTTAGCCAACAAAACCTCTCATTGGGTCATAGAGTTTCAGATATAACTGAACAACAATTTTGACTGTGCAGGTTACTTGAACTTCCTATATTTTTTTGTAGTCTTCATATTTGTTATTTCTTATTGTGTAAGGATATTTATGCTAAGCCAACAAGCATTTATTAAGTATAAACTATGTGCCAGACACTGAACCTAACTAAGTTGATGAACTAGGAAAACAAATATAAGTAGAAAGAAAGCTAGTTCTTGCCCTCAAGGAATTTATATCCTAGTGGGGGATGATCACACCATAAAAGGAACCTGAAGTATCTACATAGGCAAATAGAGAAAGTCCCAAGAGTGAATAGAGAATCAGAGCTTGGAGAAGAAAGAAGATCTGATGTTTTCTTCAGGTCTCCCATGGAATTGCAATAATCAAGATGAAAAAGTCTTACTGCATGCCTTTTGATTCAGCAATACCACTACTACGTTTGTACCCCAAAGAGATAAAAACAATGGTTGTACAAAAGAACTCATAGCCATGCTTTTTGTGGTGGCTAAAAATTGGAAAATGCAGGGTTGTCCCTCGATTGGGGAATGGCTGAACAAATTTTGGTATATGATGGTGATGGAATATTATTGGGGTATTAAGGAATGATGAGCTGTTTGATTTCTATAAGAACTGGAAAGACTTCCATGAACCGATGCTGAGTGAATTAAGCAGAACCAGGAGAACATTGTATACAGAAAGTGAAACACTGTGGGATGATCAAATGTAAAAGACTTTACTACTAATAGCTATGCAATGATTCAGACAATCCCAAGAGACTTATGAGAATGAATGCTATCCACATCAAGAGAAAGAACTATGGGAGTAGAAATGCAGAAGAAAAACATGTGTCTTATCACTTGTTCATAAGGGAATATGAATTGGGGTTTTGATTTTAAGAGATGACTCTATTACAAAAATGAATAACATGGAAATTATTGAGTGATAATACATGTATAACCCAGTGGAATTGCTTGTCATCTCTGGGAAGGGGAAGGGAAAAGGGGAGGGAAGAACATGAATCATGTAACCATGGAAAATTACTTTTAAAAAATTAATTTTTTAAAAAAGATGCAAAAGTCTCAGATTATTAGTATTGATTCTAAGACAGATGATAAGCATAAGTATATATGTGTATATATAAATACATATATATAAATACATATATATATATATATATATATCAGGCTCTTAATACTTTCTGGTCACTTGAATACAAGGCAGCCAATAAGAGCTCCAAGGGCATTCTGCTGCTTGGCTTGGCAGACTATGATGGGTGACTCAGAAGCAGGGAGCTTCAATCAGTTGAATCCATACAGGACATCCGCACTACCCATCCTTGTGGAATACCCTTCTGTTCCTGTGGTTACATAAATCTCCTTTTGTTTACCATTTAATAATTGAGTGTCTTATTTCATTTCAATATGTCACATCAACTACCAGGGCACTGGCTTGAATTAGACCCAGCCCAGAACAGAGTGAGTCACAGATTTTTTTGTGGGCATGCTTCATACCAACTATTCTTAATATACCACCTTAAAAATATTCCTTTCTAAAAACTAGTGAAGGAGCAGCTAGGTGGCGCAGTAGAAAGAGCACCGGGCCAGAAGTCAGGAAGACCTGGGTTCAAATGTGAACTCAGACACTTCCTAGCTAGGTGACTCTGGGCGAGTCATTTAATCCCTTTTGCCTAATCCTTACTGCTTTTCTGTCTCAGAATTGATACTAAGACAGAAGGTAAGAACTTTTTTTTTTTAAGCTAATGGAATTTGACTGACTAATCAATATTAACTGGTAATCATTGGAGGAGACTCAGAAGTGGGAGTTCATAAGCTACAGCATTAGGAAATACCCTTCTAAGTCATCCAGAAGCCAAAGGGAGAAGTTGTTCTTTTCTCTCTGGGGACTTGATTTGCCAGTGTGTAAAGAGGTTGGGAGAGTATCCCCAGAGCATATGCTGCACCATGAACCTATAATTCAAAGTGATCCTAAGCGGAGTGGGCTGCCTTGGGAGGTAATAGATTTTCTCCTCGTGGAGAGGTTCAAGTAAAAGCTGGATAATCATTTTTCAGGTATGTTACTGAGAGGATTATTTTTAAACCCTTTTCCTTCTATCTTAGATCAATACTGTGTTGTTGGTTCCAAGGTAGAGGAATGGTAAGGGTGAGGCAATGGGGATTAAATGACTTGCCCAGGGTCATACAACTAGGAAATGTCTGAAGTCACATTTGAACCCAGGACCTCTTGACTTGGCTATCAATCCACTGAGCCATTTAGCTGCCCGGTTCCACTCTTTCCTCTCCATCCCCCGCCCCCTCCCTACAACCCTAATTCTTGTTTAGATACTGGTTGGATTCACTGCTGAGATATCTTCTAGGCCTAAGTTCCTGTGAGCCTGTACTTTCCAAAACCAGCTGAACAAATTCCCAGCTCCACCAGGAATAAATTAATGTGTCTGTCTTCCTACCCATCTCTCTTTTCAAAAATGTACTTTGCTGAGACATATTTTGACACAATTGGTCATAGGAGCATCAATTTCAAGCTGGAAAGGATCTTAGATGCTAAACTATATATATGTATATATGTATACATATATATACATATATATTTATAGTTTTTATAAAATCTATAAAATTTATAAAATATAGATTTTTAAATTGAACCCAAAAAAATCCCTCCCCAAAGGGCAGTTTCCTCAAACAGTTAAGCAGCACCACTTCATAGCACAATTGAGAATGGTAACCACTTCCCCTTTCTACTTTTACAGTTTATAGGTTTTTAAAGAAAACCCTTACTTTCTGTCTTGGATAATTGGATATTCTAAGATAGATGAACAAAGCCTAAGCAATTGGGGTTAAGTGACTTGACCAGAGTCACACAGCTAGGAAGTATCTGAGATCAGATTTGAACCCAGACCCTCTTGACTCCAGGCTTGGCACTCAATCCTCAAGCTCTATCCACTGATATTTGACAGAGAGGAAGAATGTGAGCTTCAGTTTGGATATCATGTTACCAATGGTCCATTGTATTGGTCCTGAATTTAGTTGCCATTTAGTGGTATCTTTATTTTGAACATTGTTCTATTTCTTGTTTCAGTGTTCTGTTTGCTTCCTTCAATGTTATTTCATTTAAGACTCTCCATATGTCTCTAAATTCTTCATATGTATCATTCCTTAAATACTGCGATTTTCTATCACATTCATATACCACAATTTGTTCATTCATCCCTCAGTTGTAGGGCATACATTTTGTTTCTTTTTTTTATTATTACAAATGATGTTGCATGATTATTTTGTATATATAGGTTATGATGAATATCTTTCTACATTTCTGCTAATATTGAATTTTGACACTTTTTTTTATTCATAACTGGCTTAATTTGTACAAGGTAGTATTTCAGATTTGTTTTGATCTGTATTTCTCTGATTTAGGGAGTTATACACCTTTCTTATGATTGTTTATTGTTTGTGTTTCTTCTTTCAATAGCTGCCTATTCATATCTCTTAACCACTTATCTTCTGAGGGAAAGCTTTTATTCTTATAAATGTGCATCAATTTTCTATAAATTTTGAATGTCAGAATTTTACCAAAGAGATTTAATGCAAAAATATTTTTCCTTTGGCCCATATTTTTTCTTCTTATTCTGGATGCATTCCTTTTATTTGGGTAAAATTCTTTGTAATCATGTGAGCATTACTAAGAATCATAATATCCAAGAGTTATATTTAGAAGGGGCCTTAGAGACCATTGAGTAAAATCCTCTTATTCTACAGATGAAGAAACTGAGGCACAAAGAAATTAAGGTAGTTGTCCAGAGCCATATGCCTAGTATATCTGACCTGAAATGGGATTTGAACCCAGATCTTCTGGACATTTAAGTCCACCTCCTATCCACTCTAGACCAGCCACTCTCTTTCATCTTTTGACTTTCTTGTATTGTGACTGGTTAAGAATTTTCTTCTTCAACAGTTGGAGCCTTCTTTCACATCAATGTATTTGTGGTTTTGTTTTGGGATTTGGTTATGTTTGAGTATGCTCTTAAAACAATGATGAATATGGAAGTATGTTTTGTGTGACAATAAAAATAAAATTTAAAAAATAAAGAAAAAAGCACATAACAGGAAAAAATTAAAAATAAATAAATAAATGAAAAATAATTTCCCTCTTAGCCACAGTTGCAAAAGATAAAATCTAGTCTTCTCTGATTGTTTTATGACTTTTTGTATTTGATCATGGATCCTTCTAGAATTTATGGTGGGGTATATTGTAAAATTACGGTCTAGTTTTGTTGAATAATGAATTCCTTTCATAGCAATTTGTGTTCTTGCGCTCCTTACAAGGTAGCTAAGTGACTCAGGAAAGAGCTCTAGAACATAAAAGACTTGAATGCAAATCTCAGACACTTCCTAACTGTGTGATCCTGAGCAAAGCATTTAATCTCATTCTGCCTCAGTTTCTTCAGTTTTAAAATAGGATAATAATAAAACTGTGAACTGATTTTGGAGAGCAATCTGGAATTATGTCCTGAAGAGTTATAAAAATGTGGATACCTTTTGACCCAGTTATACACACTATTAGGTTTATTTCCTGAGGTGGTCAAGGAAAAAGAAAAAGAAAATATATGTTCTAAAATATTTATAGCAACTTTTTTTTGTGATGGCAAAGAACTGAAAACCAAAGGGATGTCCTTCATCTGGGGAATGGCTGAACAAGTTGTGGTATATGATTATAAAGGAAGGCTATTGTGCCATTGGAAATGACAAACCAAAAAAACTTTGGAAAGACATATGAAGTGATGCAAAATGAAGTGAGCAGAACCAGGAGAACATTGTACAAAGTAAGAAAGATAATGTATGATGATCAACTGTGAAAGACTTAACTATTTTCTTTCTTTTTTTTTTTTTTAACCCTCACTTTCTTTCTTAGAATCAATACTGTGTATTGGTTCTAAGGCAGAAGAGCAATAAGGGATAAGCAAGGGGAGTTAAGATATTTGCCCAGGTTACACAGCTAGGAAGTATATGAGGCTAGATTTGAACCCAGGCCCTCTCATCTTTAGGCCTGACTCAATCCCCAGAGCTTCCTAGCTGAACCAGGCTCAACTCTTCTCAAAAAGGCAAGGATCCATGACAACTCCAAGAGCTTCAAGACAAAAAAAAATGCTATCTACCATCATAAATGGAGTCTGAATGCAAATTGAAATTTACTGTTCTTCGATTTATTTCCTCTATGAATTTGTCTTTAGTGTAAGCAATATGTGCCTTGTCCTGCAACACAATGAACAGGAAAATATGTATTATATGGTAATATATGTACAACCTAAAAAAATAGTACCTATCTCACAGGAATGTGGTGAAGATCAAATGAGATAATATTTGTAACGTGCTTAGTTGTGGCCTTGATTATGTCACTTTGAAAGTCACTTGGCTTTTAAAACGCAGCAGAATGAAACAAAAGCCCAGCTACATTTGGCTAAGTCAGAAGTGAATCTGTTTGGGAGGAGTACTGACCTCCAGATTTCAGACAGTGTTGCTATAGGAGTTGGCTAAGATAACAGCCTACCAGGCCAGTGGAGTAAAATGATAGTAATTGTAAAGACCTGAGGGAGGAAGGAGGAGGAGGTGGGGCTGTTAGATTATTATTAAAGACTTCTATGACTAAACAAGCTTGTTGCTCAAAACCAGTTCAGAGAGCTTGGCCTAGGATATAAGGCCAATATTTTAAAACATGGATGGATTTAAAAGACAAACAACTTGAGTGAAGTCATACGGTTGTCTCTGAGCTCCTGACAATGACATTATTTTTCAGTTTTTTTATGCTGTTTGCTTAGAGTGGAGTCTGCGTGTGCCTATGTGTCTGCGAAGGGTATTAGGGGGAGATTTGGGGGCTTCTGGTAGGAGAGTGCCTGCCGGTCTCTAGAATGACACCAGGCACAAGATTTAGTTCTATAATAATCATACATTGCTTTTTAAAAATATAAGAGAGTTTTGCCAACATTATTTTTCCAGAGAAGGAAAAATAGATTATGAATTTGCTCTGATCCAGTATCAGTTTTTTTTTTCCTGGTGTTCTTTGTGACAGATGACTGTACTCATTAGACAAATTAGTTGTGACTTTGTTCACTACAATGTTTTAACCACTGAGTCAAGCTCTATTTTATTTCTTCTCCCCTCTCAGAAAACCATCGCATCTAATAAGAAAGCTCTGCCCTTAAGGAGTTTGTTATCTATTAAGCGAATCATAGACTTCAGAAATTGCAAGGGACCTCAGTGACCATTTAGTCAAACTCATGGAAAATAATTACAAAATCAATCAAATGTGTAAAATGTATTTAGTGTTCAAAGCTCTTTATAATCTAGCCCTACCCAACCTTTCCAGTCTCCTTTTTTTTTTTTTTAATTTTAAACCTTTACCTTCTGCCTTAGAATCAATGCTGTATATTGGTTCTATGGCAGAACAGCAGTAAGGACTAGGCAATGGGGGTTAAGTGACTTGCCCAGGGTCTCATAGCCAGGAAGTGTCTGAGGCCAAATTTGAACCTAGGACCTCTCGTCTGTAGGCCAGGCTCTCAATCCACTGAGCCACCTTGCTGCCCCTTTTTCTGGTCTCCTTATACCTTTTACCCTGCTACATATTCTTCAATCCAGTGACATGACCCTCTGGTATTTATTCCATTTAAAGGCACTCAATCTTTTGGTTCCAGGTATTTTCTCTGGTGTATCTGGAATGTTCTTCTTCCTGGCTTTTCTGATTTCTTTTAAGCACCAGCTAAAATCCAGTTTCTACAGGATACCTTTCCTATTCCCTCTACCTATTTTTATTTAACCCTTATCTTCTTAGTATCAGTTCTAAGACAAAAAAGCACCAAGGGCTAGGAAATTGGGATTAAGTGACTTGCCCATGATCACATCATGATCTGAAGGGTCAGAGGTCAGATTTGAATCCAAGTCCTTCGGACTCCAGACCTGGTTCTCTATACGCTGTGCAACCTAGATGCCCCAATCCCTTTTTAATTCCAGTGTCTTCCATTTTTTAAATTATGCCCTCCTTATCTTGTATATAGCTTGTTTGTGTACATTTGTTTCTTTCTTGTTCCCTATTAGATGGTGAGCTCCTTGAGGACAGGGACTGTCTTTTGGCTATCTTGATATCCTCGGTGCTTAGTACAGAGTAGTGCCTGGCACATAGAATTCACTTAAAAAATTCTTGATGACTGAATGACTAAAGTAGGTATAAACAATTCCTGGGGTGCCTCTATTAAATCAATCCAAGGGATAAGCTAGATTAGAGGGGCTTCCTAGAGTCTCTGCATGAAATCAGATGAGGAAGTATGTTAGAGTTAGTTGAAAGGAGAGAAGGGATTCCACTAGAAAAGCAGTTAAGTTGTGGGAGAGGTATTGAGAAACCAGCCCTTTAACTGGAAGACAAAAAGGGGGAGAAGAGAGACTATTCCCCTCCCTGTCACTCTCCTCCTTCCCCCTCTTTCTTTTCCACTTCTTCTCCCTCTCCCTCTTCTCCTTTTTCTTCTCTTCTTCCTCCTCCCTTCCTCCTCCTTCTCTACCTCTTTCTCCCACTCCCACTCTTCCTCCTTCCCCCTGCTTATTCAACTCTTCCTCCCCCTCACTCTTCCTACTATCTCCACCTTCTCCTTTTCTCCTCCTCCTTCCCCTCTTCTTTGTCCCTTCCTCCCCATCTCCTCCTTCCTTTCCCTTCTTCCCTCCACCTCCTCTTTCTTCTCTCCCCCCCTTTTCTCCTCCTCCTCCTCCCCTTTCCACTGACTGTGCCATCTCTGAGCCTCAGAGTCCTCATCTCTAATATGATGGAGAGGAATGATTGGATGATCCCCAAGGTCAGTTCCAGCTCTGAATCACTGGTGAAAGACTAAGTTTGTAGTTAGAAAGACCAGGTTCAAATCCCACCTTTGATGTTTTCTGCCTGAGTGTCCTTGGGCAAGTCTCTCAACTTCTCTGGGTCTCAGTTTTCCTAGCTATAAAACAAAGGGGTTGGACTAGTTGGTCTCTAGGTCCCTTCCAACCCTATACCCATGACCCTGTAGTCCTCCATCCTGGGCTCAGTGAATAACCAAGTGACTTTGGGTTGCCAGCTCTACCCCCTTCCCTAATAATGGTGGAGCCTTCTTATTAGATGGGATGGTTTTCTGAGAGGGGAGAAGAAATAAAATAGAGGCTGACTCAGTGGTTAGAACACAGTAGCAGACAAAGTCATAACTAATCTGTCTAGTGAGTACAATCATCTGTCCCAAAGAGCACCAGGGAAGAAACTGATCCCCTTTAATGACTAAGACCTCAGGTATCCCTTGAAAGGGGTGGAATCCTTCCCAAATTTCAGAACTGACATTCCCTGGGTTCATGGTAGTTTAAATATTTAAACTGAATAATGAATAATGTGTAATGCACCATTCCCAGCAAAAGTAAGAGGAAAGCTATTCTTTTCCCCAGAGTGCCAAAGTCAGACTTTGCTAAGGTCACAGCTTTGCCTCCGGCTAAATCTGCAAACAAAGACCTTCTCTCTCTGGAACAGAAGTGGGCAATGTTCCCACCACCGAGGTCCTAACCCAGCTCGGAAGATTCCTCAGTTCTAGCAAGCCAGAGATAGAATGTCTACTTTGTTCTGTGAAGGGGTCACAGTTGTGTTTCCAAAATGTCGACAGACAACTGTAAGTGTGGATGAAACAACAAAAAAGAGATCACTGGAACAGAGAAAGCATTCAGACATTTTTTATTAACACCCCACCCCTACTTCAGGAGATCCTGGGGTGGGGGAGACTGTCAGAATGACTTCTTAAAAGCAGAATAAGGATATGGTGTCAGATGATTGTTGTAGTCGTGTCTCACTCTTTGTGACTCCATTTGGGGTTTTCTTGGCAGAGATACTGGAGTAGTTTGCCATTTCCTTCTCCAGCTCATTTTACAGAGGAGGAAACTGAGGCAGAGGGTTAAGTGACTTGACCACGGTCACACTGCTAGTAAGTACCTAAGGCCAGACTTGAAACTTACTCATGTTATCCAGCTGAATAAAACAAAACTACAATAATAAGAATAATTAATGATAATAATGTAATTATAAAGGGCATTTAGTCCAGGTGAGATCATAATTTGGAGTCCCTCACAGCACCAGAGTACCCAGGTACCAGGTGCCCAGGAGGAGCGGAAGGCAGTAGGATTGTATGATTTCTTTGGGGGGGCAGCCTGGAGAAGCCACCATGTAGTCCATAGAGGAGAGTCAGAGAGGCAGCCAGAAGCTGGGGCCAGGTGAGGAAGTGGTAAGTACCCTCAGGCAATATTCCGCTCTGGAAAGGAACATGGTGGCCAGCAAGATTGTGTGTATGCAGCTAAATTCCACAATGCAAATCCTCCCAAGTTGCTGGAGTTCTTAATCAAGACTGGACAATAAGCATTTATTAGTCATAATTTCTTACGATGAAATAATCTTCCATTATATCCCCATCCCACAATTTGTTTAGCCATCCCCTAACTGATGGGCAATCACTTTGTTCCAAGGTCTATACTATTATAAAAAATGGTGCCATAAATGTTTTTGTGTATATACGGAATCTATATATGCCTCTCTCTTTGATCCCCTTAGGATATTGGCCCAGGATGTATGAGCAGGTCAAAAATTAGTGACTTCTTAGTATAATTCCAAATTGTGTCCATAATGGATGGACCAATTCACAGTTCTATCCATATTGCAATATCCTACTATTTCCCCCATTTTTGCCTCTGGAATATTCTAGAAATCTTCAATAGAGAACAACATCTAACATAAGAACGTATACAAAGTATTAAAAATTACAAAACCAAAAAGGTTCCTAGACAAAATTATAAGCATATATGCATATTTGGGAAAGGGAACTATATTGTCCTCTAACTAGACTTTGTCAAGGCCTTTAACAATGCATGACATTCAGTACTATACCAAAAAATACCAGCTAGCCAAGCAAATTAAGAAGAGGTCCTAGGGCAGTGGATAAAGAGCCAAGCCTAGGGGCAGCTGGGTAGCTCAGTGGATTGAGAGTCAGGCCTAGAGACAGGCGGTCCTAAGTTCAAATCTGCCCTCAGACACTTCCCAGCTGTGTGACCCTGGGCAAGTCACTTGACCCCCATTGCCCATCCTTACCATTCTTCCACCTAGGAGCCAATACACAGAAGTTAAGGGTTTAAAAAAAATAATTAAAAAAAAGAACCAAGCCTGGAGACAGTAGAAGTCATTTAACCCAAATTTCCTAAACTCTAATATAGATTCTCAGACAGAAGGCAAGGGTTTAAAAAGAGGATTAAAAATTTTTTTAATTAAAAAAAAAGGAAGTGAGCCACAAAATTGGACTCGGATTGGATTTTATGAATTTTATTGGTTTACCTCCAAAGAGTGACATATTTTTACAAGCTCTTTGGTGAACTTTCATGGTTATAAAATGGTGAATCAAATTTAAAAAAAAAAAACAATCCAATATTTCAAATGGCTCTCTAAAGAGATAAGCTTTTCCTTCCAAAATATATTCTGCTATCCTAGAAACTGATGAAATCACTTTGCTTATTGGACATTTCTGGCAAGGTAACAAGGACATTTTTCATTAAGCAGAAAAGAATGGGGGAAAAAAATCCCCGTCCTCAGGGGGAAAAAATGCTCCTTTATCTTCTTTCAAAGGGCATTCAGAATGGAGGACTTTGAGTCATATCCTATAAGGATCATATAAAGAAACTAGGGATGTTTAAGCTAAAGAAGAGAAGGAAGACTCAAGGAGTACATAATAGCTATGTTCAAGAATTTGAGGAGTTATAATGTGGAAGACTGATTGTCCTTTTTTTTTCAATTTCAATTTATATATTAATTTGTTTGTTTGTTACATTAAAATATCCAGGTAACTCCTGCCCTCCCCTGCCCCTTTTAGAGAAGGCATCCTTTGACAAAAAGATATATGTATATATAAAACTATGTTTTACTCATTTCTATTTATTAGTTCTTTCTCTGGAAGTGGACATACATAGGTTATTCTTCAAAGAATATTTTTGTTGCTGTATATATTGTTTGTTTGGTTCTGCTCATTTCACTCTTTATAATTTCATGTAAGCCTTTCTGTTTTTTTAAACTAACCTGCTCATTATTTTTTACAGCTCAGTAGTATTCCATCACAATAATATGCCACAACTTGTTTAGCTATTCCCCAATTGATTAGTCATCTCTTCAATTTCTAGTTCTTTGCCAACACAAAGAAAGTTTCTATAAATACTTTTGAACATATAGGTTCTTTGTTTTTTTTTCTCTGAACACCTTAAGAAGTAGACCTAATACTGGTATTGGTATTACTGGGTCAAAAGGTATACATCGTTTTATAACTCTTCAGGACATAATTCCAAAATGGTTGAATCAATTCACAGTTCCACTAGCAATGTATTAGTATCCCCATTTTTCCACATTCCTTCCAACATTTGTCATTTTGCCCTTATATTATTTTAGTCATTCTAATAGGTGGGACGAGACATCAAGGTGGCTAACTGGATTGAGAGCCAAGGTTAGAGACGGGAGGTCCTGATCTCAGACACTTCCTAGTTGTGTGACCCTGAACAAGTCACTTAACCCCCATTGCTTAGCCCTTATTGCTCTTCTGCCTTGGAACCAATACACAGTATTGATTCTAATATGGAAGGTAAGAATTTTTTTTTAACGTGATAGGTGTGAGATGATATCTCAGCATTGTTTTGTTTTACATTTCTCTAATAAGTAATGATCTAGAGCATTTTTTCATATAATTATATATGACTTTGATTTCTTCATCCAAAAACCATCTGTGTATGTGTTTTGACCATTTATCAATTGGGCGATGGCTCGTATTTTTATAAATTTGATAGTTTTCTTTCTCTCTCTTTAAAAAAAAACAACCCCTTACCCTCAGTCTTAGAATTATCACTATGTATTGGTTTCTAAGGCAGAAGGTTAAGGGCTAGGCAATGGGAGTTAAGTGATTTGCCCAGGGTCATACAGCTAAGAAGTGTCTGGGATCAGATTTGAACCCAGGACCTCCCATTTCTAGGACTGGCTCTCTATCTACTCAACTACCCCCTCTATATAATTTTAGAGATGAGACCTGGATTGATTATCCTTCTTGTTTTATTTGGTCCCAGAGGGCAGAAACCAAGCATGCTGGGAGGAAATTACAAGGGGAAATTTTAGGTTTATGATCTAATGATTAGTTCTGTGCAAAAGTGAATTGAGATGGTAGTTTTACCTCACTGGAGTTTTTTCAGAAAAAAAAAAACCATCTAGTTGTCAGGGTGCCTCTTTTTCTAGTATAGGCTTAGTTTCTCTAAGATGCTCTATTGTTGTTTAGTCTTTTTAGTTGTGTCTGACCCCTGTTGGCATTTTCTTGGCGAAGATACCAGAGTGGTTTTCCATTTCAGTGTCCAGCTCATTTTTTACAAATAAGGAAATGGAGGCAAAGAGCATTAAGTGACTTGCTCCCTTTTTTACCCTGACTCTGAGAAATGGGTCTGGGACTATTTGTTTCTGCTGTAGATGGTTTGTCCTCTTAAGTTGCCAGAAATGACCCTTATGACACCTGGGAGTTTGAGCTTTGCTGAGCCAGAATTGCAGGCAGATTGGTATAGACAGCCAACCCAACATGGAAGCCCTGGGTGCTTGGGGCTCCAAAGTGCCTAGAGCTTGAGCCTCATGGGGGTTTTGGACTTAAAACTGGGATTTATAGGGATTGAGCTAAACTATTTTCCTCTCAAGAGAATGAAGTGGTAGAAGGGAGAGAGGGATTATGTCTCGCCTATGTTGGAGGAATAAAATCTTACTACCTGTGGCTAAATGGAATTTGAGTGCAGAGGATGTCTCTTTACACTAAAGTAATAGTGTAAATTGGGAGGGGAATTTGAGTGCAGAGGATGTCTCTTTACACTAAAGTAATAGCATTGGGAGGGGCTGGAGACATTTGCAGAGAGCCTAGACACCCCAAATCTCTTTAAGGGAACATAAGCATCCTGGAGGAGGGATAAAATGTAACTCACTTGGCCTTCAGGCAGTGAAGGCCAGAGTAATCAATGTTATGGTGCATTGCACCATCCAGAAGGCGTACTTCTGCATTGCATTAGTTTTCATGGAGGGCATCTCTTGCCAGACTTTAGAATTTCCTGGCCAGGAAAAGCAGCAGCTTGAGTAATGCCAACACAGACAAAAGCATTTGCTTTTAACAAAGCTTTGCAGGTGTCACTGAAGATGTGTGAGAAATTAGTTAGGAAGCAGTAGCAAAATACTCTTAAAAAAGAAAAAAAAACCCTTAATCTCTAATTGATGGCTTTTGGTTAAGCTCTTGCCATCCAGTTCCTAAAGTGGGAAAGGTTCACCTTCAAGCAAGAGTTCTTCCAAGAGGCTTATGTGTCAATGGATAGATATCAGGGATTAATGACTTAGGGAAAAGGCTTTTGGGAGGAGACAACCTGTTTAAGTTTCTCCTGGAGTCTGAATCCCTGATGCCTGGTCCATAGTAGGCATTATATAATAAGCACAATGATTATATCATTTATATGATAAATAAATATAATAAATGCTTGTTGATTAGTTTGCCCTTGTCGCCTCGAGTTATAAAGAAATGTGGGTAAAGGGGTTTTTACACTCAGAACCTGAGGAAACGTAGCCTTTGAGCCAGAAACATAGGCACCTGATCAAATGCTCACCAAATGGGAAATTCGAGAGTATTCTCTGTGCAGCTGCAGAGTCCTTATTCACCTTCTGGGGACATAAAAATACAGTCTTTGGCCTCATGAATAAGTAGTATGATTGTAGTGTTTTTAAAAGAAAAGTTAATAAGCATTCGGCATCTTCTCGGTGGCAGGAACCATGCTAAATGCTGAGGATTTGAAGACAGAAATGAGTAAGTCCTTACCCTTGGGGTCCTTATATCCTCTTAGGGAAGAAAATGTTGGAGGGAAAGATAGATCAATGGAAGCTCCGTCTCCAGATGCCCCCAGAGCAGGCACAGTGTTCACTGCCTGCTGTCCCACCTGGGAGGGAGGCTGGGGAGAGGAGGACCTGGAATGGATGGCCCCACTTCCCAATTCAGAGCATGTACCTGCATTTTGAATGTTTCTGTTACCTTTGTCAGCAAAGAAGGGGAGCCTTTTGGTTGGCTCCTTTTCCCTGTGGCAAAGGGCCTGGAAACAATCAGAATGTTCTGAACTGGAGATTCCATGATGGTCATTGGCCTTTCTAGAGGCAAACTCCTCAGCCTCTCGTGTGGACTGGTAGCAGCCAACATATATTGTAGGGGCAGTGCTCTGAGGATAGAGATCCCATGGAGGGGAAAGGGAAGAGAAGGAAATGAGCATTTATTAAGCACCCACTCTGTACTAGCCCTTTGCTAAGCACTTGATAAAAATATTATCTCATTTTATCTTCACAATAACCTGGGGCAAGTCACTTAATCTCTGTCTACCTCAGTTTCCTCCACTGTAAAATGGGGATCATAATAGCACCCAGTAGCTCAGGGTTGCTGTGAAGATCAAATGAGATGACATTTGTAAAATGCCTAGTACCGTGCCTGAAATACAGTTCTTGTTCTTTGACTTTTGTTTTTGAAGAAGACCAATGATGCTTCTGGGATGATGTCTTGACTGGCTAGTGAATGAGACAGAGTCACACAGTCATCAGCTTCTGGAGAGACACAGTAGTGTCTCTTCCAGAATCATCCAAATCCAGTGGTAAGACAAAAGTCAGGGAGATTGGTGATGGTAGTGGATGATCTTGGCATCTTCCATGTCTGACCAAGCTGTAGCCACCCCATTGGCCATTGGAATAAATTATTCTCATCAGCCCCTTCCACCAGGAGGAAGGCTTCACATTCCTGGGGTAGAAACACCCTAACTCACTTTGGGGTTTGAGTCTGGAACAAAAAATCTCATTCCACACCCCCCTTCCCCATCCCACCCCCTCATCTGAAAGCAAACTCTCATAAATGAACATATAATCTAAGAAGAACCTAGAGAGGCAGATTGAAAAGAGGAACAGTTTGAAAAGCAGAAAATGTAGGCTCCAAGTCCTGGTCTCCTAATCTGGGATCAGAGAGAGAGAGCTGGGTTAGAGTTTTCTGTCTATGAGAGTAATCCTCATATTGCCCTCACCAGTTAGTTACTCCAACTCGAAGATCTTAAATTTAGAGCTGGAAGAGATATTTAAAAAACAAACCTGTCCATTTTCATTTTACAGATGGAGGCCAAGAAAAGCTAAATGACTTGCTCAAAAAATATGGGTAATAAGTATCAGAAGTGGAATTTAAACTCAGGTCCTGACTCCAAATCTTATGCTGTTTTCATTTTTTAATTAAATTTTTTTACTTTTAAAATTTAATTTTCATTTACATGTAGAAACAGTTTTGACAATTGTTTTCTGACATTTTACAATTTAAATCCTCTCCCCACCACTTCCAAAGCAGTAAATAATCTGTTTTCATTGAACCAAGAACTAGTTTTATGGCATTGGACAAGTCAGTTTACTCTTTGGGTCCCAGCTCCTTCATTTGTAAAAAAACAAAAGGATTGAAGAAAAATTTCGAGATATTTCAATACAATAAAACTAACAAGATGCCATTCTCCTAGGAGAAATGTAAAGTCGTCCTTTCAGATTCAAAAATGAAATTGTATACATCTAGGGATGGGAGATACAGCATATAAAAAAATTAGCATTCACTTCTGCAATATGTCAGGGGCTGACTAGAAGGGTCTTCATTTTATTTGTCATAGGACTAGACTTTTCAGGGCTGCTCACCCATCTTTGGTGTCTATCTGTCCCTGAGCTCTTGTCTGTGGCTCCAAAAAGGTGTAGTGTGTGTAGAAGTTACCCCCAGTAAAAATGACCCCTCAGTCAGGGTTAAACTAGATTAAGGGCAGCTAACAGATTTTAAATCAATTGGTGAGCTGAGGGGATGTCTACCCCAAGCATGTGAAGACTTCTGATGGAATGGGCGGATGAGAACAATTTGTTCCAACAGCCATGAAGGCAACTGAAGGAGATGCCATGGAGCGTTTAGAACATGGTCAGATGTCAAGGATGCCAACGTCATCCGCTGCATCCCGAGCCATTGTCCATCATCCTGACTTTTTTCTTGCCTTTGGACTGGAAGAGAGAGCAAGGCTGATGGCTTTGTACCACTCTGCCTCATTTAAATTCAATTCATGAGCCAATCAAGGCATGACTCGTCATGACATCACTGGTCTTCTTCAAAAATGAAGGACCAGTAACAGCGATTGGATTCTACTGGGAAGTTTAGTTGACTTACAGGTTTGATAAGAAGAACCAAGGTTGTAACAAGGCTTCTAAAAAAGTTAATGTCATCCACCTTAGGTGTCGTGAACAGAAGTATTGTTCCTAGATTAGCAGGGGATAGTGGGAATCAATCAACTCTATATCAGTCAGAACATATCTAGGGTATTATGTTCAGTCCTGACTCGAGGCCAATTGAAGGATAAAGTCTTCAGAAGAAACTGAATTTGGATTTCTGGATCGGTTTAAAATAGAGACAATGAAGGGCTCTTTGTCTGAGTTGGAGAGTTCTTAGCTTAATAAAAGCTGCTTGAAGTCCTACAAATCTAATAAAAAGGGCTTCAGGCTGAAAAGGAAGTTGTTGTTCATCCATGTTCAACACCTCATGACCCTGTTTGGCATTTTTTTGGGCAAAGATATTGGGGAGCTTTGCCATTTCCTTCTCTAGCTCATTTGACAGATAAAGAAGCTGAGGCAAACAGGGTGAAGTGACTCCCAGTCCCACAGCTAATATGTCCAGTCTGAGGCTGGATTTGAACTCGGGAAGATGAGACTTCCCAACTTGTCCTCATGCTCTATCCACTGCATTATCAAAGCTGAAAAGGAAGGGAGAGGGGTGAAATGACCTCCATTTATCAACTTGGTTAGTTACCATGGAGAGTAGATTCAAAGTAGGAAAAAGAACAGGAATAGAGAGGCCCAGAAATTCAACACAAAATACAAGACCAGAATATAAGAAACAAACAAAATATAAAAAAAACAAACCAGTAATACATTATATGACTTCAAAGGTCTATACACAAATGTTTAAGGGCTGGGAAATAATCAAAGTACATTAAAAATCTGAATGCAAAGAGGCAAACATTTTTAAATGCAGTATTGAAATTTTCTGCTTTTCATATCTGTTACTTCCCAATAAATCCCTTATGCCTCTCTTATAACAAAGAAAAACTAGTCCAGATTTTATAATGGATAAGATGTGTGACAATCCCTACTCTGCTTAGAGGAAAGAAATCTATTTCATCATTTTTCTACAACCAAGATTAGACATTGTGTTTAATCTGATTTCTTTTAGTATCTTTTTCAATGGCATTATTGCAGACAATCTATACTGTATATATAAATGCATATATACACATATAGAAATATATATGTAAACCTATATAAACAAATATATATTTATCTTTGTCCTGCTCTGTTTTCTCTGCATCCATGAAAGTCTCTTTAGAATTCTCTAAATTTCTCCCTTTCATCATTTCCCATGTTGCAATAATAATATATAGCCCTTTAAGGTCTGCAAAGCACTTTACAGACATTATTTCATTTTATTCTCACAACTCTGGGAGGTAGGTGCTATTATTATCCCCATAGATCTGAAAGAGAATTTTTCCTTGCTCCCTAAGGTTGTTTATGATGTGACCTTTAATAACTAGGTCATGTATCTATTTGGGGCTTATCTTGATATATAGTTAAAGCTGTTGATTTAAACCTAATTCCTGACAGATTGTTATTCTGTTTTTGTGAAATAGTATGTGCTTCCTCCTATAGAATCTCTGGTTTAGTGAATAGCCTTTGTTTGTGTATATATATTATAAACCCAATATGCTGTACTCATCAGCCTCTCTGTTTTTTTTACCATGTATATTTTTTATTTTTTTTTTATTTTTTTATTTTTTGAACATTTTTCCATGGTTACATGATTCATGTTTTTACTTTCCCCTTCACCCCCCTCAAACTCCCCCCCCCATAGCTAACACACATTTCCACTGGTTTTTACATGTGGCATCAATCAAGACTTATTTACATATTATTGATAGTTACATTGGTGTGGTCCTTTTGGGTCTATATCCCCAATCATGTCTGCATCAACCCAAGTTTTCAAGCAGTTGTTTTTCTTCTGTGTTTCCACTCCTGTAGTTCTTCCTCTGAATGTGGGTAATGCTCTTTTCCATAAATCCCTCAGAATTGTCCTGGGTCATTGCATTGCTGCTAGTACAGAAGTCCATTACATTCAATTTTACCACAGTGTATCAATCTTTGTGTACAATGTTCTCCTGGCTCTGCTCCTTTCACTCTGCATCAATTCCTGGAGGACATTCCAGTTCACATGGAATTCCTCCAGTTTATTATTCCTTTGAGCACAATAGTATTCCATCACCAAAATATACCACAATTTGTTTAACCATTCCCTAATTGAAGGGCATACCCTCGCTTTCCAGTTTTTTGCCACCACAAAAAGCAAGGCTATAAATATTTTTGTACAAGTCTGTTTATCTATGATCTCTTTGGGGTACAATCCCAGCAATGCTATGGCTGGATCAAAGGGCAGACAGTCTTTTAGAGCTCTTTGGGCATGGTTCCAAATTGCCATCCAGAATGGTTGGATTAGTTCACAACTCCACCAGCAGTGCATTAATGTCCCAATTTGGCCACATCCCCGCCAACATTCATTACTCTCCCCTGCTATCATTTTAGCCAATCTTCTAGGTGTGAGGTGATACCTCAGAGTTGTTTTGATTTGCATTTCTCTAATTATTAGAGATTTAGAACACTTTCTCAGGTGTTTATTGATACTTTTGATTTCTTTATCTGAAAATTGCCTATTCATGTCCCTTGCCCCTTTATTAATTGGGGAATGGCTTGAATTTTTATACAATTTATTTAGCTCCTTGTATATTTGAGTAATTAGACCTCTGTCAGAATTTTTTGTTATAAAGATTTTTTCCCAGTTTGTTGTTTCCCTTCTGATTTTGGTTGCATTGCTTTTGTTTGTACAAAACCTTTTTAATTTAATATAATCAAAATTATTTATTTTACATTTTGTAATTTTTTCTAACTCTTGCTTGGTTTTAAAATCTTTGCTTTCCCAGAGATCTGACAAGTATACTATTCTGTGTTCACTTAATCCCAATACTATATAAATTATTTGATATAATAAGCAAAGAAGGAGTCCTACCAAATTCCTTTTATGACACAAATATAGTACTAATTCCAAAGCCAGGTAGATCAAAAACAGAGAAAGAAAATTACAGACCAATCTCCTTAATGAATATAGATGCAAAAATCTTAAATAGAATACTAGCAAAAAGACTCCAGCAAGTGATCAAGAGGGTTATCCATCATGATCAGGGGGGATTTATACCAGGAATACAAGGATGGTTCAACATTAGGAAAACCATCCACATAATTGACCATATCAACCAGCAAACCAACAAAAAACACATGATTATCTCAATAGATGCTGAAAAAGCCTTTGACAAAATTCAACATCCATTCCTACTGAAAACACTAGAAAGTATAGGAATAGAAGGTCCTTTCCTAAATATAATAAACAGTATATATCTTAAACCATCAACAAGCATCATATGCAATGGGGATAAATTAGAAGCCTTTCCAATAAGATCAGGTGTGAAATAAGGATGCCCATTATCACCTCTATTATTTAACATTGTACTAGAAACACTAGCAGTAGCAATTAGAGAAGAAAAAGAAATTGAAGGTATTAAAATAGGCAATGAGGAGACTAAGCTATCACTCTTTGCGGATGATATGATGGTCTACTTAAAAAATACTAGAGAATCAACTAAAAAGCTAGTAGAAATAATCAACAGCTTTAGCAAAGTTGCAGGATGCAAAATAAATACCATGTATACTTAAAATTATTTTTATTTAGTATTTAACTTAACATGATTTACTATATTTACAATCTTCCTCATAACCTTCCTTATGTTGAACCAACCCCAAATTCCTGGTATAAACCTAATCTAGCCATAGTGTATAATCTTTCTAATATGTTATAGCTTACACGTTAATTGTTATTTACATTTTTTTCATCAGAGATCATTAGGAATATTGGTCTATAATTTTCTTTATCCAGTTTGTCTCTACCTAGTTGAGATATCAAGGCCATATTTGTATCATGAAAAGAGATTGGAAGGGTGACATTATAAACTGTTTATGTACTATTGGAATTAATTATTCTTTGGATATTTGATGGATTTCACTTATAAATACATTTGGTCCTGGAGTGTTTTCCTCTCCTTTGGGAGTCTGTTTGAAGCTTATTCTATTTTTTAACCTAATATTTAAATCATCAGTTTCTTCTTTTGTTAATCTAGGTATTTTCTGTTTTCTAAATAAATATTTTTTCTCTTATCAGTTTTACTAGTATATAATTGTTTCTCACAATTTACTTAATTTCCTCTTCAGTTGTTGTGAGCTCTTTTTTTTTTAAACCCTTACCTTCCGTCTTGGAGTCAATACTGTGTATTGGCTCCAAGGCAGAAGAGTGGTAAGGGTAGGCAATGAGGGTCAAGTGACTTGCCCAGGGTCACACAGCTGGGAAGTGTCTGAGACCAGATTTGAACCTAGGACCTCCCGTCTCTAGGCCTGGCTCTCAATCCACTGAGCTACCCAGCTGCCCCCTGTTGTGAGCTCTTTTTAACTTTTGTTACAGTTTGGTTTTTCTCTCTATTTTAATCTTTAATTCTTTGTCTTTTTATTAGTTTTTTTTTAATCTCTAGTTTTTGGTCAAAGGATACAAACAAGCAATTTTCAGATGAAGAAATCAAAGCTATCAATAATCATATGACAAAATGTTCTAGATCACTCTCAATTAGAGAAAAGCAAATTAAAACAACTCTGAAGTACTACCTCACATCTATCAGATTGATGTGAATGGCAGTAAAGGAAAGTGGTAAATGTTGGAGGGGATGTGACACAATTGGGATACTAATGCATCGCTGGTGAAGTTGTGAACTGAGCCAACCATTCTGGAGGGCAGTTTGGAACTGTGCCCAAAGGGTTATAAAATTGTGGGTACTCTTTGGTCCTATAATACCATTACTGGGTATCCCAAAGAAATAATAAAAAAGGGGAAAGGACCTACTCGTGCAAAAATATTTATAACAGCCCTTTTTGTAGTGGCAAAGAACTGGAAATTGAGAAGCAATCCATCAATTGGGGAATGGCTGAACAAACTGTGGCACATGTTGGTGATGGAATACTATTGTGCTATAAGAAATGATAAGCAATTTCAGACAATTTCAGAAAACTTCAGAAAAAGCTGGTAAGATCTGCAGGAATTGATGCAGAGCAAAATAAGCAGACCTGAGAGAAAATTGTACACAGTAACAGCAATATTGTATGATGATTATCTGTGAAAACTTGGCTACTCACAGCAATGCAATGATCTTTTCTTCATATTTTAATTTAGAAATTGCTGGAGGTCTGACATCTCTAATTTTTCTAAAATTCTATTCAGATCCTGACCTTTCTTCTTTATCTTTTGATCAGATTTGTCTAGGATTATGAAGGATAAATTATGGTCTCCCCATTCATATATCTAGTACGATTAACTTTTCCTTTAAGTATTTGGATGTTAGTCTATTTGGTACAAATAATCATTTTCAAAATTGATTAATTCTAAGTGCTCTTGTCATTCTTGTGGCCAGGACATTTTTTCCTTTGAACCTATACCTGGACTTTTTGAGAATTGCTATTTCCTTGGAGTTTACCCTGTGTACATCTCTTAAATCAAGATATTTCTTCATAGGATTCAGAGTTTTCTGTGGAGTGCTCATCTCATCAGCCTTGGTATGGGGGTGGGACTGTGCTGGGGTAAAACCTTGCAACTGGGCAGGGCCGGCCTGGGTATCAGTATGTGGCCAAGATCATCCTCCTCTTTTGACTTAGGGGCTGCTGTACTGCCAGACTCTGTCTGGGAACTCTTGACTTAGGATCTCCATATTCTGAGCATGCTGAGCTCCCACCCACCACAGGTTTTGGAGACTCTAGACATGTGAAATCAGGCTGCTAGTGCCTAGAATTCCCCATAGTTGCCCCTGAGTACTACAAGGATGCCTCAGGCTGGTATTTGGCTAAGTCCTAAGTCTCTTGCCCCTGATCTTGGCATCTGATGTTGAGACAACCCTCTGGGTATTGCTCTGCCCCTCACTTTCCATTTACCTAGTTTGTCTAACTCAATATCTCTGCAGAATCCCAAAGGTCTTCTGGATTGTGAATGAAAAAAAAGCATGATTTTCCATTTCTCAGAATTCCTTTTTCATAGATTCAGAGACAAGAAAAGATCTTGAAAGCTGATCTAGGCCATCCTCATTTCGTTAAGCAGGAATAATTGTACGTACTTTTTTTAAAACTCTTATCTTCTATCTTAGAATTGATACTGAGTTTTGGTTCCAAGGCAGAAGAGTGGTTAGGGTTAAGCAGTTGGGGTCACAGTATTAGGAAGTATCTGAGGCCATATCTGAACCTAGGACCTCCCATCTCTAGGTCTGGGTCTCAATCCACTGAGTCACCTAACTGACCCCTATATATACCTTTAGTTTTTACTTTTTTAATTTTATCTTTATTTTATTCCAATAACAAATTTATACATAAATTTTCCAAAGTTACGTGATTCATGTTGTTTCCCTCTCCTTTTCCCTCCCCTCTCCTGGAGTTGACAAGCAATTTTACTGGGTTCTCCATGTATTTGTATGTACCTTTAAAGAAAATAATAATACACAATAACTTCCCTTAGAGTACTATGGATGAAAGGATGAAGTTTCTCCTGGTATGATTTGAATTCGCTGCCTCTTAGTTCTCTACCTAAAAGAAAGGAGAAAAGAACTGATCCCCTTAACTCTTCCCCATTTCAGTGTTATATCCTATGCTAGAAATCTCCCAAAGCTCCTCCTCCCCTCCTTTCCCTGCCTCAGCTGGAATTTTTTTCTGCCTGGGCTCTCCTTTGACTCGGGCACTAAAAAGTGAAAAGAGGATTCTGGGTATTGTGTCTCATAGAGAGCTTTCTCTCCAGAAATGCTTTTTGAGGTAATTCAGATCTTGCTATTGCTTTGCCTTTTAATTAACCAAGGGAGTTGCGGCTCTACCTGTGTTCTTGCCAACTCCTTTTTTAAGAAAAGTCATATTGAATGGGGGGTGGGGGTGGAGTTTCCCCTCTGCCTCCCCCACTACCACCCCAGTCCCTTTGTTGGGAGATCTCAAGAGCTGGCTCTCTTTGCTTGCCTTAGAAGCATTGACACTGACATTATTCCTACTGAAACAAGGACTTTCAAGGGTTTTTTAGAACCGGGACTCAGAGACCCCTGGGAACCAGCATGGAGACACTTTAGTCTCAAGTCTATGGCCCTCTGCTGTTGTCCTTTATTGGGAGGAGGCCAATACCTGGGGAATGGATGGAGAGGATAATTACGGCTGTAGCTTGCATCTCTTTTGGATGCAAGAGATCATTTTTATCTGTACTAGCTCAATTCACCTCATGGGTCTGCTAATAGAATTAGATTTGTGGATTCTTTGCTTACAGAGGATTGGGAGAGAAGGATTTTTAGTATCAAGGGAGCCTGCCTCTTGTCCTGGAGGGGTCTTGTTCCGGATGCTTCAGAGATACTTAATCCCAGTGAAATGAGAGGCCCCAGGAGTTCTTTCCTTCCTTCCTTAGACATTGCCCTATCTCTGCATTCTGTGATGTGAGCCCTGGGGTAGCTGGCTGACTGAAATCAAATCCTTCATCGCTAATGACTGATTATATGTTATTTTTCTCAATCTCCTTCCCCTACCCCTTTACCATTTCATTAGTTCTTCCTTCTTCAGTGAAATTATTCATTTAGACGTATTTTCATTTAGCCCAGTGGCAACTTCTGCTCTTTGCCCTGGTTCAGTGGCTTGTCCCAAGTTTGGAGGTGGGGAAGAAGGAGCAAGAGAGACAGAAACAGAGAGAGTCCGAGAGCCAGGGCCAGAGAGACAAAGAGTGACAGAGACAGAGAGAAAGACAGAAAGAGAGAGAGACAGACAGACAGAAAGACAGAGCCAGAGAGCAACAGAGCCAGAGAGATAGACAGAGACAGAGAGACAGAGACAAAGACAGAGACAGAAAAAGATCAAGAGAGAGACAGAAAGAGACACATACACAGAGAAAGATGGAGAGAGAGAGAAAGAGAGAGAGAGAGAATGAGAGACAGAGAGAGGTAGAGAGACAAATAGAAAGACAGAGAGACAGAAAGCAAGTAAGAAAGAGACAGAGAGAGACAGACAAAGAGACAGAGACAGAGAGGCAGAGAGAAAGAGGGGGGGGGAGAGGAATTTTTTCTTTCTTTAATATTTTTACAGCCTCAAAGCTTATACCCAGTTCTTAGCAGCTAACAAGATGGCTTGAATTGATTCACAGGGGTCATTTTTTCCATCAGGGGCCTCAGAGTAAACTCACCAGGATACAATAGCTTTTATCAGATCCTTTTCTCTGGCTTGGCTCTGATTCTGCTTATCATTCTTCAAGCCATATTCCAGTTTGGGGGGTTATTTTTTGTCTCTAGCAGCTGTTAATTGCTATCTTCCCCTCTGGTCTTATTCTAGCTTTTGTCTCCCCAGTGGCTTGGCCATATTCTCTTTTTTACAGCTTTACCCTTCAGTGAGGTCATTTTTCTGGAAATAGAGTTTTTTGTTATGACACTTTGTAATAACCCTCAACATTCACACACACACACACACGGTCCAGGCCTGTAAGGAATGATGATATTTCCCTCCTTGGTTTCAATGTTCCTCTCCTCCAAATCACAGATCCATTTGAGTAATTGAAGGAACTTCTAGTGTGGAAACTTACTCCTCCCACTGCTATGAAGATCTATAGGGAAACACTATAGTAGAAATTCTCTTAAATATAGTAGAAACTCTGTTAAATCAACAACTTCTCTATAATTTATAACCTGAGAGAGTTGTGTGGGATCACTGAGAGGTTGTGAGTTGCTCAGGGTCACCTAGGCAGTAGGTATCAGGACTTTAAACCCTGGTCTTTCTTTTTTCTTTTTCTTTTTTTAAACCCTTACCTTCTGCATTAGAATCAATACTAAATATTGGTTCCAAGCCTGAAGAGTGGTAAGGGCTACACAACTGAGATTAAGTGACTTTCCTGGGATCACACAGCCAGGAAGTATCTTGAGGCCAAGTATGAACCCAGGACATCCAATCTTTAAGTCTAGCTCTCTACCCACCAAGCCACCTGGCTGCCCTCAACATTGGTCTTTGTGGCATCAAGACTGGTTTAGATCTAATATGCTATCCTGCCTTTGACCCTCAATGATAAAGTCTTACAATTTGCTATTTGAACATTTCCCAAATTGAGTGTGAAATTCAGATATATTTGGGTGTTTCTCCTAGAGGTGTAAGTGTGGGGTTGGAAATCACCCCCTCACCTCTCATTTGAGTTCTATAGAACTTTAAACACTTTTTGATCGAATCAAATATTTAGAACTAAGTGTATTAAGACCTGCACATCTCTTTGAATCATAACAAGTCACTGTGTTGGGGCAGTTAGGTAGCACAGTGGATAGAGAGCCAGGCTTAGAGACAGGAGTTCAAATGTGACCTCAGATACTTTTTAGTTGTGTGATCCTGAGCAAGTCACTTAACCCCCATTGTTTAGCCCTTCCTTACCACTCTTCTGCCTTAGACCTGATATTAAGACAGAAGGTAAGGGTTTAAAAATAAAACAAAACACTGTGTGAGGGACTGAGCCATATCCTAAGCAGTTTATATAAAAGATTAGAGCAAAAAAAGGGGCATGTACTTTAAAGAGCAAAGAAGGACCTGAAATGTGCAGATGAGAAAGCTATCTTTCTAGAAGGGTCAATGGCTCCACAGACCAGATTGAGGGAAATCCAAAGAGTACATCATCTCATTCTCTCTCTCTTTTTTTTTTTAGACCTTTATCTTCTGTCTTAGCATTGATCATAAATATTAGCTCTAAGGCAGAAGGGCAGTAAGGGATAGGCAACTGGGGTTAAGTGACTTGCCCAGGGTCATACAGCTGAGAAATGTCTAAAGCCAGATTCCAGGACCTCCCATCTCTAGGGCTCTATCCATTGAAACACCCAGCTTCCACTGAAAACAGCATCTCTTTCCCCAATTTCCTTTCAAAAGTTGCTCTGCTAGAATGTATCCAGTATGCTAAATTTTGCCACAGCTCCAAAGAGGCCAAGGAAAAACTCATTATTTCATCATTTCAGTCATGTCTGACTCTTCGTGACCCCATTTAGGGTTTTCTTGGCAAAGATACTGGAGTGGTTTGCCATTTCCTTCTCTAGCCCATTTTACAGATGAGGAAATTGAGGCAAATAGGAATAAGTGACCTGCCCAGGTTCATACAACTAAGTGTCTGAAACCAGATTTGAACTTGAAAAGATAAGTCTTTCTGGTTCCAGGCCTGGCACTCTATCCACTGGGCCACTTAGCTGCTCCAGGGGAAAATGAGAAAAAGAAAGAGACAAAGAGACACACACAGACAGACAGAGACACAGAGAGATGAAACAGAGACACAGACAGACAGACAGAGATAAATGTAGGGTTAGATGAGAACTCAACCTCCACATAGGTGTCAGGTATTTTCCTAAGTAGGGGCTTGGAGCTATTTTTTCATCTTAAACTCCTTAAAGCTAAAGAGGAAGTGACCAAGTGGAATTTAGGGGCTATTGTATTGCCTTCCTAGGTTTATAAACAAGTTAATTATTGTAGCAAGATGTTACAGTGGGTAGTCAGAATTGGTTCAAAAGAGAAACAAAGAAAAATAAATTCTCTTGTACTTCTCTGGCACTATCTTTTCAAAAAATGTGGTGGGGGAAACCACAGTAATAAGAATAGTGAAGGGAGGAGATAAGACTGAAGCAATAAGGCTTGGGGAAGACAGGGAGGCCTCTGAAAGCAACTTACAAGGACAGACACCTAGTTTTCCATCAGAAAAGAAGTTGAAGATTTACAGTGGGATTACAGAAAGCCTTTTGACTCCAGATACCAGTCATATTCGTGAGAAGAGAAGCCTTAAGGATGAGTTATGGGTTGAGGGAAGCAGTTCTGTCTAGGCAGTACTTCTCAAAGTATTTCATCACTGAACAAGTGATGGAGTAACTTGTTCGATTGGTCTACTTAAATCCCAATGCAAGGAAAGACTTGTGGCTTAATTTATAATTTCTCCAGCAAGATTGTGAAGATTGAATGGATAATATATGTAAAGCCCTTTACAAACATGGTCAGTGGGCCTTGTTTTGTTTGATCCAGAGATCATTTCAGATCCAAAAACTCATTCTCGCTTGTCCTGTATGAACAACATCCTAAGATTTTTTCTTTTCCTACATCTCTGCATCATATGAAATTTTTATCCTGGGCATCTTTATTCATGTGCAACTTTGTTCAAATGTCTTTCATCTTAAAACAGATTCCATTTAGTGAGGGCTCACTGAATTTGCCACAGTTAATCAGATGAGAACTCAATAAATTCCCTGGAAACCTACAGCCGATACACTCTGAAAGATCCAGCACCATCAGTTTATCCTGTAATTAGAAGATTCCAGCTGTGATACCATCAAAGGAAGTGAGATTGGATGTCTGCCTGTTTCTAAGGAATGGTTATATGGCTGACTCTTAGAAGGGAATATTCAAGCCTTGTGTCAAATGCCAATGGCATGAAAGATCTGACCTCCTTTAAGGACAAAGAAATTTCTCTCAGCTCAGAAACTTGGGGAAAGTTCTGAGCAGAGTATACTAGAAAGAGCTCTGGTCTTCAAGTCAAAATTGTCAAATTTGAATCAGTCCCAGCACCTCCTTTCTGATCGCTGATCAGTGACTTGGAATCTAAGCAATGGAGATGACTTTGGAGTCTACCTCATCCAATCCCTACCTGAAAAGATCCCTTCTACGATGGATCCTAGGCAGGTAGACAACTTCTTTCTAAAGCTCTCCAGAGTAAAAAGGAACCTATTACCATTCAATATAGTTCATTATATTTTGGACTAGACTATTTCATTTTTCTTTCCATCAATCCTAGAATGGAATCCTTTCCATCAATCCTGGAAAATGCTTCTTTACCTTCTACCTGCCAATGCCAAGGCTGATCACTCTTCCTCCCAATGCCCTCTCAGATCCTTGAAGTCAGCTATCATGCCATCATTGGGCCCCTAGGTTCTTCAGTGGATAAAGAGCTGGGCTCAGAGTCAGGAAGAACTGGGTTCAAATATGATCTCAAGGCACTAACTAGCTGTGTGGCCCTGGTCAAGACACTCAACCAGTTTGCTTTAGTTTCCTCAACTGTAAAATGGGGATAATAATAGTACCTCCCCTCTGGGGTTGTTGTGAGAGTCAAATGAGCTAATACTTATAAAGGGTCTGGCACATAGTAGACACTAAGCAGATGCTAACTAAAATGATGATGATGGTGAGGATGTCTCATTCACTCACTCCATCTTTTCTCTTCTCTGTTCCACGTTCCCAGTTCCTTCCATTGGCACGTTCCCCAAGCCTCTTAGCATTCTGGTCCCCCTTCATCTGGCAGTCTTTCAGCTGGTCTATTTTTTCCCCAAAATATATTGCTTGGAATGGAGCATAATAGTTCCGATGTGTTCTGAAAAGGGCAGAAAATGGAGAACTATTGCCTCCTATGTTCTAAATAATATGTTGCTATTTCAGTCACATCCTATTTTTCATGACCCAGTGGACCATGTCACACCGGTACTGTCAATGGGGTTTTCTTGGAATGATCCTAGAGCTGTTTACCATTTCCTTCTCCAGTGGATTAAAACAAACAGAGGTTAAAGAACTTGCCCAGAATCACACAGCCACAGCTAGTGTCTGAGGCCGGATTGGAACTCAGGTATTCTTGAATCTAGGCTTAGAGCTCTATCTGTTAAGCCACCTAGCTGTTGCCTCTAACTAGCATACCTTCCTCTTAATGAAACCAAAATTGCATTAGCTTTGGGGGATGCAGTACAATACTATTGTGTCATATTAAACTAGAAGCCTATTCAAACCCCAAGATCTTTTCCCCAGGCACTATTGTTTAGCTATATATCCCTTGTTCTATATTTCTGAAATGGGCCTTTTTAAACCCAAATATAAGAACTTCATACTTGTTTTTATTCAATTTCATCTTATTTGATTCAGCTATTTTCCTACCCTGTCAAAATCTTTTAAAACCTGCACCCTAGGGGACTGCTAGGTGATTCAGGGCCTAGAGAGTCAGACCTCGGAGATAGGAGGTCCTGGGTTCAAATGTGGCCTCAGATACTTCCTAGATGTGTGAACCTAAACAAATCACTTCATCCTGTTGGCCTCAGTTTCCTCATTTGTAAAATATGCTAGAGAAGGAAATGGCAAACCATTATGAGATTTTATTTTCCATATGCGGGGTCCTAAATCAGTGGCTCCAATCAGTCTGCTGACCTTTACATTTTCTTTGTTCTTGGGAATGCCAGAGAATGTTTCCCCTCCCCAATAAAACCTAGTTAATAGGTAAAGGAGACAATGATCCTCTTCCTGCTAACTATGTGACCTCCCCCTCCCATCACTTATGGAGTTGGCAAGGGGTTGAGAGTTTTGATGGACCACCTCCCAATTAGCTATTTGCCAATTAGAGATTTCTTGGGATGTTCAAGAAATTGTATTTAGCAACCTGTGCCTAAGGAGTCGGGATCTTTTGATTATCAAGAGAATCATTTAGCCAGATTAGGTATTTTGACCAGTCAATTAATAAATTAATTTGATACCCAGAAATACTACCTCTGGAAAATTTCTATCATCACACCACCCTAGTATCTTTTACTAGGAAAATTCCAAATGGGGTCATGAAGAGTCAGACATGCTTGAAACAACTGAACAACTACAAAGATGGAGTGTGGGCATTATGTTGACTACAAAGCCAGAAAGATTTGAACTCCGATCTGGCCTCAGACACTAGCTGTGTGATGTTAGCAAGTCGTTCATCTTTTTGTTTTCAGTTTCCTCATTGGCAAAATGGTAGAAATAAAAGTACCTGCCTCCCAGGGTTGTTGTGAGGACAACGAGATGATTTTTGCAAACCTCGAAGCACTATATAAATGTCAGCTGCCAATAGCATCTCCATTATTGTTGCTATCATTATTATCAATATATCCAGTTCTTAACCTCTTTTCTGAGCTCCTGTCCACAACTGCCCACTGGACATTCCAAACTGTGTTCTCCGTATGCATCTCAAATTCAACAAGAATAGGGCAGAGCTTATCTTTTCCCATCATTCAACCTTTCTTCTGAAATTCTATATTTCTGTTCATCCTATCAGCCATCCAGGGTTATACCTTCTGTGTCATTCTTGATTTGTCTTTTTCCCAAACCCCATAGATCCAGGCCATTGACCAAATCTGGTTTCTACCTTGAGAGCATCTCTTGAATAAATCCCTTTGTCTCCACTCACACAGTCACCACCATACTTGCTCAGTCCTCCATCACCTCTCACCTAATCCAATGACCTTTTAAAAAAATTCTTATCTTCTGTCTTAGAATCAATACTGTTCCAAGGCAGAAGAGCAGTAAGGGCTAGGCAATGGGGGTTTAGTGACTTGCCCAAGGTGACACAGCTAGGAAGTATATGAGACTATATTTGAACCCAGGACTTCCCATCTTTAGGCTTGACTCTCTGTCCACTGAACCACGTATCTGCTCCTACAGTGACCTTTAGACTAATCTTCCTTTCAAAATTTTCACCTATGCAAACCATTCTCTACTCAGCTACCAAAGTGATATGCCTAAAACACCAGTCTGATTTTATATCTGCACCATCCCTTTCAGATAGCCAACAACAGCAACCAAAAGTTGACTTTTTTGGACATAATAACGAATTTCTCCACAATCTAGATCAGTGATCCCCAAAGTGGGCACCACTGCCCCCTGGTGGGTGCTGCAGCGATCCAGGAAGGTAGTGATGGCCACAGGTGCATTTATCTTTCCTATTAATTGCTATTAAAAATTTTTAAAAATTAATTTCCAGGGAGCTAAGTAATATTTTTTCTGGAAAGGGGGTGGTAGGCCAAAAACGTTTGGGAACCACTGATCTAGATTGTTTCCTATCCCATTAGGTGGCTCTCCTATGAAAGATTTATGTGGGACATGGACTAGAGCCTTATGGATTGCACTGGAGATGGATGAGTTGCAATCTGGATCACTGAAGGGAATGTTCACATCCAGGAGATCACAGATGGATAGAAGTATCAAAGTGAAGAACTCATTAAATCATCTATCAAGTCTTAGAAAGGTTGTGATCTACGATGGTAGAGGAAGTACACATACCAATGAACCATAAATCCTTGCAGTATAGCATGGATGTACAGAAGTCAGCTTGATGGCTCAGCAAGTGGGACAGAACTTGCCTTTATATTGATAGTAAATGTTCGTCAGACAGCTGACTGGCACTGTGGATAGAGTGCTGAGTCTAGAGGCAGAAAGACTCAAGTTCAAATTCAGCCACAGACACTTACTAGCTATGTGACCCTGGGCCAGTCACTTAATCCTGTTGGCTTCTGTTTCCTCATATGTAAAATAATCTGGAGAAGGATATGGCAAACTATTCCAACATTTTTGCCAAGAAAATCCCAAATAGGGTCATGAAGAGTCAGACACAACCAAAACAACTGAAAATGTTCATTATCTAACATTTCATAAACCTATTGTTTCTTATGAATCAGCACTGCCACACTTTGCTGGCATAGTAATAATTGATGTTTACATGGACAGTGACAAGAAGCTACAGGGATCTGAGTGCTCTTTGAATTGTTTTCTTTTTAATCAGTTAAAGTTCAGGTCCATTTTAAGTGTATTTCTTCCTATTCTAGGTCTTTGGGAACTGATATTCCATATGTGTTATATAGAATGACCTTAAATATTTAAATAACCAGAATATCTTATTCTCCAAGCATGCTGAATGACAGCAGATTTATGGGGCATAACACCATGAGACCAGGATCAGGCTGTGCTGGGGGGCAGACAAGTATCTGTCTGATGGTCTGTCCATTAACTCATTCCTTATTCAGAGGTTTTGAAGAAACAAGAGTCCAGCTGCTGATCACCATCCTTCCCTGCACCCAGCCCTGGTACTTTGCAGATGCCTCCCTTCCAAGAACATTATAAATAATGGCCTGGCATAGACATTTGCCTATCCTGCTAAGTAAAGGTAGTTAAATTCCCCAGAGTGCCCCCACTCGCAACATGCTGTCTATCAAGACTCTTGACTTTCCCTTGGCCATCCCATCTGCTCCTGTGACTTCCTGCCCTAATCCCTTTTTAGATGACTCTCAAATTTGCATTTTCACCCTAGCTGTGGGACCTTGGACAAGTCACTTCCCACAATTAACTAGCCCTTACCACTCTTCTGCCTTGGAGTTTATGAAATGTTAAATCATCAATTCTAATAATCTAAATAGTATTGATTCTAAGACAGAAGAGAAGGGTTTAAAAACAATATTTATATCTTCAGACTTGATCCCATTCTTGAGTTCCAAGATTTGATCTCTAGCTACTTATTGCATCATTCTATTTGGATGCCTCGTTACCAAATCCTCAAAATTTCGAAAGCCTAACTGATTTTCTTCTTCCAAGAAGAGAACTCCTTCTCCAGCTGGATGACCTCTATCTACTTTGGTGGAAAAAGAAATTATCCTTAGGCTCTACCACTGTCCCAAATTCCAGACTATTCTAACTCCAGGACCGAACTCTGAAAGTCTCTTATAAGATCATAGGATGATAGATTTAAAGGCTCAAGGTTTAGAAGCAATCTAGTTTGACTCTTTAATTTTATAAATGAGTAAATTGTGGCCTTTCTTTATTGCATTCTCCCATTTTTCTATCTTTTCCACTATCTTATTCTTCTTGAATATCCCTTTGAACATCTTCATTGTGATCTTTGGTCCTCTGGTTGCTCCCTGTTTTCCAAGTTCATGGTTAGCTTTCTTGTTCTTCATATTTGACATTCCATCTCCCACCTCTGTGTATTTGCCCAGGCCCCTATATGCTCCATCTTCACTTCTGCCTCTTAGGTTCTTTAGTTTCCTTCAGATCTCAGATCAAATGCTGCATTCTAAGGAAATCTTTCCCAAACCCACCTTTCCAATGGCTAATGTTTTCCCTTTCCTTGTGAACTTTTATTTATTTTGTGTATATTTTGTCTCACTCAATAGAATGTAAACTTCTTGAGGGCAGCAACTATGTAATTCTCATCTTTGTATCCTCAGTGCCTTGTAGAGTGTCTGATACATAGCAGGCACTCAATAAATAAAAAAAATTTTTTTTTAAGTTTTAAACCCATACCTCCATCTTAGAATCAATAATGTGTATTGGTTCCAAGACTGAAGAGGGGTAAGGGCTACGCAGTGGGGGTTAAGTGACTAGAAAGTCTGAGGTCAGATTTGAACCCAGGATCTCCCATCTCTGAGCCTGGTTTCCAATCTACAGAGCCACCTAACTGCCCCCAATAAATACTTTTTGATGGAATGAATGATTACTTTCCAGGCTGACCCAACCCTGTCCCAGCCAGAATTTTCCTGTGCCCAGGAGCCGAGAGATGTTAACACAATCAGTCTAAGTCCACCTAATTCACTTAAAGAGAGGAAGAGAAAATGGACCAGAGGGGTGACATCATTGCTAGGAAGAGCCAAATCCCTTCATGATCTATAGTAGTCAAGGTTTCCGCAGAAGTGCTTAGTGGGATAGTTTTGATGTCAGTCTCTGGAGGGGCAGGCTGTTTGCCAATGCCTAAGGTTTGGGTTTGGCATGAGATATAATCACTGGAGTGTACAAATGGTGTCACTTCAGGAATAAGTCTGCAAAGCAAAACCACGTCCTGAATTGCTCAGCAAATAGGCGTGTTATGAGACTACTCTTCCTCCCCCTCCTTTTTTTTTTTTAAAAGAAAAATGATCCAAAGAGGTTTTTAAAGCACATTTTAAAAAATGTGAGTAGGGTGGGTGGATTTGCTGATTCTGGAAGTAAACAGAAGAGACCCAAAGTGCAGCACAATTATTAAAAACATACACAGGGACAGCTAGGTGGCTAAAACAGATTGAGAGCCAGGTCTATAGAGATAGGAGGCCTTGGGTTCAAATCTATCCTCAGATGTGTCTTAGCTACATGACCTTGGGCAAGTCACTTAAATCTCATTGCTCAGCCTTTACCTCTCTTTTGCCTTCGAACCAATACACAATGTAGGTCTCAAGGTGGAGAGTAAAGGTTTTAAAACACACACACACACACACACACACACACACACATCCCTACATGCATGTCAAGGTAAGTTCTCTGCTTCTGCTCTTGTGTAGGTCCCAAATCTCTCTGCTCTTTGCCTTGCATTAAGCAAAAATTATTGGGCCACACAATCATCTGTGCTGGAAAAAAAGATCTCGTGGATCCACAATAGCTGAGTTAGTGGGTTCTTTCCAAGTGCCTAGGACTGTGCTCCATGCTGGCAACGTCCTGAGCATTTGTCCAAATCACAGAAGCCAACAATAGATTATGGCATTTGAGGACAACAGACGATGGGTGGAGAGACCAGTCCTTTAGTGCTGGTCATAACACAACACAAAACTGCAGTTGTTAACAAAAGATAACTTTTTTTTTTCTCATCTGAAATAAGTGGAGCCAAGTTCTGTAACGTTTTTCAATGTCCTCCACCCAGCCCAACCTCTATAATTGGCATAGAACACGAGAAGGATAATGTGAGGGTTGAAAACAATCCCTCCATGAAAGCTTCCCTTTGCCCTTTTGCAATCTGCTGAAGTGGAGCCCCAGGAATATTTGCTCAGACCAGGGGGTATGATAGCAATGAATTCTGGTCATCTCTGAAATGAGAGCCAGACTGGACTCAGAGGAAATGGTAACAGACCAGAGGCAGGTGGAAGGAATCCAACAGAATTAACCTGGGAGCAGTGCTGACTTTTCCTCAGTCTCCTGGCTAGGTAGGGTGGCTGGTCACTACAAGGACTTTAGCTGCCCTTCACCCGGCAGATTGATTAACTATTGCAACCCAGCAGATGGTAGCAGAGAGCAGCAGACGGTCCAAAAGGGGCTGCAGAGATAAAAACCAGAGGATGGTAACATTCTCTACCAGCTCAGCCACTACAAGACCAGCAGAGATCCATACCTAGCAGAAATATAATTCAGAGCAGAGAGCAGAGTAGAGTCCAGAGATGTTAGCAGAGGACATCAGTAACTTCATAACTAGAAGTGTGAGTTGTGTTCTGGTCACCTCTGCCCCTGGTTCCCCTGGTACTCTGGCCATAGGAGTTCTTGGGTTTCATTCATGTTCCTTGGACATAAGTATTCTCTATGTATATTTCCCAATAATACTTATTCTTTTTTTAAAAATATGATTATTTATTTTCAGTTATGTATACAAACATTTTTTTAACAATTGATTCTGGAATGTTTTAGGATTCAGATTTTTTTTCCTCCCTCCCTCTCCAACCACCAGAAGTGGTAAATAGCCAAATACTGGCTATGCCAGTGCTTTCATGTAATACATATTTCCATATTGCTCATGCTGTGGTAGAAATCACATATGACATGCAATTTAAAAAAATCATGAAAGAAATAAAGTGGAAGATGGCAGGCTTTAATCTACAATCAGACTCCAACAGTTCCTTCTTTGGCTATGGCAAATATTTTTCGTCATGGGTCCCTTGTGGATATCTTGGGAACTTGCTCTGCTGATAAATAGTTTAGTCCTTCACTGTTGATCCTTCTATGATATTTCTGTTAGCGTATATATTGTTCGCCTGGTTCTGCTCGCTTCACTTTGTATCAGTTCATATAAGTCTTTCCCAGTTTTTCTGAACTTATCCTGTTTGTCATTTCTTATGGAGCAATAGTATTCCATTGCAATCATATACCACAACTTGTTCATCCATTCCCCAATTCATCTTCCCCAGTTTCCAATTCTTTGTCACTTTAAAAAGAACTGCTAAAAATATTTTGGTACAGGTGGTTTCTTTCCCCTTATCTCTGATCTCTTTGGGTCACATACCCAGTAGTGGTCATTGCTGGGTGAAAGGGTAAGCATAATTTTATGGCCCTTTGAACCTGGTTTCATAGTTGTATCAGTTGAAAGTTCCATCACCTATGTATTAGTGTCCCAATTTTCCCACATCTTCTCTAACATTTATCATTTTCCTTTCTAGTCATATTAGCTAATCTGATAGGTATGAGGTGGTCTAACACTTATTCTTTATATGATTTCTATCCATCATGTTTCCTGGTCACGTAGGTTCTCTGTGTCTGTGGCATCCCCTGTGGGTAGTATGGTACTCAGTAGGTTGTGTTGCTTATATGGAATTTGTGAAATATTCAGTGGTGTGTTGGTAACAGTCAGCTCCCTTGGAGGAATTGTGGGCATGACATACGTTTAAGCTTAATCTACAGTTTATTGATCACTTTCTAAAGTCTAAAAATCAAGAAAACAATACATCAAAAAATTTAACAATTGGTTCTCTTCATCTGGTATTAGGTAGCTCCAGCACACTCCTGGAAATCTCTTTTTAAAATGTGGAAACAAGGGCAGCTAGGTGGCTCAGTGGTTAGAGGCACCCCTGGAGATGAGAGGACATAAGTTCAAATTTGGCCTCAGACACTTCCTTGATGTGTGACCTTAGGCAAGTAACTTAAATCCAGTAACCTATTCCTTACTGTTCCTTTGCCTTGGAACCAATTAATATCAATTCTAAAACAGAAGGTAAAGGCTTAAAAAAAATATGGAAACTTTACTTGTCATGTAGCATTAAATTGACTAATCTCATCCAAAGTCAGGACATTCAAAATTCAAGATTCTTGTAGAGTAGGTGGCTTCCTGTGAATAAATAAATGTATGGATCAGAAATGAAGGTGCTGTTTCCAAGAGTGAGCATTTTATAAAAAGAATGGTATCAAGAACTTGAAGTTCCTTGATCAAGGATTAATGTGTAAATTGGGAAACCTATATAAATTGAAAAGATAGATTTAGGGTCTGCGTGAGGTAGTTGAGACCAAGGAGCATACCATCTTTTGTTCCTAGGGAAGATCAGAGGAGGAAAAACCAGCAGGAAAGAGGGTGGTCAGGAGTGGAAAGGTGATCTTCTAGAGAGAGCCAGGCTCCAATGAGCACAAGACAAAAAAAAAAAAAGAAAAAGAAGAGACTGGGAATGATGGGTTAACAACCAGTTGAAGGTTCCAGAGGGCATAATGGAAAGAGACTAGAGCGTGGTAGGATTGTTCTGCAATCAGATGAGGGTCTGGGGGCTTTCACTCCAGACAATAGCAACCTTGAATTACTTGGGTTAGGGGATTAGGAGACACAACAGCCATTTGGGCCATAGGTGCCATGTAAGTGCCCTGCAACGATGGAAGGGGGCATCAATTTGGTGTTTCTTATCCAAACACTAGAATGTTGATGGAATTGCAGTAAGAAATTGAATTGGGGCAGGGGGCAGCTGGGGGAATCAGTGAATTGAGAGCCAGGCCTAGAAATGGGAAGTTCTAGATTCAAATTTAGCCTCAGACACTTCCTAGCTGTGTGATCCTGAGCAAGTCAGTTAACCCCCATTGCCTAGCTCTTACCCCTCTTCTGCCTCAGAACCAATACACAGTAGTGATTCTAAAATGGAAGGTGAGGATTTAAAAAAAAAAGTAGAAAAAAAAAAGAAACTGAAAGTTGGATCTGGGACTTCACTAAACTCACCCAGTATTGGCCCATAGAATCTCGGAATTTTAAAGAATTTCACAGTCCATCTAGGTCAACAAAAAGCTGAATATGAATCCCCTTCTATGTTATCATTTATATGTGGCCATATATATTTTCATTTAGCACTGTTGGCCCTCAATTTTTATCATCTGTAAGATGAACCGGAGAAGGAAATGGCAAACCACTCCAGTATCTTTGCCAAGAAAACCCTAAATGGAGTCATGAAGAGTTGGACAACTAGAACAACTGAGCAACATGTAGCTTTTACTCATTGACTTCCAGTGGAGGGTGACCCACCATCTCTTTAGGTAGCTGATTCTATGAATTCTGATTGAAAGGAAGTTTTTACTTTTGCCTCAGGCCTAAATTCATCTCTTTCCAACTCCCACCCTTTGCTTCTACTCTTATCCTCTAAGACAGTGATTCCCAAAGTGGGCACCACTGCCCCCTGGTGGGTGCTACAGTGATCCAGGGGAGTGGTGATGGCCACAGGGGCATTTATCTTTCCTATTAATTGCTATTAAAATAAAAATAATTAATTTCCAGGGGGCTAAGTAATATTTTTTCTGGAAAGGGGGCGGTAGGCCAAAAAAGTTTGGGAACCACTGGTCTAAGACTAAGTAGAACAAGTCTATTTCCTCTCCCTCTTGACAATTTTTCAACTACTTGAAGATAGCTCTCGCCTTCCCCTAATATTTCTTCCCTCTAGATCAAAATTCCAGTTTCTTCAACTGATTCTCATAAAGCATGAACTCAAGATCCTTTATCATTCCCAGTTGCCTTTCTCTAGACATTCTCGCTAGTTACAAATTGTCCATGATTAATCCTCTTTCTTTAGGAAAATCCTCACAACACATTCCAAGATGGTGGGGGACGAGGCACACCTAAAATGTATCCCACTTAGAAGCGTGAATTTGGGGAGCAGCTAGGTGGCTCAGTGGAGTGAGCATAACAGAGAGAGGAAGGATTGTCAGAGATGGAGAAGTGTGAGGAGACCAGGTGGATTTTAGCAGACAGTTTGTAATGGATTGTAAAGGGAAATAAGGTCAAATAGCTATTGTGCAGGCAGGTTGTAGAGGGCAATTATAGAACCTCAAATCTGGGAGGAATTTCAAAGGTCATCTTAAGCCTGTGCCTGAAGAAGAATCCCTTCTGTAGCTTCCAACAATTAGAGCCTTCCCCCCAAATGAAATGAGCTGCCTAAGGAGATACGAAGCTCCTTAGTCCTCTGCTAAGCACATACCAGCTTCTGTTTGAAGATTTCCAGTAATTATGAACCAGCTGCCTCCTGAGGTCATCCATTCCATTTTGGGAGAACACTAATTATTAGGAAACTGAAAGAAAGGTAGAGGAGTTTCAACTCGATATGGTGGCCCCTAGAGATCAACTGGCAGCTCTTGAATAAAAAAGTGAGAAGAGAAATTCATTTGGTAGTCATGAGCACTATCGATTGAACAGGTTAGAGACAGATTATGTATGCAACAGCTTGTGTAGGTTACAGTTCTTAGATGGTACAAGTCTGTGCAGTTAGTGGGACTGGAAAGGAAGAGCCCTACACAAGAAATGTGATGAAGTAAGAAGATCGCTCTGAGAGGCAGGTAGGTGGCTTGGTGGATTGAGAGCCAGACCTAGAGATTGGAAGTCTTGGGTTCAGATCTGCTCTCGGGCACTTCCTAGCTGTGTGACTCTGGGCAAGTCATTTAACCCCCATTGCCTAGCTCTTACCACTCTTCTGCCTTGGAGCCAATACATAGTAATGATTCTAAGACAGAGGGTAATGGTTTTAAGGGAGAAAAAAATCAAGCTGGATATAATGAGCAGAATAAGGATAAAATAATGACTTCAAGTTTAGAATTTGGGAGTAGGAGTTGAGTTGACAGATAGAGGAATGACAAAGTTGGATGGTGAGCCTATTAACATTGGGGAAAAGATGTTTAAAATGAAGAGGTTTTGTGGGGGTAGTCCCTTTTTTTTGTCTCATCAAATCAGTATGTGACCTTGAGCAAAATATTGGACCACTCTTGCCCTCAGTTTCCTTGGTTGTGAGAAAGAAAGACTCATATCTGGTCCTTAGACCTGCTCCTAAACAAACGTGTGGAATGAGCCAAATTTGTCTTTGGTATTTCCAGTTTCTCCTTTCTCTGTCCTTTTCCTTCCCTGATGTCCTCTCTTCTCTTTTCCCCTGTCAAAGCCCACTTTTAAGGTTTTGAATTGAAAAGGAAAGGAAAAGGAAAAAAATACTTATGTAATCCACCAAGCTAGGTAGGATAAAGAATAGCTACATGGTGAAAAGATGAGCACTGGAAATGCCAAGATCACAAGGAACAAAATCTAAGAAAGGAACCAGTAATAAAGCAGAGCCTCAATATATATGTACAATCCACAAAGTACAGGCAACAAGCAAAGACAAACTAGTTTCTCGATGATGGTAGAAAAATTGGCTTCATAAATATCACTAAGACTTGGTGAAATAACATACATTGCTAGAATATCGTATAGGAAGGGAATATCTTATTCAAAAAGTAAGGTGGTACAATGGATAGAGCATTGTTGTTGTTGTTCAATTATGTCTGACTCTTCATGACCCCTTTTGGTTTTTTTTTTGGCAAAGATCCTGAAGAGGTTTGCCATTTCCTTTCCCAGTTCATTTTACAGATGAGGAACTGAGGCAAATCAGGTTAAGTGACTTCTCCAGGTTTGCACAGCTTATAAAAGTCTAAGGCCAGATTTGAACTCAGGAAGGTGAGTCTTCTTGACTCCAAGCCTGGGGCTCTATTATCTGTACAATCTAGCTGCCTTGGATAGAATACTAGACCTGGAATATTTTGAGATCAAATTTGACCTCAAATACCTACTAGCTATGGGATCCTGGGCAGGGCACTTTTACCTCTTGCAGTCTCTGTTTCTTCAGTTGCAAAATGGTTTTTTTTTTAGAGATAGACAGACAAACAGATAGATTAGATAGATAGACAGATAGATAGCTATAGAGATA
>NC_058133.1:439646257-439689912 GCF_016433145.1 Gracilinanus agilis | reverse complement strand
CTGACTCTTAATCCACAGAGCTACCCAGTGGCCCCCTATAGTCAGCTTTTAATACATTTTTTCATTTATTCATTAATATTATATACTAGGAATAAGAACAGTTTATCGAGGGGTCCCCTGTCTTCCTAATCAGAATAGGTATGCTTGCATCTCCTCTGTCCTAAAGCCCTTTCCCTTTATTTAACACTCCCCATACATTATCTGGGTGATTTTTTTTTTATACCCTTACCTTCCATCTTGGAGTCGATACTGTATATTGGCTCCAAGGCAGAAGAGTGGTAAGGCTAGGCAATGGGGGTCAAGTGACTTTGCCGAGGGTCACACAGCTGGGAAGTGTCTGGGGCCAGATTTGAACCCAGGAACTCCCATCTCTAGGCCTGGCTCTCAATCCACTGAGCTACCCAGCTGCCCCCTATCTGGGTGATTTTTACAGCAACCCTGGGAGGTAAGTGCTCCAGGCATTGCCATTTTCCCTTTGACTGGCTCTAGGATTCCTTGGTGTGATATTCTGACTACCAGTGTAGATGGACACCTGCTTTGCAACTTAGGCTCCTAGAGGGGCACCGGCAAAGCCACTACGTGTCAGAGGTGGAGTTTGAACCAGTCTTCCCGACTCTGAGGCCAGCTGACTCTTCTTTATGACTCATAATCTCTGACACACTAACCCCATTTTACAAATGAGGAACTGAGTCTAAATGACCCGCCTGATGTCCCAAAGCTAGCAAGTGCCCGAAGCAGGATTCACACTCAGAGCTTCTTAACACGAAGGCCAGCCCCCTGCCCCATGGCTGTCTCCAGACAAGAAGTCAGTCTAGAGAGAGCCCGATGGCTTGGCGTCCACAGAAGACAAGGAATGCGACATCAGCATTTTCTCCTTTATGACCCATCATTTTCTGGTGAAAGGACCCATTGAAGGAAGACTGTGCTAAATTTATTTATTTTCATGGAAAGCCTGATGCAGAGGCTGTAAATTTCAGAGCTGGGGCAATGAAGCCAGGAAATGATAGATTTATGGTCCAGGGAAGGGGCTGTTTATGGCACTGTTGGTTCTTAAGAATTACTGGCCCATCGATCCAGAAATTAACTGTCACTTTCAAATGATTTTCACCTGGTAGTCAATCTTCTCTTCAGCACGGCCCAGTGGGATGAGTTTAAAATGCCAAGAAAGTTTAGGAGTAAACCTGAGACACCCCAACTCTGCTCTCCATCTGCTTCTTCATGAAAGGGTCTGAAAGGAACCAGCCCTGGGAGGACAGGAGCCTTGTATTACAGACACTATCTACCACGGTGCCTCGCACATACGAACATGAATGATTCCCATTTCTACTATACTTTAAAGTTTGTGGAACACGTTACAACAGGTGTGTCTTGTTTGAGCCTCAAAACAACTCTGGTGTAAAAACTCATTTTTCATTTTACAGTTGGGGTGTCAGACGTTTGACCAAGTTAAGCCATTTGCCCCTGGTCAGAGGAATGTTGGTTGGCATCCTCCAAACCTGAAGAGGACCTAGAATTCCTCTGATAGTTGTTTTCCAATCTAACTAATGGATAAGTTTTTGTTGAGTTAGACCTGACCTGATAATGTATAACCTGAGAGAATAATGTCCTAATGCAATCACAAACTGAAAAGTGGTAACTTCAGACAAAAAATAAGATTCATTTTTTTGTCTCATCTATCATTCTTAGAGGCAGTATACATAGTGAGCCACTCTTATCCTTGGATCCAAGAAGATCTGGATTCACGTCTTGCCTTTGAGACATACTAGCTCCATGACCTTGGGTAAGTGATTTAACCTGTCAACCTCAGACAGTTCTTTAAGATGATCATTTTTAGGGGAATTATTCATTGGCATCGGTGGAGGGAATCTCACACAAACAAAATCACAGATCTAGATATCATTCCCCCCACTCCCTAAACTATAAATAGTTTTGTATAAAATGTAAAAATAAAATAATATATGATAAAATAAAAATAAAATATAAAACTATAAATAATTTTCAGAAATCCTGAAGCTGCAAAATCTTTTCCAGCTAGCACAATCTTAACGAACCGCACCCGATTTGCTGACGTTCTGTTCCTCTCTTCCTTCCGTAACAACGTTGAGATGAGTAGACATTTGGGAAGAGATTAGAGAGAAGAGACATCCAGGAGTGAATAAATGGAAGTGGTGATTGGACTTCCTGGCCCCATTCTGAATGCAGCTGACTTAATGATTCTAGAAGTTCTCCTAAATGATACCATTTGGATCTGAAAGAGACCTTAGAAGTCACTAGTCTAACTCACTCATTTTATAGAAAAGAAAACTGACACCCTGAGTGGTTAAGTGACTTGCCCAAGATCACACAGGTAATACATGGCAATCAGAATTTGAATACCTCCAAATCTGGTCTCAGGCGCTTCCTAGCTGCCTGACCCTGGCCAAGTCACTTACCCCTCTTTGCCTAGCCCTTATTACGCTTCTGTCTCAGAGCCAATACATAGTATTGAATTTTAGGAATTCAATAAATACGAATTTTAAGAATTCAAAAATTTTAAGAATTTTAAGTATTCAAAGAATAAAAATTTTAAGAAAATAACAAAGAATTTGAATACAGATCCTTCTCCTTGAAATCTAAAAGTCTTTGAACTGTGCCAAGTCATCCAGGCAGAGATATATACTTGGAATTTAGTTGCTAATAAAGGACAGGAGTCCAGGAAAGAGATGAGAAGATATTTTTTTTAAACAAACAAATAAATGGGGAAAGGTTTAGCAAGTCCAGAAAAATGCTGATCTTCTTTCCAATTCATCTGGCTCTGAGGGAGGTGGCATTTCCATAAGTGCCCTTTTCAGAGTGTTGAGATTTCTTCAATTGCTTTCTTTATCCAGTGGCATTTTGGCAAAAGGATTGCTTTTCACTGTAGTGGCATTTCTGAAATAGTTGTGTGCACTCTTGTTGTTGTTTGCCTTCTAAATTGTGGGTTTGCGAAAAAAGGTTCCTGTTTCAGTTTTTTTTTTTTTTTTTAAATAACACATTTCGACAGAAGCCTGGGAGGGTTCCCAGAATTCTTTGAAGCAGAAGGAAAAGAGACCAACATGTCTAGCCTAATTCATACTATAGTATAGGGGGTTTCTTAAACAAACATACTCATTAAAGCCTATGTATGCTGAAAAACTACTTGTAATTGGGGCACCCAGTCAGGTGGGCCCATGATTTCCTAGCCAAAGATGGGAAAGCAAGAGAGGGGAAGAAGTTCACCTCTGGAATAAGTCTGGAATCAATCAGACGTGAAACACTTACTAGTCACTTCGGTTTCTTCAACTATAAAACAGGAATAATAGTTCCCACCTCCCCAGGTTGTTGAAAGAATCGATGGAGATAATATTTTTAAAGTACTTAGCACAATATTTGGCACATAATAGGTGCTACATAAATATTAGCTTCAGTATAAAATCCTCTGCCATTTAAACTGAAAAATGTTGAAAATCAATCCATTCATTCATTCATTCATTCATTTAATTAACAATATTTATTTTACATTTTTATTTACATTATATTTATTTACAATTGTTTATATTATTTACATTTACATTACAATAATTTATTTAACAATAAGCAAAAATACAATAAGACATAGAGATGATTAATGTATGGTTTTCTAAGTCCATACGAGACCCCCAGGGATGCTTACATTTCTGTTCTGCCCCTGTTTCTCTTTGAGTTTGGCACCACTGATTTGGACGATTTTCTAAGACTATAAGTGGCAGGGAAGGTCCATGAAGAGAGGGATACGACACCCTGACATGGCACATCATCTTCTGTCTCTGGGCCTTTGCCATCTCTCTCAGTCTCTGTCTCTTCTCTCCAAAGCCCAGCCTAAGGACCACTTTCTGAGTTCTTGTACCTTCCCAGCTGCTACTGCCTTTTTTTTCCCCCAGTAGACATTGTGTCTACTTTGCATATAATTGCCTCTACCTCTGTGTGTACCTTAGAATGTGAACTTTTTGAGGGCTGGGACTATCTTGATGTGATTGTGCCTTCCCTAGTAATATCTAGGACTTAGTGGTGCAAAGTAAATGTCTAGGACACTTTAGGTGCTTAATAAATGCTTGTTGAATATAGAAATATGTTTTGCACGATAATAACATGTATAACCCAGATAAAATTGTTTATCATCTCTGAGATGGGGAAGGGTAGGGAGGGAAGGACACAATTTGGATCATAAAGCATATGCTGAAAATGGTTATTACTTGGAATGGGAAATTGGAAAATTGAAAATTGCAAAAATAAAATCTCTTTGAATAAATAAATAAAATAAAGTTTGTTGGTTGATCGATTGGTTTTTAACCTTCCATTTCCTTGTCAAGATCATACAAAATGATCCAGACCTCAATATCAACAGGGGAAAAGTTAGCAAAGAAGATGGCGCTGTCCACTGGTTAAATTTTCACCCTGGAAGGTTAATTAAATTACAAGTCCTTCAAAGTGTATCTCTTTAATTCTTTCACACCCCAAAATCAAGATGATGAAATTATATTGAGTCAAAGTCAAGACTCAGCCCCAACATTCCTTCCTTCAACAGTGACAGAGCTATGGCACTGGGGATGGGATATTCCCATTGAAGATAATTCAAAAGTGATGGGGAGAGAAGCACTTTTGGGGCTTTTGATGCCAGGACCAGTTACCAATGACAACACATCCTCGAAGCTGGAAGAGATGAGGCACAGTTCCCTATTGGGAGTCACTCATTAGGTAATTTTCAGTCTCAGTGGAAATTGCCTTTGTTATTGATGCTCTAACATTTCCCACCCAGCCAATTTCCTTTGGACTTTTTCATCCTACCCCTTCCCTCCTGCCTTTCAGTTTCCTTTTCTCTTTTGTCTTTCTGAATTAGGTTGCAAGCATCTTGAGGACTTTCTTTTTCATATTTGTATCCTCTGTGCTTAGCATAGTGTCTGGTGTGTGACAGACTCTTTTTTTTAATTTTTATTTATTTATTTGATAAATCCTTACCTTCCGTATTGGCTCCAAGGCAGAAGAGTGATAAGGGTAGGCAATGGGGGTCAAGTGACTTGCCCAAGGTCACACAGCTGGGAAGTGTCTGAGGCCAGATTTGAACCTAGGACCTCCCATCTCTAGGCATGGCTCTCAATCCACTGAACTACCCAGCTGCCCCCAACGGACTCTTTTTTAAAAAAAATTAATTTTTTGCAGTTACATGTAGAAACCATTTTTGACAATTGCTGTCTGGCTTTTTAAGATTCAGATTTTCTCCCTTCCTTCTTACCAGCAGCAGTAAATAGTCTGATAAAGATTATATCAGTGCTTTCATGCAATACATATTTCCATATTGCTCATGTCGTGATAGAAGACACATGTCACAAATACAATAAAAATCCTCCTGAAGGAAATAAAGTGGAAGATGGCATGCTTTGATCTGCCTCAGACACCAACAGTTCCTTCTTTGGCTGTGAGAAAGCATTTTCATCCTGTGTCCCTTGTCCTGGAAACTTGCTTTTTGGATAATGTTTTAGTCCTTCACAGCTGGTCATCGTATCCTATTTCTTTTACTGTATACACAGTTCTCCTGGTTCTGCTTATTTCACTTTGCATCAGTGCACATAAGACTTTCCAGCTTTTTCTGAACTCTTCCAGTTCATCATTCTTTGACACAATAGAATTCCATTAAGACCATTGTTATAATTAAAAATGATGAGGGCCGAGATCAAAAGGAAGAATAGTATTTTAATAAAAGCCATGCTGATAGAGATAAATTGACCACACGCCTGTAAGAAAACCTATTCAACCTCACTTCCACCATTTACCTTTCCTCTCTCTGCAAGCTCAGGTAGCTCAAGAGGCCGGTAGCTAAAGAGGAAGTTCAAAGTCACTTCCCCCCTATTTAAAACAGTCCCTCACCTCGAATATGTCATCCAAAACAGGAAACCCATTGGGGACGACGGGAAATGTAGTTCCAAGTATCCCAAGTGATTTTAAATGACACACCATATTCCCCAACTTGTTTATCCATTCCCCAAATGATCCTCCTCATTTTCCAATTCTTTGTCACCACAAAAGAGTTGCTAAAAATATTTTGGTACAGGCTGGTCCTTTTCCCTTATCTCTGATCTCTTTGGGAGCCAGACCCAGCAATGGCTGGGTTCAAGGGTATGCATAGTTTATGGCCCTTTGGGCATGGTTCCATATTGCTCTCCAGAATGGTTCTGTCAGTTCACAGTTCCACCAATAGTATATTAGTGTCCGAATTTCCCCACATCCCCTCCAATATTTATTGATTTCCTTTTTGGTCATGTTAACCAATCTGATAGGTATGAGGTGGTATCTCAGAATTGCTTTAATTTGCATTTCTCCATTCAATAGTCATTTCAGAGCATTTTTTCATATTACTAAAGATAATTTTAATTTCTTCCTCTGAGATCTGCCTGTTCATATCCTTGGACCATTTTTTCAACTGGGGAATGTTTTGTATTCTTATAAATTTGACTCCATTCTCTACATATTTGAGAAATGAGGAAATGAGTCAGGCAGAGACATTTGCTATACAAAGAAAATTCCTAATAAACAATTATTGACTGACTGACTGTTATTGGCTACAGCGGGTTTGGAGGCTTCCACACTAATCCAGGGATTACAGTTACTTGGATTAATCCCACATATAGAAATTCAGGGTGGTCCTATAAGTAAGTGGGGAAAAGCATGGAATTGGTAGTTGAAGGACAGCAATTAGAACCCCAGTTCTGCCATTTATGAACTGTGTGATCTTGGGCAAGATTGGTGACATCTCTGGCCTCAGTTTACTTTTCTGTAGAGAGAGGATTGGACGGAATGAGGTTTGAGGTCTCATTAATCTACGATTCATTTCTAGGCAATATATTCATTTACGTTGATGGGGAGGTTCGGTATTCAGCTAAGCTTTAGCTGAGCAGAGCCAAATCCTGCCTTTTCTGGTGTGTTGCTATTATCAATCAGGTCAGGGCTAGAGCCCGTGGAAATGAGTGAGATCTCTTTTATCTCAGGACTCTCCCAGGTTAGATGGAAAAACAGCAGCTGTTCCAGGGTAATTCCAAATTTCCCATTGAAAACAAATCAAAAATCTACCAAATTTCCCAGTAGGTCCTCTCGAGCTGGCGACGATCCTCTGATGCCTATCACCTAAGATAGCAAAGCTATTAGAGGAGGCCAGTGAACTGGGACAAAAAGGATGGGAAAGGGCATTCCCTCGCATGACCTCTGCTCCATTCTGAGCCACAGAGCTGGTGGGAATCCAGATGCAGAGTCCTGGCCTGGAGGTTATTAGGGTTAGAGAAAGGGAAGAAGACTAGAGGACAAAAGAGACCAACAAGCCCTGGGGGAAGAGAGGAAACTGGGCCAGGAGGTCTCCCTTCCTCCCTCCCTCCACAGAAGAAGGGCTATTCCCACAGAGGAGACCCGTGAAACAGTATTTGCCAACGGAGGCCTGAGCGCCAGGGTTCAAGGAAGGGTCTGGCTAGAGGTTCAGATGGTGCCTTAATGGCTGAAATAAGACGAAACCCCCCCAGCTTGTAGCCTTAAGTCAGGAAGGTTTCCTCTCCACAGGACGTCCCTTGGGTATGTGCTATTTATGAGCATCTTTCTGAACATGTTGACTTTTCTAGGCCGAACGGAGCACATCTGGTAGTTCCTACCATGTCATGGTGTAGCATCAAGCTGAGTCTCCTGGACACAGCTGGCTGCCGAAAACCCCTCATTATGTGATTGTTTTCCTCCAGAAACAAAAAAGGCCTTCACGTCCATGACTTTGTATCACTTTACAGTATTATTTTTATTTTTTTAGAAATTAATCAATCAATTTTTTCAATAACACATAGAGATAATTTTTTACCCTTATTTTCCTGTGTTTTAGGATGCATATTTTCTCCTTCCCTCCCTTCCCCAATGCCCAGGTGGTAAATAATCTGACACAGGTTATACCAGGGCTTTCATACAGCATTGTTTTTCTTTTTTAATTAATTTAATTAAAACTAATTAATTAATTTAATTAAAGCTAATTAATTTAATTAAAGCTAATTAGTTGATTATTTTTATTTACATGTAGAAACCATTTTTGACAATTGTTTTCTGACATTTTAGGGTTTGGGTTTTCTCTGTTCCTTCCCGCCAAGCATTCAAGGTAGTAAAAAGTCTGATGCAGGTTATCCTGGTATTTTTATATAGCATTATTTTTCTAGTCCACATTTCAGAAACCACTTATTTCCTCCTAGGAGCTTTGATTACAAATGCAGAGCCACCAAGTTAACACTGGAGACTTGACAAAGATGTCATGGTTCAAATGATGAGGTGCTCATGGCCATGGTTAATGAGTCAAGGATTATGTGGTATACATTCCCACTCAATTATTTTTTCTCTCAAAATACTAATATTCAGTAAAATTGAAAAGCAAAACTTTATTTCTTGACAAAAATCTAATACTCGAGGCGGCTAAATATTCTAGTGGATCTAGGTTCAAATGTGGCTTCAGACACTTCCTAGCTGTTTGAACCTGGGCAAGTCACTTAATCCCAATTGCCTAGCCCTTGGCACTCTTCTGTCATAGAGTTCATACTAAGGAGGACAACTAGGTGGCTCAGTGGATTGAGAGCCAGTCCTAGAGACAGGAGGGTCTAGGTTCAAATTTGACTTCAGATACTTCCTACCTGTGTGACCCTGGGCAAGTCACTTAACCCCCATTGTTTAGCTTTTACTGCTTTTCTCTGCCTTAGAAACAATTTCTAAGGCAGAAAGTAAGGGTTAAAAAAAAAAAAAAAAGAATTGATACCAAGTGGGGCAGTTATGTGGCTCAGTGGATTGAGAGCCAGTCCTAGAGATAGGAGATCCTGGGTTCAAATGTGGCCTCAGGTACTTCCTAACTGGGTGATCCTGGGCCAGTCACTTAATTTCCATTACCTAACCCATTCCGTCTTCTGCCTTGAAAGAAATACACAGTATTGATTCCAAGAAGGAAGGTTCATTTAAAAAAAAAAAAAAAAAAAAAGAATGAATACTAAGACAGAAGGTAAGGGCTTAAAAAATAAGAACATAATAGTAGAGCAAAATGTAGAGAAAAACCCAACTCCTAGTTTGGTCAGTCACTGATATTTAGCTATTTACAAGAAGTATTTCATACGCCCCTGGGTTTTCCCCACCAACTAGATTAGAGCTACACTATTCATTTACCTTCGATCTTCCTTGGTGTCCAAAACTTTCCTTCAGTTCCAAATCCCTAAGCCAATTCTGCCAGAGGCTAAAATCCCTGCCAGCCTCTTGGCTGCTCTAGGTTTCCTTTACTTTCATCTTTATTCTAGCAGGAAATACCAAACACTCTAATTCTTACCTGCAATTTATCAGCAGAAAAAGCCCCATTTGGCATTTCTTGTTCTTGCCTTGCATCCCCACTGTATAGGGTCTAAAAGAAAAGGGGGGGATGAGTTCTATGGCAAGGCAAGCTGTGCCTTCTCTCTGCCGGGGTCCCCGAAGTTGTGTGCCCACCGTTTCCTCCGTCAGACTGGCAGCTCCATGAGGGCAGAGGCTGTTTTTACCTTTCTTTACATCTCGAATTTACCACAGTGTCTGGCACAGGGTAGATAAATGCTTATTGATGGGTTGGTTTTTGTAAAAACTCTTTGATGGCTTTTTTAAAAAATATTTTCCCCTCATTACATGTTTCATGTTCTTTCTCTCTCCCTCAAACCCCTCCAGCCCCCCTTAACCAATGCACAATTTGATGGCTTTTTCTAATGAACCGTTAAGCATTAATCATTGTCCCTCCACATACCCTGCTAGATATGAGGATATAAAGACAAAAACGAAACACATATAAGCATCCTGTTGTTGTTGAATCGTTTCAGTCATGTCTGACTCTTCATAACCCTATTTGGATTTTCTTGGCAAGGATACCCGAGTGGCTTATTATTTCCTTTTCCAGTTCATTTTACAGATGAAGAAACTGAGGCAAACAGAGTTAAGTGACTTGCCCAATGTCACACAGCTAGTAAAGTCTTCTTGAGTCTAGTCCCTTCACTCTATACACTATAACATCAGAACTCAACCCTTCTGACTCCTGGCCTGACTCTCCATCCATTGAGTCACCTAGCTGCTCCCCACCTTTATGAAATAAGACCCAGAAGGCATCTTTGAAATCCTCTATTCCAAACCCCTTTTTATAATTTTTTGATTGCCATTTATCTTCGTATCAACTTCATTTCTAGTTAGTAAACTCTCCCTTATAGCTGAGATTCTAAAAGAAAAGGGGTGGAAAGACCATTCAGCAAAACCATTATTAATCCTGGCTATATATACACACCGTCCCCCACTTCTAAAAAGAAGAGAGGGAGACACGGGTCCTCAGTTCTTCTCGGGATCTAGGTTTGGTGAATAGTATTTCGCAGCATTCAGTTTTGTCTTCTTTTTTCCTTTCTCCCACACCCTTCCGTTTTTGCTGAGCACCCCTTGTCCAGGCTCACACAGGTAGCCACTAAGGGCGGAAATTGCCTAACTCTGGTTCACTCCAGGGCTCATCCTTGTTCACCATGTTGCCTCCTACCCAGACTTAATGTCTGGATCTTCCTGTGGAGCCCGTAATCACAGGCGGAGAGCCCGCTTCGGTCTCCCGGTGCCAGCCACAGACACCTCTTTGACCTGTAGCCAGCACTCTAAGGCAAGGCTGTGCAGCATTCCTATCCTGCTCAGCTCATCCTTGGCACCCATCCCCACAGAGGAGACCCAGTGCTGAGAGGAGGGCTGGGCACGAACTGCTGCGGCTTCCCCAGCCTTCAGGGTGGGCTCTGGGTGGGAGAGAAGCTGCTACTATGGTTTAAAGATGCTAGTTAAAAGTCCTCCTCCTAGCTTTTATTTCTTCCCTACGCCTCTAGAGGGATCTCAATTTATTCTCTCTTTTTCCACCCAAGGGACTGGGTGAAGTTCTCTTTCTTGAGGATCTTTTTGGATCTTGATTGCCAAATTTTTCTACCCAGCAGGAATCGCCACTAAAAGATAGCACCTCCAGAGACCATCCTGCTCCTTCAGAAGGGAGTTCATCCTCTCAGTTTTCTGTGGCAGAGCTGTTCTGAGGAAGAAATGAGTTCATGAAAATTTACCTAATTAAATTTAGGCAACCCTAGACCATACTTCAATCAGTCAGTCTTCTTTTTGTTGTTTGTTCTTTGAAGAGGATCTATAGCATCTTGGGGTGATGGCTTGACTTCTGGAGGAATTGGATCTAAGTGAGGCACAGCCGAACAAAGTCCGCAGCCTCACTCTCTCCTCCAGTCATCAGAGTCCCATGGCAGGACAAAGGTCAGGACTACCAGCTATTACCCAGGATGCAGAGGATGACCTTGGCATCTTCAAAGCCTGATCGAGCTCTAAGTGTTCCACATTACCTGCTTCAGCCACCTTCCTGGCCATTTGTACAAATTATTCTCACCCACCCATTCTATCAATCAATCAATCAAAAATATTTATTAAATGCCAACTATGGGCTGGGCACTGTACTAAATTTAAATTCTGGGAATTTAAAAAGAGCAACAAAAGACAACCCCTAACAGATGAACGAGTTGTAGTGGAATACTATTGCACCATAAGAAATGATGAACAGAATTATTTCAGAAAAATCTGGAAAGACTTAGATGAATCGATGCAAAGTGAAGAGAGCAGAAGCAGAGGACAATGTATATAGCAGTGGTTCCCAAGTTTTTTTTGGCCTACCACCCCCTTTCCAGAAAAAATATTACTTAGCCACCTGGAAATTAATTTTTAAAAAATTTTAATAGCAATTAATAGGAAAGATAAATGTACCTGTGGCCATCACCGCTCCCCTGGATCGCTGCAGCAACCACCAGGGGGCAGTGGCGCCCACTTTGGGAATCACTGGTATATACAGTAACAGGAATATTATACAGTGATCAACTGTGACAGACTAAACCATTATCAATAAAGCAAGCCTCCAAGATGAAATGCTATCCACAGTCAAAGATGGTACTGCTGGAGTCTGAGGCAGATTAAATCATGCCATCTTCCATTTCATTTGCTTCAGGATATTTTTACTATATGCACAAAATGTGTCTTCAATCACAATATGAAAATGCATGAAAGTATTGATATAACCTATCAATTATTATTGATAGATTGTTATATTGATATATTGATATCAGTTATATTGATATAACTTTACCACCTGAGACAAGGCAGAAGGAGGGGAGGAGAGAGAAAATCTGAATCCTAAAATGTCAGAAAATAACTGTCAAAAATTTGTTTCTACATGTGACTAAACAAACAAATAAATACATAAATAAAAAAGATAACCCCTACCTTCAAGGAGCTTATATTTCATTAGGCCATCCTCCAAGAAACTAGTTCCCAACCAGAGTAAGGGCATGACATTTGCATCCCGCTCTGTTATCCCTCTACTTTCCACCATTTTTTTTTAATTAAGCTAGGAACAACAATCAAATCAATAGAATTGTATTAACTAGAAATTTTGTAGCTTTGGACTTCATCTCCCAGCAGCCCTTTTCCCTTAGTCCTCACGTTTGCATCTTTACGTTATTGTTTATATAGTTCTGTAACTCTTCCCTTTCCCTCTCTTTTTTTCTTGTGATGGGATGGGGGGAGCTGTCTGTTTACCCTAGCTTTTTAAATTTTTTTTCTTTGCTTCAAGTTAGTATTAATAAACTTTATAAATATAATACTTAGAGTATTGGACATTAATTTTAATTCTTGCAGAATCATTCCTATTGTAAAGAGAGTAGAAATCAACTACTCTATAACATTCCATGAACTGCTTTTCTGTCTATGGAGAAGAGAAATGTCAAAACACTCCCAGGAAGCTGGGGAAGGGGGATGGAAATGGGAGGGTGTGTGCTGGACCAGATTAAAATATAATCAGAAATATTTCACACACACGAACAAAAATGCAATCAAATATTGATAATACTATACTTTAAAATAAAGTCAAAATGCAGCCTCTGGGGATCTTTATGCATTCCTTGCAGTTGTTTCAGTCAGTGCCTGGCTCTTCTATTCTTTTGAAGTTTTCTTGGCAAAAATCCAGGAGCTGTGGCCTCGGACACTTCCCAGTTGTGTGACCCTGGGCAAGTCACTTGACCCCCATTGCCTACCCTTACCATTCTTCTGCCTTGGAGCCAATACACAGTATTGACTCCAAGATGGAAGGTAAGGGTTTAAAAAAAAATCCAGGAGCTGTTTGCCATTTCCTTCTCCAGCTCATTTGACAGATGAGGAAACTGAGACCAGTAGGGTTAAGTGACTTATCTAGGATCACACAGCTAGTAAGAGTCTGAGACCAGATTTGAATTTAGGAAGATGAGTCTTCCTGACTCCAAGCCCAGTACTCTATCTACTGCACCACCTAACAGGCCTCAGCACATAGTAGGCAGTTAATAAATACTTGTGAATTGAGTGCCTGGATACATTTCTGGAGCTGTCATCATTCCAGACCCTTGCCATATACCCTATTCAATAAAACTCTGCAATGTCAATCACAAAAGCCTGCAGAGGACACATATGAACGATCTCAGCTAATGCTTTCTGGTGAAAGCTTGGAGTTCCTTCCCAAGACACTGATTATTTCCTCTCTGTATTTTCTTAATTGTGCTATAAAACAAGTTTTCCTTTTTCACTTTCCTCCATCTCCCTTCTGCTTTCAGGACTCGTCTGCGTGTTCCAGCTCTGTGTCTGGTCAATAAGCATGTATTATTGACCATGTTTGGGACACTCAAGATACAAAGACAAGCAAAAAGAGGGTCCCTCTTGGGGAGGAGCTCACACCATGCAGATAGCGAGGTGCTTAGGATGTATGGGGTTCGGGGGAGGACTAGCACCTCTGGTGTGGGGGCTTACCAAGCCCTCTTCAGGACTGCTCATCCACCTTTGGGGTCTTCCTTTCATTCAACTCTCCTATGTGGCTCCGAGAATCATGAGCGGCAGCCGTACCCCCATAAAGCCATCTCAGCAGACAAGCCATTCCAGGGAGAGGGTAGCCAAAAGTTTTTAAAGCTATTGGTGATCTAGGGTAGGACCCCCTCCCCGCCACCCATGGTAGAATGGGCCGATGAAAACAATTTGTTCCAAGAGCCACGAAGCAAGTCCTGGGAAATGCTTAGAGCTTGGTGGGCTTGGAAGACCCCAAGAGCATCTTCTGCGTCCTGGTTGTCTTGATTTTGTCTTGCTGCTGGACTTAGATGACTCTGGAAGAGAGAGTGAGGCTGACAGCTCTGCCTCACTTAAATCCAGTTCATGCATGTCAAGACACCACCCCATGACGTCTTTGGCTCTCTTGGAAATGAAGGACGAACAAGAGCTGGGCGCAGATAAGATACATGTAGGGGAGGTGGAATGCAATGCCAGATTAAGAAACAGCCACTCCTTCAGCACCAGACCGGACCCCACACAATCAAAGAATGTGTATGGGAAGAAGGACTGAAGCCAGCAGAGAGAGGGTCAGATCCTGAATGGACTCCTTCTTATCTATGTGACCATGGGCAGTACATCTTGACCTTGCTGATCCTCCCTTTTCCTATCTGTATAAAATGGATTGGACTAGATGATCCATGTCTAAGGTCCTTTTTCAGCTCTACATCCTATGATTGAATATTTTTCCTTACTTATTCTTCAGCTCTAAATCCCATGATTAAATATTTTCCCTTACTTATTCTTCAGCTCTACATCCTATGATTGAATATTTTTCCTTACTTATTCTTTGGACAGCCAGGTAGCACAGTGGAGAGAGAGCTGAAAAAAAGAGTGAGGAAGACTGGTCTTCCTGAGTCCAAATTTGGCTTCAGATATTTGCTAGCTGTGTGAATCTGAGCAAGTCACTTAACTCTGTTTGCCTCAGTTTCCTCATCTGCCAAATGAGCTAGAGAAGGAGATGGCAAACCATTCTAGGATCTTTGCCAAAAAAATAAGGTCACAAAGAGCTGAGTATGCCTGAACAACTTCTGCCTCTAAAAACTTAGGTGTCATGGTATGTCTGGAGTCAGGAGTTCAAATCCAGTCTCAGAGACTCCCAGCTCTGTGACCACTTAGGAGTTATTCATCTCTATCTGCCTCATAAGGATCTGCCTCAATGGCAAGGTTATTTTGAGGATCAAGTGAGATCATATTTGTAAAAGTACTTAGAGAGCCTGAAACCACTTTGAAAGCCCCTTGAGGGCAGAGACTGTCTTTATTGATGAAATCTCTAGCCCTTAGCACAATGCCTGGCACACAGTTGGAATGTAAATGATGTGTATTGGATTGGCACGTAGTAGGTATTTAATAAATGGTTTCTGCCTTCCTTCTCTGAGTGGGAATTGTTATAGGTAATTTATAATTTATAGGTAAGACTTATATAGTGAGTAGGTAAAAGGCAGACCAACCTGGCTGGCTGAGAACATTCTAGGCCCAGAATGTTCAAAGGGGTTTGTCCACTCAAAGCAACAATCATAAAATGCTGAGTATTTCCCAGGTATTATTCTAGGCACTAGGGATGCCAAAAAGACAAGAATGAAACCATTCTCCCCTTCCTTGCCTGGAATGTATCCCCTCCTTGCCTTTGCCTCCCAGAATCCCTTGTTTCCTTCAAAACCTTAACACAAGTACCCCCTTTTTTCTATAAAAGGCCTCTCCTGAGCCCCCTTCTCCAAACTCCCCTAATTGCTTTATATTTATTCCATTTTGGTTTTCTGTTGGCTCATCAATGTACATGTACATATAAATTCCTGGGAACTGAAACAACTTCCTTTTTTGTCTTTGCATCACTATTAACTAGCAAATAGTAGGCACTTGATGTTTGTCAATGGATAGATTGATCAAGCAACTAACATTCTATTGGAAATGACCCAATATGTACACACACAAAGTAATACAAGATAATTCAAAGAGGGGAAGAGAGAGGCTAAAGAACCAAAGGATCAGTAAAGATCTCAGATAGGAGGTATCATCTAGCTGGGGTTTGGAAGGAAGCTAGGAATTCTAAGAGAGAGAGGTGAGGAAAGAGTCCTTTCCACATTTGCAGGATAAAGGAAACAAAGGCCTGGCAGTAGAAGATGAAATTTCACCCCTCGAGGAGAGCTAGGAGGCCAATTTGACAAACCTGGAGAAGATGGGGAAACCTGGTATCCCAGGAGAAAAGAGACAGAACGCAGAGCTGCTCTTCTTGATAGGAGCTCAGTCGGGGACAGAGTTCTTCCCATCTCTTTGCCTCCAGTTTCCCCATCCCAGAAATGGGACTCACACCTACTTCTTACCTACATGAAGCGGGGATTGTAAATATCAATTAGACGGTGTCTTCAAGACACTTTGAACTCCGCAGGGAAGAAGGAGACTCTGTAATTACAAACTCACACTGTTATTTATGTCCGTGTTGTCTGCTCCCCACAGAGAAGCAGCCTGCTAGAGTTAAACCTCAGCAGCCCGAAGCTTCCCTCTCTGATATACATACACTTGTTCTAGCTTCCCCAGGGAAGCTCCACAAAGCTATTGGTCCTATGAGAAAAATGACTAACATGTACTATCTATTTATTATTTTTCCCCAAACCACCTATACGAGGTCTAGCAGACACATCTGGTCTAAAAGATTTTTGTTTTGTTTTGTTTTGAGAAAAGCTTTCTGACCATCTTGAAGTTAAACAGTGTCCCACTGGGGCTCATGATTTTAAGCAAATAAGAGCTACTGGAAAAGGGAGGAAAACTCTCCCAGCTGTGACAGAGGAAACTGGTATTCCTTTGTGTTTACATGGAACCTTTCATCTGAACAGCTCAGAGCTCCCCACAGGAATTCTCAGTTGATTAAGCCTCCCTACCCCCAGTGACCCCTGTTGTGAAGGAGGCAGGGGACACCTTGTGGAGAAGGGAACAGAGAGTGCTTACCCCAAGGCTCCCTCAATAAGTTCCTGGTGAAACTCAGAATAGAACCCAGGATGTCTGGCTTGCAAGACTCTGCTGTAACCAGGAGACAGCACATCCTTCCTGAAAACTGCAGCCCCACCAGCGGTGGTGGGTTTTATCCTTAACCCCTTCCTGCTAAGGCGCCATATTGAATAGAGTTGGAAAATTGGAATAGGGAGGGGGAAGACAGGAATGGAAGGCTAAGAATCTTCCCTAAAGGCAATTGCTTCTGTTGGTCTCATAGCTGTTGGTCCCATAATCCTTAGGGTAATTAAATTATACATCTTTGGGTGGGCTTGAAGCATTAGCCTTCGCATTAATAGCCAATTTTGCCATGGTGCCACTTCATCTCATTTAAATCCAATTTAGGTGCAAGGCAAAATATAGCATCCATGATGCCATTTTGGTCCTCTTCCAGTATAAAGGACAACAAACAACCAACTCCTTGGGATTAAAGAGAAATATGTCTGGGGCCCTATTCTTAGTGGATCAAGAATCTTTAAAATATTATTTGGGACAGGGAGAAGGAACCCAAGATCTTCTAGTGACTGAGCAAGGGAGATAGAGTCACAAAGATCTGTGTTCAATTCCTTCCTGAGACATTTACTAGCTACATAATCTAGGACAAGTCACTTAACCTCTATCATCCTAAATTTCCTCATCTATAAAATGAAGATAATAATAGCATCTACCTCCCAAGGTTGTGATGAAGATCAAATGAGTTAACATATGTAAGGCACTTCTGCAAATCTTAACGACCTTGTAACATGCATGATCTTAAGTGGGGTAAACTGCCTCACAGAATTCCACAGTACCCCCCAGAACTCCAGGAGAGGGGGCAGTTGGGGCAGTTAAGAATGTGGGTATAGGGGCAGCTGGGTAGCTCAGTGGAGTGAGAGTCAGGCCTAGAGACAGGAGGTCCTAGGTTCAAACTCGGCCTCAGCCACTTCCCAGCTGTGTGACCCTGGGCAAGTCACTTGACCCCCATTGCCCACCCTTACCACTCTTCCACCTATGAGACAATACACCGAAGTACAAGGGTTTAAAAAAAAAAAAGAATGTGGGTATAAAAAGCCAAGACACCCAGCTTGGCAGACTCACTCTTTGGGGGAACTAGGTGGCTTGAAAGGGGTAGGAATTACTTCGTCTCAGCTAGCTTATCTCTAACCCTGGATCCAGGGTATTTCTTTGCTGAACACTCCATACTGACTATAACCAGGCTGTGAACATTGTGGTAATACCTTATAAGCAGTATCCTAGCCAATGTCTAAACAATTACAGATCTACAGTCAAGACTACCTTCACCATCTTGAACTTGTTAATATTATATTTAAGAGAAAGTTTAGATTGTAAGGGAATTAGGGGAATAGTTTTATTCAGAGGCTTTCCCCTCTAGGGGGGATTACTATTTCTGACAGCATCCTGAAGATATTAGATAATTTTACCTCACCCTCAATCCTAGAATCTATCCCTACTTCTCTGTTTCCCTGAATTAATAAATCCCTTCCCTTGTTAAGACTGTGAGGTGTGAGGTGTTGTATTTTCAGGATTTACAAACCCAATTCATACATTACCTAAGCCAAATCTCCATCCAGACAGACTCTGAGTATAGCTGTAATCCAGAGTTCAAGAAAGTTGTTTGAAGACATCCTGAGTACTTGATCTATCTTGGGCTTAAGAAATAAACTTCCAACAGTGGAAGATGCTAATTTCTGTGCCATTATTCCCTTTCTGCCAGCCATTTTAGCCCTGTGATAGCTAAGACAAAATAGCCTCCAATCTTGGTCAGAAAGGGATTCTGTTATAACAGTTATCAGAAGTAGCAACTGGGACTTCCGGGTTAAGATGGTGGCTGAGTAGAAGCTGGGCCACTTCCTCTCCTTTCCAACAGATATAGTATACATCCAAAGGACAAGAAAACAAAATTCAGATGAAGGAAGGGACCCCACAATAGGGCGCAGTATTGAAGGTATGTGGGATTTGGGCATTTCCACACTATAAGGGGGGGAAATAGCTCCCATCAAAATGCGAGTGGATCACCCCTCCACCACCCCACTCACAGTAGCAGAGTTAGAGGCTGCGCTCCAGGGTTAGAGCGAGCGGGGTCACAAAATCTAGCCCCTGGGCAGCTAACTGGCACCACTAGGAGCTTGCCCCTGAGAGCAGAAAGACCTGAGATCCCAGGTGGCTGGAAAACTCATACCTTGGACATGGGAGTGGGGCTGAGAGAGGCAGCAGCAGTGCCCAGCATGCTCAGACTCAGGGGAAAATCTCAGGTGGAGGAGCAAGTGTGGGCCAAGTCCCAAGCTCTGGGCAGCTGGCTAGGAACACGGGGGCTTGATCCTGAAAACAGCTAGACCAGAGACCCCAGGAGGGTCCCCAGAGAAGCCAAGAGACTCATAAAAGTAGCCTCAGGCAAAAAACTGTTCCCTCACTTCATACAAAGAAAATCAGATTGCCTTACTCAGACTTCTGGCAGATAAAACTAAATGATGCCAATCAAGACCCAAGAAATAAACAAGAAGACCAAGAAAAAAGCTCAAACATTTGATAACTTCTGCACAGAAAAATCCCAGAAAACAGAGGAGGACAAAAAATTAAAGACATCCAAACCTTCCCAAAAAAATGAAAATGGGTCACAAGATCTTGAAAAGTTCAAATCTGAGATTATGAGAAAGATGGAAGAGATCTGGCAAGAAAATAACAGTTTAAAAGCAGAATTTTGCAATTGGAAAGTGAGGCTCAGAAATCAAATGAATTGATAAGCAAACTTAAGACCAGAAATGACCAGCTGGAAGCCTTGAAGAACCAGATAGACCAGATTAAAAAGGAAAACCAGTCTCTAAAGCAGGGGTCGGCAATGTATGGCTCTTGAGCCATATCTGGCTCAACCTCCCAACTGGCCAGTCCAGGCAGAGCCCCAGGATGTGCCCCAGGGGGTCCTTCAGCCCCCGCCCCATATTCCAGCACCTTCTGCTTCCATCCATCTCCTTCCTCAGGCGCTTATGGCTCTCACGGCCAAAAAGGTTGCCGACCATTGCTCTAAAAGCTAGAATTGGGCAATTAGAAGCCAATGATCTCTCAAGACAGCAAGAACAAATAAAGCAAAGTCAAAAGACTGATAAAATAGAAGGAAACATGAAATACCTCACTGAGAAATTGACAGATCAGAAAACAAGTCTAGAAGAGACAATTTGAGAATCATTGGTCTTCCTGAAAAACCAGAAATTAATAGAAATTTGGACTCCATACTAAAAGAAATTATTCAGCAAAACTGCCCTGAAGTTCTACAACAAGAGGGCAATATAGACATTGAAAAGATCCATAGATCACCCTTTACGCTAGACCCTGAAAAAACAATCCCTAGAAATATAATAGCCAAATTCAAGAGCTTCCAAGTAAAAGAAAAAAAACATTACAAGAAGCCAGAAAGAGACAATTCAGATATCAAGGAGCACCAATCAGGATCACACAGGACCTGGCAGCCTCCACACTAAAAGACCGCAAGGCTTGGAATATGATATTTAGAAAGGCAAGAGAACTGGGTCTACAACCAAGGATCATCTACCCATCAAAACTGACTATATACTTGCAGGGGAAAGTATGGGCATTCAGCAAGATAGAAGATTTCCAAGTATTTGCACAGAAAAGACCAGGACTAAGTGGAAAGTTTGATATCCAACCACAAAAACCAAGAGAAACATGAAAAGGTAAATAAGAAACAGAGGGGAAGAAAGAAGATTCTTATTTTACCTCTTTAAGGGCCTTAATAAGATCAAATTATTTGTATTCCTATATGGAGAAATGTTATGTGTAATTTTCAAAAACTGTATTCACTATTACAGTAATTAGAAGAATTATTCATAGGGAGAGGTTGGAGCACTAAATGGTCTAAGATGAGATGAGGTGGGGAAAAAAGAGGAGGGGGTGAATAGTAGATGGCATCAAGAGAAATTTGAATAAATAAGAAAAATAGGATATTCTATACCACACAAAGAGAGCATGGGAAGGGGAGGGGATCAATACTATTATAAAAAGGAGAGGAAGAGAGCATTAAGAGGTAATTTTTAAACCTTACTCTCAGCAGAATTAACCCTGAGAGGGAAAAGTAGCTATATCCATTGGGATGTATAATTCTATCTAACCCTACTGAGAAAGTCAGAAGGGATCAACCAGGAGGAACAGGGAAGTGGGGAGGTCAAAAAAGGGAGGGGAGGAGAGGAGGGAGGGAATTCATTAGACCTTAAAAATAAAAAGAGGGGAATAATAAGGGAGGGGGTGGAAAGGGAAGTAAATCAAGGGAGGAGACAAGGGGGACTGGTCTAAAACAAACCACTGGTTTAAAAGGAAATAGGGTAAGAAGAAGGGGTAGAACTAGGAGAGGATACCAAAATGTTGGGGAATATACAACTGATAATTATAACTCCGTGAATGGGATGAACTCGCCCATAAAACAGAAGCAAATAGCAGAGTGGATTAGAAACCAAAATCCTACCATACGTTGTCTATAAGAAACACATATGAGGTGGGTGGACATACACAGGTTTAAGGTGAAGGGCTTGAACAAAATCTTTTGGGATTCAAATGAGAAAAAGAAGGCAGGAGTGGCAATCATGATCTCTGACAGAGCCAAAGTAAAAATAGATTTGGTTAAAAGAGACAGGGAAGGTAATTACATCCTGATAAAAGGCAGTATAGACAATGAGGAAATAACAGTGCTCAACGTGTATGCACCAAATGGTATAGCATCCAAATTCCTAAAGGAGAAACTGGCAGAGTTCAAGAAGGAAATAGATAGTAAAACCATACTAGTGGGAGATCTAAATATTCCTCTTTCAGATTTAAATAAATCAAACCAAAAAATAAATAAGAGATGAGAGGTAAATGAAATCCTAGAAAAATTAGACTTAATAGATATGTGGAGAAAAATAAATAGGGACAAAAAGGAATACACCTTTTCAGCTGCACATGGTACATTCACAAAGATTGACCATGTAATAGGGCATAGAAACATTGCAAACAAATTCAAAAGAGCAGAAATAATAAATGTAACCTTCTCAGATCATAATGCAATAAAAATAATAATTAGTAAGGGCACATGGACAGGCAAATCAAAACCTAATTGGAAATTAAATAATATGATTCTCCAAAACCAGTTAGTCAAAGAAGAAATCATAGAAACAATCAATAATTTCATTGAAGAAAATGACAATGATGAGACATCCTACCAAACTCTGTGGGATGCAGCTAAGGCAGAACTCAGGGGGAAATTTATATCCTTGAGTGCATATATTAACAAATTAGAGAGGGCAAAGATCAATGAACTGGGCATGCAAATTAAAAAACTAGAAAGGGAACAAATTAAAAATCCCTAGCTAAAGACCCAATTCCTGGTCAGGAATCTGGTCTGCCCTGCTGGCAGATTAAGACACACGACTCTGACTCCTATGGCTACTTATTGTGGTCAGTCTTCCAGGCTTGGCCTGGGCTGGACATCCCTCAGATATTTAATTCATGCATCAATTCCTTCTCTGCAGGTGACATTCACAAGTTACTCTTCAACTATTAAATCTGTGGCTGTTTATGATGTTCTCTTGTTTCTACTCATTTTACTATTCATTATCCCATGTCATTTTTCCCAAGTTTTTTAAATAACTAGCTTGCTCATCATTTCTTATGGTATAGTTGTATTCCATCTATAATTATATACTAAAATTTGTTTATCCATTCCCCAATGGGTGAGAAATTTTTTTTAAACACACAAACTATGATCAGGAGTAGCTCATATTCCTAAGTCCCTCAGTTGGAGGAACCTGAAGAAAACATAATATATTGGTGTTTGGAAGGGGTACATTTATAGAGGGTAGGAAGACCTCCTTGAACAGGTGGAAATAGTTGGGCTCTTCAGTTAGTTTGCAAGAACAGGGATAATGACCAAACTTATGTTTTCATCAGTATAGGGAACTCTGTGAGGAGGGAGCTCCTACCAATTCAAGTTGCACCCTTTCTCTGCAACTTAGAGGCCTGAAGAATTGTCTGGATGGTGATGTCAAATTCATTAAAGGATCAAGGGCCACTGAACCAAGGCACAAGAATCTCTGCAGCCCACATATTGACTTAGAAAATCACGTTATTATTCTATATGTTCTATTGTATTTTTATTTATTTTGTTAAATATTTCTCATTTACATTTTGATCTGATCTAGTTTGCTTCTCCTTAGGCAGTCTAATGCCCCCTGAAAAATGGTGCAGAAACCCTATAAGCTTTAGCCTTGCTATCATTCAGAACTCCTTTGTTTAAGTGACCTACTAGCCTTTGCCTCCCCAGTAGCAGAGATTATAGGTACATTTCACCATGTTATTGTTGTGGTAGTATCCTTTCTAGCTCTGTCCAAGTCCTCATGTGAGGTTTTCTTGGCAGATTCTGGAGTGATTTGCCATTTCCTTCTCCAGCTCATTTTAGTTGGGGAAACTGAGGCCAACAGGGTTAAATGACTTGCCCAGAGTTACAGAACTAACAAGTATCTGAGGCCAGATTTGAATTCAGGAAGATGAGTGCACTCTCTCCACCATGCTACCTAGCTGACTGCATATGCTACAATGGCTGACCCTAATTGATTATTCTTGCTAATAGAATTATTAGGAGAAAAAATAATGCAATAGAAAGAAAGGCCTTGGAGCCATAAAGTTATGGTATATAAATAAAATGAAATAATATTGTGCTATAAGAAATGATGAAGGGATAATTTCAAGGAAGCTTGGGAAGAACCATATGAATGGATTCAAAATGAAGTAAATAGAACCGGGCAAACAATCTATACAGTAACAGCAATATCATAAAAATAATCAACTTTGAAGGATTTAGTAAATAACCAATATAAAAATCAACCATAATTCCAAAGGACAAGTTATGAACCTTGTTGTCCACCTCTAAATAGAGAACAGATTGACTCAGAATACAGACTGAATCTTCCTTCCCTCCCTCCTCTCTTTCTTTCTTTCTTTTTTTCTTCCTTTCTTTCCTTCCTTCCTTCCTTCCTTCATTTCTTTCTTTCTTGCCTTCTTTCTTTCTTTGCTTTCTTCTTTCTTTCTTTTGCTTTCTTTCTCGCTTTCCTTCTTTCTTCCTTTTTTCTTTTTTCTTTGTTCCTTTTTCTTTCTTTCAACACAACCAATAGGAAACTTGTTATTCCCAACTATACATATTTATAATTAATATTGTTTTTCTTGTCTTCTCAACGGATGGAGGAGGGAAAGGGGCAAGTATTCAGAACTAAAAATTTAATTTAATTTAATTTAAAAAATCAATTTGGGGCAGCTAGGTGTCTCATTAACCTAGAGAAAGGAGGTCCTGAGTTGGCCTTAGACTCTTCCTAGCTCTATGACTCTGGGCAAGTCACTTTAATCCACATTGCCTAGCCTTTACCACTCTTCTGCCTTGGAATCAATACTTCATTCTAAGGCAAAAGGTAAAGGTTTAATTTTTTTTAAGTAAATTCGAAGGGCAACTAGGTAGATAGAGCACTGTACTTAGAGTAAAGAAGATGAGTTCAAATTCCACTTAGACATTTATCAATTGTGTGCTCCTGAGCAGGTCACTTAACCTCCTTCAGCCTCAGTTTCCTAATTTGTAAAATGGGGACAATAATACCTCTTACCTTCAAGGTTGTTGGGAGAATCAAAAGAAATGATATGTATAAAAGGCTTTGCAAACTTTGAGGTACTATATAAATGTACCTCTTTTCATTATTTAAAAAAAAAAATCAGTTTCAGGGAGCCTTCCTCACTGTTTGCCCTGAAACAACCATATTTTGTATTTATGCCCTAGTCACTGGTCGTCACTCTCTTGGTCTTGCATTTTGTTCTGGGGCTGTTTGGGGTCTGTGTGTAGGTGCAGAGACTAACCCTTGCTGGTGGAGACACTTCAGACTTTACCCCCGTCTTTTCCCCTGTGGATTGAGGATGCTCTCCTGACCTTTGCTAAGAAATGATCTTTGCTGTGCAGGATAATAGAGGATGGAGGAAAGGGCCAGGAGCTCTAGTATGCAAAGAATGCTTCATCTGTGACTGACTCTTATCAGGGGATTTGAAAATTGTTGTTGCCAGCCTGTAATAGGACTATTCCATAGAGAATGATGGCAGACTGAAAATGGGAGACAGGTGAGCCACATTGGCTTGTGCAGCGCCAGCGCCTGCTTTCAGGTGCTTCAGATCTTCAGCCAACATGAACTCCATTGCCAATTCCCTGCAGTGGCAGTTCTTGTCTGATTCAGACAGAGGCTGGTGGGATGCATTAGAAGAGTATTATCTGGGGCCGGGGGCTGAGATGGCTTTTCAATAACTAGGTAGGAATTTACACAATAACATTAGAAAGACAAACATCTTTGCTCAATGCAATAACCATCTGAGTCTACCTCCTGAAAGAGAGAAAATGGACTCATGGTGCCAACTGAGACATTTTTTGCACAAGGTCAATTCAGGAATTTATTTAATTTATTTAATCGCTTAATTAAGCATATTTGTTAGAAGGAAGCGATGGAAGAGAAAGAAAATTGAATATTGTTCATGAACAACATAAAATTCCATTAAAAATAAAATAAAATTAATTAAAATTCAATTTAAAATTAAAATAAATTAAAACAAATAAAATAAAATAAATACAAAAATTCAATTAAAATAAAATACATTTTAAAAAATAAATTAAATTAAGATAAATTCTATTTACAATAAATAAAATAAAATAAAATAAAATAAAATAAAATAAAATAAAATAAAATAAAAAAGCAACTACTTAGAGTTTTTTAAAAAGCTGTCAGTTCCTTGAAATTAGCTTTTCTCCCTATTTCCCAAAGCTCACCACTTAATGTTGGCTCTCCTATCAGAGAAGGCAGCTTTAGAGCTGTTACTAAAGCATCCTGTAATGTTGAGTTCAATTGTCTGGGACCAGGTTTTCCTCTCTGGTCCTCATCCTTTGCTGCTGTCCCTCTCTGACTTGGCTATCCCATCTGAGTCAGTTTCTGCCAACTTTTGTCTTTTATTCCAATATGCTAATTTGTTCTTTCTTCATTGTGTCCTTTCTTCCCCTTCCACCCCTTCCTGGAGAGTAAAAATGTCTCACCTGGGTCTTCAGAGACTTAGAAAAAGATTCCTTGATTGTCTTCCTTTGTCTCATTTCACAATGGAGGTTGTGGGTGGGGAGGAAAGTCCCAGCTAAAATCTCACCCTCTCCATTTTCTGAATCCTCCCTTAGAGATTACCTCCTGTGTCCTCGGCCCCTATCTTGTTTGTATGTAATTGTTTTCTTATGGTCTCCTCCCCCCTGACACCATTAGCTCCTGGAGAGTAGGGATTGTCCTTTGCCTATCTTTACATCCCCACGTTTGGCACACTTTCTACCATGTAAGAGCACTTTAAGAAATGCTTTTCTCCTTCAGTCACCTCATTGTGATGTCTGACTCTTCGTGGCCCCATCTGGGGTTTTCCTGGCAGGGACATTGAGGGTGGTTCTCCATTTCCTTCTTCTACTCATTTTATACATGATAAACTGAGGCCAACTGGGTGATTTCTTCAGGGTCTTCAAAGGTCTTCAGGATAATAAGGGTCTGAGACCAGATTTGAACTCAGGAAGATGAGTCTTCCTGGTGCCTCACGAGGCACTCTGCCACACCACCTACCTTCTTTCTGACTGACCATTAAAGCCATCCCATCAACCCATGGAATGGGAGGTAGAAGTTTCCTCCATGGAGGTCTTCAAACCAAGAAGAGATGTGTGGGTGGGGTATATCATAGGAGGGGTTCTTATTTACGTAGATATGGGTCAGGACTAGGTAGCCTCTAATGTCCCTTTGCTGATGCCTCTCAACAATTAGCATCTTCTCTGGGGCCATGTGCCCAACTCATATTCCCTATGGCAGGTTGACTCCCAGAGATGCAATTACTCTTCTCAAAGTTCTTGGGGTAACGCTGAAGGGTTGTTGTGGCTCCCGACATTATTCCTCAGGAGTCCCATTAGTCCCCCTCTCCCATATCCACCAGAAATAGTTGAACCTCATTAGCTCTTTTTTTTTTTTAACCCTTATCTTCTGTCTCGAAATGGATATCAAATATTAGTTTCAAGGTAGAAGAGGGGTAAGGACTTGGCAGTTGGAGTTAAGTGACTTGGCCAGGGTTTTGCAGCTAAGTGTCTGTGTCCAGATTTGAACTCAGGAACTCTTGTCTCTAGGTTTGACTCTCTATCTACTGATAGTCTCTAACAAATTTGTCTTCTCCTGACACATTTCTTCAGCTGCAGCAATCAAACAAATTTAATTAACTCACCATGGATAAGGCTTTTCTTGCTTGACTAACAAAGGCACCACTCAGAAACTTACTTTGGTTGCAGATTCATTTTTGTTTTGTTATTTTTTTCTAAGGAAATGCTAAGGTAATGAGATATTCTGTTTTAAATTTTCTTATTTTTCAGTTCATTGTTTTTCTGTGAATATTGTGATGCATGTTTAGTCTGGTAATGACGACTTAAATTATATTCTTTTAGCACAGCTCTAGTGTCATTGCATAATAAACACAAATGTTTTGCCATCTGATTTGAGAACAAAATAATCTTCGGTATTATTATAATAAAAAGGGCCTTAAAAAGGCATGACACTTGAAGTCCATTTTTCTATCTACATGATGGGTGTGCAGTAGTGAGAAAAATGATCATTAAATGTTGTAGTAGATCCTAGACCTTGGACAAGTCATTCAACCCCAGTTGCTTAGTCCTTTACTTTTCTTGTGCCTTGGAACCAATATTTAGTATTGATGCTGAGACAGAAGATAAAGGTTTAAAAACAAAACCAGTTTGTGCTAGGATTCTGGATGATAATGCTGATGAGATTTTAGTTGCTAAGTAGTAAGTAATGAGTGTGTATTTACGGAGTTTCTTTTTAAAGACATTCTTCTGTGAAGTTTGTCTAAAGAGGGCAGCCTGCTTAAATTCAGGTGGTACCTAAAAGACTTCATGACTTCATTAAAAAAAGAATTTAACCATATCTTAATATGACAGAGTAGAGTTCTCAGGCTACCGTGACAACAAGGTCAAGTGAGTTTTGGTGAGCACTGAGTATTTTTGAGTAGATCTGAAAGATGCAGGCTTCCTGTTGACAGTTCTGGTCCCATTGAGTATTGTCTGGGCTTATCATTGGGCCCCAGACTTTGCACCTTTCCCCCTTAGTCCCAATAAAGTGAGATCAATGGTCATTATTTAGCAAGCATTAAACAGGAGAGAGAGGGGGTCAGACATAGTATGTCAAGTCCCTTTTCTCCTGTGCAGAAGGCAATTTTTGGAGCTTCTTCCAATGGTGTTTTTTCAGGCAACCAGAAGCTCCCTCTTGTACAGGGGTGTTTATAAGTATCTGAACTGTGCAGAGTTCTAGGTACTAAAGACTCTAAAATACAGCCATCTCGTGCAACGATTCATTCTCCAGGGTCCTACTGGGGAGACCTGCTGAGGAACTGGTGAAGCTATAATGAAGAGACCCTGCAGCCTGAATATCCTGGGCAAACGGGGGATATGCAGACGTTAAAGGCTGGTGCATATAAAAATGGAAGAGACCCCTAAAAGGAAGACGTGTCATTCCAAACACACACGTCTCAAAGCCTTGATGTTATATAGAACACGTCATTTTTGTTGTTATTGAGTCGCTTTCGTCACATCCAACTCTCTGTGACCTCGTTTGGGGTTTTCTTGGCAAAGATACTACTGTGGTTTGCCATTTCCTTCTCCAGTTCATTTGACAGATGAGGAAACAGAGGCAAACAAGGTTAAGTGACTTGCCCAGGGTCACATATGCATGGCATTTTTTCCACAGTGCCTTCTAACTGCCCTTTGGTTGAGAGGAATTGTAGTGCCATTGAGGGCACACTTGACTTTTAAGTCAGTGTCATCCTGGGTTGAATCCTGCCTGGGATACTATCCTTGCATAATCATGGGAAAGTCTTTCAAGCCATATAAAGTTCCATTTCCTTACCTAAAAAGCGAGAATAATAATATCCGTAAACCCACCTTGGGAGGTCACACGATTTTTGTTGTTGTAGGTAAAAGGGCAAAAGTTACCAACTCTTTTTGGTCTTGTGCTGTACATGCAAAGGGGGCTTATAAAGTGAGAGAAATTAAGCAGGGTCTCTTCATTATAGCTTCACCAAATTCCTTAGCAGTTTTACTCAGTTGGACCCTTGAGAATGAATGGCCGGATAACGAATGTTAAATGAGAAAAGAATTTTTCTGGGCATAACTCAGTTAAAAGTTAAACTGAGAAAATCCAAAAGAAAATGTAAACATAGCTAAAGGCTTTTTTAACTTGCTGACTGAATGTGTCTAGCTAGCTGGGTATTTGGATCAGAAGAAAGTAAATAAATAAAAGAGCTAATCATAGCTCTGGGACAATCTACCTGAAGAACTAACTGAGACCGAATAGTAGTTTAAGGTTGGAACACAATAATGGTGGCGGCAGCAGTACTAGGGAAGTTCAGGCAAAAGACAATGATATGTGTTCAATTATCTATCAATTGGCACGACTCTTCCTGAGCCTATTTGAGGCTTTTTTTTTTTAAACCTTTACCTTCTGTCTTGGAGTCAATACTGTGTATTGGCTCGAAGGCAGAAGAGTGGTAAGGGTAGGCAATGGGGGTCAAGTGACTTGCATGATAGTATTCCATCACCAACATGTCCCACAATTTGTTCAGCCATTCCCCAAATGATGGACATCCTCTCAATTTCCAATTCTTTGCTACCACAAAAAGAGCTGCTATAAGTATTTTTGTAAAAGTAGGTCCATCCTGCTTTTTTATTATCTCTTTGGGATATAGATGAAGTAGTGGTATTAAAGGATCAAAGGGTATGCAGTTTTATATCCCTTTGGGCATAGTTCCAAATTGCTCTTCTGACTGGTTGGATCAATTTACAACTCCACCAACAATGCATCAGTGTCCCATTTTTGCCATATCCCCTCCAACATTTTTCCTTTCCTTTTTCTTTCCTTTCCTGTCATATTGGTCAGTCTGATAGGTATGAGGTGATACTTCAGCATTGTTTTAAAAAAATTTTTTAAACCCTTACCTTCTGTCTTGGAGTCAATACTGTGTATTGGCTCCAAGGCAGAAGAGTGGTAAGAGTAGGCAATGGGGGTCAAGTGACTTGCCCAGGGTCACACAGCTGGGAAGTGTCTGAGGCCAGATTTGAACCCAGGACCTCCTGTCCCTAGACCTGGCTCTCATCCACTAAGCTACCCAGCTGCCCCCTATTTGAGGCTTTCTTGGCAAAGATACTATAGAGGTTTGCCATTTCCTTCTCGAGCTCATTTGACGGATGGGGAAACCAAGGCAAAAAAGGATAAGTGATTTGCCTGGGGTCCCCCAGCTAACAAGTATCTGAAGCTAGATTTGAACTTAGGAAAATGAGTCTTCTTGATTCCAGGTCTCACATTTTATCCAATGTGCCACCTTAAGGCAATACAAACAGTGAAGCACAGGACCCCTGGCTCAGATGAGAAAACAGGTCATCTGTTAGCAACACGGGCAGCTCTGTCACATTAGAAGCATGAATTGCCCCCTACACAACTGTTCTCACTGGCCATTGGTGTTGTCTGGCCACCTGCATTTTTTCTCTTTGGGGTCCTGAAGAGAATATGTGATCACGTCTTCTCTGTCAAAACTGGAAGCCAGAAGACCAGCATCTTGGTTTCCCCATCTCTGCCCTTAAAGCAGGCTCAAAGTACTGAATAATGAATCTGTCACTAAGGAGAGTGCCAGGCAAATAGGCTTTGAGCTAGAGGGATTACTTATATTTCAGACCCACGACCACCCCTGCTGGGCTAGCCTAGGGACTCAAGCAGCATTTATAACATCATTTCACTGAGGAAAGGTATTCAGTTCTGACTAGCAGCCTAGTCAATAAACTTTGGAAAGACACTGAGTGCTCCTTTGGGAGTCTGCTTTATCAAGGGGATTTAGTGTTGCCTTAGGAAATAGGTGGTATTTTTTTGTGCCTCGATTTATTCTTTTATGATAGTAGAGGAGGAAGGGAAAGGGGAGGAGGGAGCCCAGAGTAAATGAACAGGAATTCAGCCTGAGGTCTGCAGTGAGTCAGCAGGCAGAGGAGGGGAGGATGAAAAGATCTCACCTCCTGCTGTCTTTCCCAGCTAGACTGTTAATCCTGAGGCCACACACTGCCTTTGCCATCACCCCAGCCTGTAAGTGAGATGGGTACTTGGTAAACCAGCTTCCTTTGTTGCTCTTGGCCGCTGGTGTCTAGAGGAAGGAAGCAGGGGACAAGAGGGTTGGAAAAACAGTGGGAGACAGCCATGGCCCTAGAAACCAAACAGATGGATCTGGTGTCCTCATGACTGTGCTGTGGCCATTTATATCCCTCCTTCTTACAGTGTCTTTCTCTGGGTCAATCTCCAAACATCCCAAATTGGGTGGAGTTCACGGGTTTTCTGAGGAGAGGGGCTAGTGAGTGATGGGGAAGTGAAACATCAAGGAGAAAAACATGTTCATGTTAGAGAGATCTTCTCTGCTGCCTAGAAGTTTCAGGAGGATGTGAAAACTAAAAGGGCAGTTTTGCAGTTTTGGAGTGAAGCAAAGAGTCCTTTCGGGTTTTCAGGCTCTTAGAAGATTAAAAAATATTATTTAGAAAAATTTCCCCCCAACAGTTAGAGAAGCTAAAGAGAATTTTTTATATCAGAGAACTGAGCTAAAAGAATTTTTTCAGTATTTGGAATAGAGGTAGCACTATACTATAAAAGGAGTGCAGATTCTGGAGTCACAGGTCCTGGGTTCAAATTTTAACTGCCACTGCCTATCTGGTCAACTTTGAGCAAATTGCTCAGCCTTTTGGGGCTCCATTTCCTTAAGTCTAAAATAAGGAGGTTCAACCTTTTTGTTGTTGTTTTCAGAGGACAGAAGAGAATACATTAGAAAAGATCTGAGTTCTAGAACAACAAAGTAAAGAAGCTTGTGTGTGTACTGTGTCCCGTCCCACCAGGAACTGGGACCTAAACACAAGAGATGTGTTGGTCCCCTACTTTCTCGCCCTTTCAATTAAGGGGAAAATTTTTGATAGTGTAGTTTTCTATGATTGCTACCAAAGGATGGTAACAATTGGACAGATGGATGAAATTCCAAAGAGAAGGGATCAGAAAATAAGAGAAAAAGTATATGATGGGCCATACTGCCTGAGAGAAGAGTTCATAATTAACACTTAGAGACCCCATTCTCATATAAAGAAAGAATTTTGATTTCCTGGGTAAAATGATCCTAAAATCTAGCTTTCTAATTATAAAAGAGATTTCTCAGGCAGCCTTAGAAGTGGCCTCCGGAGCAATACTAATATCAGTGGTTTGGAGATTTGGCTTTCCCTAGAGAAGAGGGGTTTTTGGTAGTGTTTTTGAAGAAAGACTAGGAGTTAAAGTCTCATCATGGGATAGCCAATAGATTAGGCCCTTTGCCACCTCTGGCTATTATAGTGTGTTACTCAGAGTGTTGGGCCAATGCAAAGGTTTTGAAATAAGAATCCTTCCTAGATGGATGGGAGATGATAACCACCCACTTAGGGAACTCTCTAGGCCAGTAAAGCACAAAACCCTTAGGCTATAGAAAAACAAGTTTAGTTGATGGTTAGAGTAAGAGAAACTGGTAGGCAAGATACTAACACTATTAAAATCTAGATTCCACCCAACCTCTATGCACCTTGCAAGAGGATGGCCTTCTTGTCTTTTCTGAGCCCTGCCTACAGCTTCCTGCTCTTATGTAAGACCCCCAAAGCTATCTGACTATACCTATCCTAAGTTATAAGGATTAACAAAAAGGACAAAGGGGAAGGAGGGACTCACAGGTGTATTTGAGCCCTTACTTAAAATCTGGAGTTGACTTCACTAGATAACCCAAAGTCCCAGTTGAAGACCCTTGGATTACCTTGGCCAACTGGATTTCTGGCAGATGGATCACAGGCAGATGGTCTCTATACCTCAGGGAAAAGGCAGTCCACTCCAAGGCAAACTCTCAACCAAAGAAATCACTAATCTCTCCATGAGATTAGGACTACCAAGGGAAATTTACCAGAGCAAAACCTCCTTTCAGCTCAGTCAAAACAGGAGAAAGAATGACTGTCAATTAATGCCAGTAAACTCCCATAATCCTTCCTCCTTGTTGGAATCCTCTCCCAGGGCTTGTATCCAAATTCTCTTCTTTAAGCTAATCCATGAAATATACTCTATCCCTTACCTATATCCCAACAGTTTTGCTTATCAGTCCGACACTTTCTTTGCCTTTCAAAGGGATTTTAAACCACAGAGTGGCACTGGGAATCTTGGAAGGACATTGTATGACACTATAGGAGAGCTAGAGATTCATTAAAATATCAAAGAATGCCCCTGATGTCAACTCCAAAGTCAATCCTTCTGCAAGGAACCTAAAGGCTACTTCGACTTCCTCCCATGAGTCTTTTACATCTTCTGCATTTTCTGTGGTCAAAATCAAGGCTGTCCTCTACTCATCTGTGTTTGTTACCTTGAGATATGTATAGGAGTTTGGGACCTTTGTTAACCACATTTAGTGAAACTTTGACATGAGCTATATTTGGAAATTTTCCCGAAGTAACTTCTGGGTGGGGAAAATAAGTCAAATATAAACATTGAACCCATTGGGTTAGCACCAATATAGGATGCAGCATATGTGAATCTAGAGGCTTGAAAGACCCTTGGCCATGAGTTTCAGAGAATCTTATTAATAGGGTTGTGGTGGAGAAAATAGAAAGGGTTATGAAGATTTGGTGAGAAACTGAAGACCCTGGGGCATGAGTGAGATTTTTATCACTGCTGCCAATGAAAGGTAAGAGCTTCAGGAAAGAAAGGCAATTTGGGAAGTAAAAAGTTAGTCAGTTAATAAACATTTGTTAAGCTTGTACTCTGTGCTTGGATCTGTGCTCAGTGTTGGAAATACAAAGAAAAGAAAGAAGCAGTTCTAGCTCTTACAGAGCTTGAAATCTAATGCAAGAGACAAGAAGCAAATAATTATGTACGATTAGTCAGTCAACATTTATTAAGGGTCTATCATATGTCAGGCATTGTATTAAGTGCTGGGGTTACAAAAAGAGGTAAAAAAATAACCTCTACCCTCAAGGAGCTTACCACCAATGGCAGAGACTAGAAGCAAAAAAATAGATGCAATTGATCAGTCAGTCAGCATTTATTAAGGATCTACTTTTTGTCAAACACTATGCTAAGTGCTGGGGTTAGAAAAAATGGTAAAAAGCATCTCTGCCCTCAAGGAACTTACCATCCAGTGGGGGGGTTGGAGGCGGAGAAGCAAACAAATATGTACAAGCAAGCTATCTGTATATAGGATAAATAGGAAATACCATAATTGAGAGGTAAGACCCTAGAATTAAGAGAAGTTGGGAAAGGCTTTCTATAGAAGATGGAATTTTAGGTGGGACTTTAAGGAAGGATTCAGAGATAAGGAGGGAGAATATTCGAGGCATTAGAGATAGCCAGAGAAAATGCCCAGATATCAGAGGATGTATATCTTGTTTGTGAAATAACCAGGAGGTCAGTGTCATTGTATGGAAAAGTACATGGAAGAGAATAAGATATAAGAAGACTGGAAAAGTAGTAAGGAGCAGTTTACGAAGGACTTTGGATGTCAATTAGAGGATTTTGTATTTGATCCTGGAGGTGACAGGGAGTCAATGGAATTAAGAAGGAAGGGGAGAAAGAGGAAGGGAGAGAAAAAGAGAGAAAGAGAAAGAGAGAGAGAGAGGGAAAGAGAGAAAGAGAAAGAGAGAGAGAGAGGGAGAGAGAGAGAGAGAAATGGAGAGGAGGGAGAGAGAGAAAGAGAGGAGGAGGGAGAGAGAGAGAAAGAGAGAAACAAAAAAGAGAGAGGGAGGGAGAGGGAGAGGGAGAGGGAGAGCATGTGTATGACATGATTAGAATTGTACTTAAGGAAAATCAGTTTATATCTGTATGGAGGATGGATTGGAGTGAGGAGAGACTTGAGACAGGCAGACCCACCAGCAGGCTACTGCAGTAGTTCAGGTTTGAGGTGATGGGGTTCTATACTAGAATGGTGGCAATGTCAGAGGTGAGAAGGGGGTATATTGAAGAGATGTTCTTAAGATGAAATCGGCAGACCTTAGCAACAAATTGGATACAAATGAGTGAAACGTAATGAGGAATCAAAAATGAAACCTGGGTTGCAAGTCCAAGATTCTGGGAAGATGGCGTTGCACTCTGCAATAACAGGGAAGGTAGAAAGTTGGGGAGGTTTAAGCAGAAAGATGAGTTCAGTTTTGGACGTGTTGAGTTTAAGATGGTTCATGTCTGAAAGGTAGTTGGAGATGTGAGATTGAAGTACATCAGAGAGATTAGAGCAGGATAAGTAAATATGAGAATCATCAGCACAGAAATGATAACTAAATCCATCAGAGCTTCACCAAGTGAAGAAGAAGGGAAGAGAGCTCAGAACCAGGACAGAGCCTTGACAGGACATCCACATTAAGTGGACCTGCCCTGGATCAAGCATCAAGGAGAAGAGGGTGCCTGACAGTGACAAAGACTGAAAAGAGGTCTGGAGAAAGGAGGACTGATAAATGTTGGTTGGATTTGGTAGTTGTTAGGGAATTTGAGTGATGAGAAGAAGAACCAGACTATAGAGAATTAAGAAGAGAATGAAAGGAAAGGGAGTAGATGAACTTAAAAAAAATCCTTACCTTCTATCTTAAAATCAATATGTGGGCATTTGAGAATAAAAGACTTGCCCAGGGTCACACAGCTAAGAAGTGTCTGAGACTAGATTTGTCCGTAGGTCCTCCTGACTCTAGGATGGGAGCTTTATTCACTGTGCTACCTTGCTGTCCTTGATGCACTGCTTTTGATGGCAGTGTTCCAAGGCTGAAGCCAAATCTAGGATGAGGAGGGTATAACCAGGAGATGGTTTGTTAATCATTAAGGAATTGTGTTTTCATTGTCAGTGGGTGTTTGACCTTACGGTTGAGTTCTCTCCAGACCTTTGGCAGATGGGGCAAAGGAACTAGGCTGAGAGCAGAAGGAATGGTGTTGCTTCCCTATCCTCAAGGCAGGAAACTTGATGGTATGCCTTTTCTTCTCTTACCTAGAAGGGAGGAGCCTGGTGCACAATGGAACAAGCTATTTCCAAAGATAGTGCCTGAGAATAAAAATCTGAACTTCTGGATTTCAGTTTAAAATATTGGAATGACTGGTTCTTGGCCAGGAAAGGAATGTACCTACTGGACTCTGATAAGAGTGAATTTGTTTGGAGTCTTGAAAATCTAATCAAAAGGGCTTCAAAATGCAAAGGAATGAGGAGAGAGCAAACTGCCGACGTATCATTTTCATGGTAGATACCATAGAGCTTAACTACAACATAGGGAGAGTAGCATTAGGAATCAACAGCCAATAAATGTTTATTATGTGATTACTATGTGCCAGTGCTGGGGATGTAAAGAAAGACAAGAATATGATCCTTGCCCTCAGGGAGCTCAGATCCTAGTAGGGGAGGTAACATGTAAAATATAAACATAAAATTTTAAAAATGTACATAGAAAGATATCTGCTATAAAAAAAAAAAACAAACCTTTTAAAGACCCTCACCTTCTGTCTTAGGATCAATTCTAAGACAGAAGAGGGGCAAGAGCTAGACAGGAAGGGATAAGTGACTTGCCCAGGGTCACACAGCCAGAAAATGTCTGGAGCCAGATTTGAACTCAAGGAAAATTAATTGTAATCTATAGACTTACTCCCAAGGACGTGTCTTGTGATATTAAATCCTTATCCACTGAGCTGTAGGATTAGTGATGGGTTTTTTTTCCAGGTTTTTTTTTCAAATAAACTTAATATTTAGAGTAAAAAAATTTTTTATATATAAGATGTATACAATATCAATGGAGTCTAATCTCAAATAGATGGTACTAGCATGGAGTAGGGAGCAAGGATAGCAAAAGCTTCCCACAGAAGGTGAGATTTGAGTTCAGTCTTGAAGGAATCTACAGAAACCAAGAGTTAGGAGCAGAGCAGAGGTGAGGAGGGGGCACATGGGAGGTATGGGGTACAGGCATTGACAAGGCAGAGTTGTATTATATTTGTGAGGCAGGAAAGGGAATGAGCATTTATATGGTGCTTCCTATGTGCCAGGCATTGTGCTAAGCAGTTTTATTTGATCCTCATCAGAACTGTACAAGGGAAAGGGGGATGCTATTATTATTCCCATTTTACAACTGATAAAACGGCGACATAGAGAGGTGAAGTGACTAGTCCTTGAATTCAGGTCTTCCTGAATCCAGGCTCACCTAGCTGTGGACAGCAAGAATGCAGATATTGCTGGATCACAGAGTATGCAGCCAATATGGAAGGAAGTAAAGTGTCAGAGGAGTGAAACAGTAGGAAGGGGCCAGGTTGTAAAGGACTTTATAAGCCAAACAAAGATTTTCATATTTGTTCCTGGAGTTAATAGGGAACCAATGGAATTGTGTGTGTGTGTGTGTGTGTGTGTGTGTGTGTGTGTGTGTGTGTGTATGTGTGTGTTTGATAATATGGAATGACCAGAAATGTACAAGAAACAAAATCCAAAAAAGCTAGAAATAGAAATCACTGGGAGCATCTAGGTGACTCAGTGGATTGAGAGTCAGGCCCAGAGATGGGAGGTCCTGGGTTCCATTCTGGTCTTAGACCCTTCCTAGCTGTGTGTCCCTGGGCAAGTCACTTAATCCTCATTGCCTAGGCCTTATCACTCTTCTGTCTGGGAACAAATTCACAATATTAATTCTAACATTGAAGGCAAGGGTTATTAAAAACGCGTGCGCATGCCACAAAAACAAACAAACAAACAAAAAAACAGACTATGCTCTTTCACCCAGATATACAGGCTTAGAGATGGGAGGTGCTGAGTTCAAATGTGACCTTGGAAACTTCCTAGCTGTGTGACCCTGGGCAAGTCCACAACACTCTTCTGCCTTGGAATCAACAATTAGTATTAATGCTAAAGTAGAAGGTGTAAGGATGGGATTTGTGCAAGGGGGAATGGGACAAAAGGAGCCAGAGAAGGAGTTACAAAGGTAAGGGTTTAAAAAAAAAAAGAAATAGAAATCATTGCCTCAGTTAACAATATACAGAGGCATAGAGTACAGGGAATAAGCAAGATGAATTGTAGGTGCTAGTGTAGGAGGCACACTTGACCTAATATATGTCACTGAGACTTAATGCCATGGGCCCCATGACTGGTCTATGACCCTGGAAGGGAATAAATACATCGCTGAAGGAAAGACCTCTATAGAATCCAGGAGGGCTGCATAAATTAAGAAGATACACCAGTGTGAGGAAAGCCAGGGATTGCAGAGAGAAAGAATGGTGGAGAGTATTTGAGGGAAGACAAATGGAGGCACAGAAAAATCTTACAACCAGAGTATGGCACCAACCACTTGGAAGAAAGAGAAAAAGGAAATAGATGAAGAGTTCAGGAAACATATCCTAAGCCTGGCATAGAAGCATGAGATAGCAGGGAAAGGAGACTTCAGTTATCTGGATGTCTGGCCAAGCCCTGTCTCTGCTAAAAGCAGAACAGCTAATCATTTCTTCACTTTTCTTAAACTTATTCTTTGCTCTCACTCTGACTTCTAATGGCTTCACCTAAATGAAGGAGTAGCCAGAGCACTGGACCTAGCGTTGGGAAGATCTGAATTTAAATAAATCCTGAAATACTTTTAGCAGTGTGACCCTGGGCAAGTCACTTAACATATGTCTGCCTCAGTTTCCTTAAGTGCAAAATGGGTTACAATAATAGCATTTACCTCTCAGGGTTGATGGGAGGATCAAATAAGAGAATATTTACTTATAAAACATTTAGCATAGTATCTGTGCATATTAGGTACCCAATAAAAGCTTGTTCCCTTTCTCCCCAATACCCCACTTCCCTTTCCTAAGCCATCATCCCTGCTCTGGCTTCACATTTCTCCCTTCCCAGTCCTGACCCAATTCGATCAGTCCAGCTATTCCTGTCTTCTACTCTCTAAGCCCCCGTTCCTCTCTCCTGTCTACTCACTCCCTGCCAAAACCAAACTCTGGATTACCTCTCCCATTTGCTTCTTCCACTCCAGACATTCTACTTGTTGACTGAGTACATCACAAATTTTATCTAATTTCACCCATCCCCTCATTGTTGTAGGTCATTCCTGTGATTCTGTTACACTCTCCATAGCATCTATTCCAAGACTTTTCTCTCAAGCCCCTCATGCCACCTCTTCCCACTTCCTCCTAGCAGAAAAGATCTCAACTCATACTTTACTGAAAAAGAGTCCATTTGATGCAAACTTCCTCTTTCTCCCTTTTCTACATTGTAAAACCCCTTGAGGTATCCCCCATTCTCTCTTTTATTCCAGTCTCTGAAGAAGAGGCCCCCTTTTTCCCCACCAAGGCAATCATTCTACATTTTAAAGAAATTTTTGATTCCCTCCTCTCCTGCCTCCTTCAGTAGATATCCCCCACAATCATGCCCACCCCTATTCTTTATTTTATTCCTTCAAATGTGTCCACAAACACTTCCAGATCTCCATGCTTAAAAAAAAAAACTCACTTGACTCTACTACTCCATCAAGCAATCATCCTCTATGTCTCTGATCTTTCACAACCAGACTTCTAGAAAGAGTTGTTTAGACCCATTGACTCATTTCCTCTCATTTTTACTCACTTCCCTGGTCATCTGGCAATCTGGCTTCATCACATTGAAATTGTTGGTTCCATAGTTACCACTGAATTCTCAAGTGCTCAGTTCAGTGACCTTTTCCCAGTCCTCATCCTTCTTGATCTTTCTGCAGCATCGGACACTGTGGATCACTACCTTCTCCTGAAAAAGTTCTCTTTCCAGATTTTGTGGCGCTGCTTTCTCCTGTTTCTTCTCTCTGAGAGATTCCTTCACAGGATCATCATCTATGTTCCCCACTTTAACTACTGGTATTCCTCAAAGTTCCATCCTCAGTGGGCACTAGGTGGTTCAGTAGGTTTAGAGTCAGGCCTAGAGATATGAAATTCTGGTTTCAAATCTGACCTTAGACTCTTCCTAGCTGTGTGACCCTGGGTGAGTCACTTAACTCCAGTTGCCTAGACCTTACCACTCTTCTGCCTTGGAACCAATACACAATATTGATTCTGAGAAAGAACATAAGATTTAAAATTTTTTACCCCATACATCTAATGAATTGCCAAGGATTCTGGTCATGTGAAGAGCAAGATAGAGAATTAGACATTTTCTTTGATCCTCATGACCTCTCAAATCTTTCCAGAGTAGGTATTATACTCAGGAGATAAAGCAATGTCAGATGCCTCTAAGGTCTAGGACCATGATGGCGAACCTATGGAATGCATGCCAAAATGGACACTCAGAACCCTCTCTGTGGGCACACACAACCATCACCCCAGCACAGAGTTTACCAGAGTTTGTTACTAGAAAACCAGAGTGGGGTTTGAGGGGTCTGGGGGGCCTGGGAGGCTCCCCTCCCCATCTCCTTGCATGCCTGAGGACATTTTTCACATCACTCATCCCTCTAAAAGGTTCGCCATCACTGGTCTAGGGCATCAAGAATCCTGAGGAAGTAACTAACTGATGAGCTAGCCCCACGGAAGGCTAGCTCACTCCTCACTCACCCCTCCTCCCCTGCCCTCCACTCTCTGGCACAGAATCACTAGCTGACCCACAGGCTTGCAACAGAATTCAACTCTGTTACAGCTTCCTCCCAGTGCCAAGCAAAACCAAAAGGCGCAAGTTTGTCCTGCCTGGGAGAGCAGCTTGTCAGAGCTCTGTGCTTCAGCAGAACCCAGGCAAAAACTAAGGAACAGAGGTAACCGGGGTATGAGATGTATGTGGCTATGGGGTGTTCCACTAGCCCTGCATCCTTAGTTCTGCCCTAACAGAAGTGACTTGGGTCAGAGCCTGAGGGCTGTGAAATGTGAATTGTTCAGAGTGAGAGGAGTCTGAGAGAAGAGTTTCCCACAGAGAAGCCACAACGAGGAAAGATACTACTCGGTCTATGCCCTGAAGAGTAAAGGGGCCCATATATATGCCAAAAATTATAGTAATTCAGTTTGTAATGCCAAAAACTTGGAAACTGAGAGGACACCCATCAACCGGGAAATGGCTAACCAAGATATGGTACAAAGAATTTGATAAAATACTACTGCATTATAAAAAATGAAGGAATGGTTGCAGAAAAATCTGGCAGGGGTCAGAACCAGGAAAACGATGTATGCTATGACAGCTTTTTTTTGTAAAAACAATCAACTTTGAAAGACTTAGAAACACTTGATCAGCCCAATGAACAACCATGAATCATGATTTAAGAGGACTTGTAATAAAACAGTCTACCCACATTCTGATAATTAGTTGATGAGCTCAGAGTAAAAATTGAGCCTTTTTTTTTTTTTGGACATGGCTGATACAGGAATTTATTTTGCTTGACTATACGTGTTTGTAACAGGCTTTTGTTTTTCTTGTTTTCTTAATGAGGAGTCTGTGGGAAGATAGGAGAGAGAGAAGGCAGATTTTTGAAAAAAAATAATTTAAGAGGAGAGTAAGAAATGAACCATGGGATAATATGGAGGGGAGGGAGAATGAAATTACCAAAGATCTCAGGAAGAAAGCTTAGCTAAAGGCAATGAGCATAAGCAGATCACCAGCAAGGAAAATATTAATAGCATAAGGGGTATGGGGTCCCAATAAGCTGAGTAGTTATGCATCTGTGTTATTTAGAATTTCTGGGGTTTTATTTAGAAGTATTAAGCCTCAAGATATGTAGTATTTGACAAACTTCCTGTGGACATGTGGGGGACTTTGAGGCTACGTTTTCCGTGATGCAACGGGTTTCCTGTTTTGGACATGATGATGTCTTCGATGTAAAGCCTGGCTTTAAGTATTAGCCAACCAGGCTTGACTCTCTCTCTCTCTCTCTCTTCCTACGAAGCAGCCAAAGGAAATAGAAGGTATGGACTGGAGGGCAGTTTGAAGAGATCTTACCCAGGCACGTGGTCCCATTTTATTCTATCAACATGGGCCTAAATAAAATATTAGTTTTCCTCATAATATCAGCCTTTATCATTAAAAAAAATTTTTTTTAAACCCTTGTACTTTGGTGTATTGTCTCATAGGTGGAAGAGTGGTAAGGGTGGGCAATGGGGGTCAAGTGACTTGCCCAGGGTCACACAGCTGGGAAGTGGCTGAGGCCAGGTTTGAACCTAGGACCTCCTGTCTCTAGGCCTGACTCTCAATCCACTGAGCTACCCAGCTGCCCCCAAGCCTTTATCATTTTTAATCATTACACATCTAAGAGTAAATTTTGTAAGATAGTGGAAAATGATTCTGCATTTGATGAAATAAGGATTCTGTGGATTTCCAGAAGTGCCATAGACCCGCAACAGGGTGTTCCCAAATTGTTTAAAAGAGAAATAAGAATTATAAAAACAGAATTTATGGCCTGCTGAGCAGAAATAATGAACAGGATAAAAAAACTTGAATCTACCATAAGTTGCCAAGTTGTACTAATTCTACCTTTACAGCATCTCTTGTATCTATCTCTTTTTCTTCCCAGTTTCAGGGCCTTATCATCTCTTGCCCAGAGTTTGAGAGTGACTTCCCAATTTGATTCCTTGAATCTAGTATCTTCTCTCTCTAATTCATCCTTCACTCAGCTGCTAAAATGATATTCATAGCACAAGTCTGAAAATAATATTCCCCTTGATCAAAAACCTGCAGTGACTCCCTATTAGTTCTAAGGTACAAATTTCTTCTCTGATGTTTTTAGAACCCTTTACACTTTGGCTCTAACCTATCTTTCCTGGCTTATTACATGTCACTCATGGCCCAGGGATATGTCCTCTATTACAAGGCAAGCACATGTTCTCTTTGTCATGATGGACCCTGGAGAGAGAGGAAAGGGTAAAGAAATCTATCCTCCATCCTCTAATAGAAATCAGTGGGAAAACTATTGGAGGTGCAAGCAGCTACATGTTCAAAAGAGAGAAATTGAGAAACAGAGACAAAGACAGAGACAGAATGAAGGAGAAAGAGAATGAGACAGAGAATGAGAGAGAGAGAGAGAGAGAATCAGAGAGGCAGACAGAATGGAACCTCTTTCTGGTTCAGTTACCAAGTGCCCTCTATGACACAGCCTCCCCACCTTTACCCCCATCATGATACAGCAACCTGCAGCCTTTTGCCAAACATGCTCTATAGCAAGAAGCTAGATATATGTATTACTGCAAATTGCCTGAGTCCTGCTCAGCTCCATCAACCTTGTTATAAAAAATTTACTTTCCTTTACTCATTCTGTATCCCAGCCATAAGATTCCCTGTTGATCTCTGATGCACATCTTTTCACATGCTATACCCCACACTTGGAATGCACTCTTTTTTTAACTTCAATAACTCCTTAAAATCCCCAATTTCCTTTAAAGCTATGCTCAATTTCCACTTCCTCCATGATGCCTTTCCTGATCTTCTCAGCTCCAAGTAAAATTACCTTGTAACTACATGTATGTGTGTGTATATATTTCTTTCCTTCCTTCTTTCCTTCCTTCCTCCCTCCCTCCCTTTCTTCCTTCCTCCCTTCCTTCCTTTCTTTCTTTTTCTTCCTTCCTTTCTTTCTTCCTTCCTTCCTTTCTTCCTTTCTTTCTTTCTTCCTTCCTTCCTTCCTTCCTTTCTTTCTTTCTTTCTTTCTT
>NC_058133.1:439571537-439601419 GCF_016433145.1 Gracilinanus agilis | reverse complement strand
TTATTATTATTATTATTATTATTATTATTATTATTATTATTATCCCATTGGGTCCTCCCAACAACCCTGTGAAACTGGTGCTATTATGATCCCCATTTTAAAGGTTAAGAAACTAACACTCATAAAATTTAAGTGATTTGCCCCTGGACACATAGCTATTGAATGTCTGAACAGGATTTGAACTTGGGTCTTTGTGGCTCCAAGTCCAGCACTCTATCTACTTAGTTACTATTTAGCGACAAAATTGGAGTAATCCAATACAATTCAGTTCGGTCTAATCCAGCATTGATGAAACATATACTATGTGCAAGGATCTAGGGTAGGCATTAAAGAAATTAAGACAAAATGAAGAAATAGTCCCTGTCCTTAAGAAGCTCATGTTCTACTGAGAAGATACATCTAAATCCTTAAATGATTATTTGAAGGAAGAGAGTGCCAATCAATTAATAAAAATCAATTATAATTAATGATTAAATCATATCAATATAGTTCCCAGGCATCATCTTCCCTTTCCTCCCCACACTAGAGAAGGTATTATTTGACCCCAAAAAAATGTATATATAAAACTATGTCTTGCTCGTTTTTATTTATCAGTCCTTTCTCTGGAGATGGAACCTTTATTTTGTTTAGTTCTGTTGAACTGCTTTCTTTTCCTCTTCCTTTTTTATTTATTGTTACAAGGGCTCGTTTTTCAGGTAGGGGTATTGGAAATAATGGTGACATAAAAACAAAAGATATCAATAAAATTTGTCAAACTCTAAAACGAAGAGGGGTTAGACTAGACGACTTCTAAGTTCCCGTGATTTACACAGAATGTATCTTTTGCACATATCAGGCACACAGATATATTGCCCTATTTGAGATTGCAAAGCTTCCTTTAGATCCCAGAACTGAAAAATAAAAACACATTTTCTGGGATATGTTAGCTGCTCAGGTTTGGAGATTAAGAGTCGGAGATGAAGGCTGGCCCCCCAAATGGCCACGGGTTCCAGTTGCTTTCACTTAAAAAAAGGCGCTCTTGTTTCAGCACAGATATGGGGGCTCCTGAAAACAAAAGGCAAGTGTGGAAGCCAGCATTCCTCCCCTCCCCTGGGAGCTGCTAGAACCCGTGTCCCTGAAATCCTAGCTCTCCCTCGGCCAATGAGGGCTTTCAAGCCACTTGGTTCCATTCTGCTGAGCTGCCTGTCGACCACTATGTTTTCATACTTGGGATGAGTAGCTGTTATCTGAACTCTAGTCTTACATGAAGTGTTTTGGTTTCATGTCTGTCCCTGACAGAGTGATGTGTCTAGGAGCAATGGAGCCAAACGCAGGGGTATTAGATGCCTTACACCCGAGTGGAGTGACCTGGGATGAAGTCACATCCTACAACATCCGATGGAGTCTTTACCTCTGGTCCTCTGAGACCTGGCGTGATAATGACTTCCAAACAGGGGGGAGATCAAAGGCCCTTTCTTTGGGCAATTCTTGGTTCTGGGTCTCTGAAAAACCAAAATTGGCTTGATTAAAAAAAAAAAAAAAGAAGAAGAAGAAGCTGAAAGCAAGCCATGCTTGGACCACAGATGAGCAGAGGCAAAAAGAGAGAGAGCTGGACATTAGAATTTTTCAGCTTCTTTTTTTTTAAACTCTTACCTTCCATCTTAGAATCGATGCTATGTATTGGTTCCAGTGCAGAAGAGCAATAAGGGTTAGGCAATGGGGGGTTAAGTGGCTTGCCCTGGGGGGGTCACACAATTAGGAAGTGTCTGAGGTCAGATTGGAACCCAGGACCTGCCATCTCTAGATGTTCTCAATCCACTGAGCAACCTAGCTGCCTGCCTCAGTTTCCTTTTATGACTTTCTCAGACCCTGTGATCCATACTTTTGAATGTATTTGGGTTGGATGCCTTCCTCCCATAACTCCCACCTCCAGGATAGATGCTTGGACCACACATTTTAATAGGCGATGGTAGACTCAAGAAAATACTTGTTTACTTGGTAGTGTGAGTCTAGGATGCTGGACTTGGATTGGAATCCTACCTCAGACATTTACTAACTGTGTAATCCTGAGAAATCCACAATCCAAAGTACTCCCTCAATTGTTGTTGAAGCAAAGTGTGCACATTTCTTAGGGCATCTTAACTGAGACAATATATTTCACATACAACAAGAAAGCTGACACCAAAAATGCCTGGAGTATGTTAGATCTTTGGGTGACTCAGTGACAACATTTTTGGAAATATTTCACAGGCATTTATGTAGGGTAGGAGAGATTAAAAGCAACATTTCTGTGGAAAAATAAGATAATTCAACTTAACAAAAAACTCTTAAGCAAAAATGCCTAGAGTATCTTAGATCTTTGGGTGACTCGGTGACAAAATTTTTGGAAATATTTCACAGGCACTTATATAGGGTAGGAGAGATTAAAAGCAACATTTCTATGGAAAAATAAGATAATTTAATTCAACAAAAAATTCTTAAACACCTCCTATGTGTAAGATGCTACGAATAGAAGGTCCATTAGAAAGAGCCTGGTAGTAAATTGAAAGCCAGACCTAGAGAGAGGAGAATCCTGGGTTTAAATCTGGCTTCAGACACTTCCTAACTGTGTGACCCTGGGCAAATCACTTAATTCCCATTGTCTAGCCTTTACTGTTCTTCTGTCTTGGAACCAATACACATTATTGATTCTAAGACGGAAAATAAGGATTAAAAAAAAAAAAAAGTCCTTGATTTCACCTGAGAGGACTCAGACTTAATTCCCAGCTTTGTTACTTATTACCCCTTTAACCCTGGGCAAGTGACTTCATATCAGTTAGTCTGTTTCCTCATTTCTAAAATTGAGGTAATAATATCATCTACCTCATGGGGTTGTTGTGAAGGTTAGTTGGTCAGTCAGTCAAAAAGCAAACTGTTTTTCAAGTGCCAGTGTTAAGTGCTATGGATACAAAAGAAGGGCAAAAGACAGTCCCTGCCTTCAAGAATCTTACCATCTAATGGAAGAAACAACAAGAAAAATACAAGCTAGTAAGACACATACTGGAAAAAATAAATAATAATTTTAAAAGAGAAGTCACTAGAATTAAGAGAGATTAGCAAAGGTTTCTTGCAAAAAAGTGGAATTTTACCTGGACTTGAAAGAAGCCAGTGTGGAGCCTTTAGAGTTTATTGAGCAGGGATGAGTGTCATTGCCAGACTCAGGCTTTAGGAAAAACACTTTAGCAGCAGAATAGAGGATGGATTGGAATGAGGAGAGAGACTTAAAGCAGATGGATCCACCAGCAGGCTACTGCAATAATCAAGGTGCCAATGCTGGTGAGAGTCTGCAGTAGAGTGGTGGCAGTGTCAGAGGAGAGAAGGAAGACTGTTTAAAGGATGATACAAAGGTGAAATTAAGTCTTGGTAATAGATTGGATATGATGGTTAAGGGATAGTGAAGAGTCCAAGATGACTCCTAGGTTTTGATCTTAATCAAGTGAGATAATGAATGTAAAGTGATTTATAAACCTTATAGTGTGCTATAATTATAAACTACTATTATTTTCATGGCAAGAGGGCTGTGTGTATGTGTTTTGATGTGTATTAGCATGACTTCAGGATGCAGTCTTAGCTCCTTTGGTGGAGTTTTCTTTTTGGTTAGATTTGTCTGTGTCTGAAAGGGGTACACTGAGATCCCCACTATTATAGTTTTACTATCAATTTCTTCCTATAATTCGTTAAACTTTTTATTTAAGTATTTAGTTGTTATGCTATTCAGTATACATGTTAAGTATTGATATTAATTTATTTTTATTGTTTATAGTACTTTTTCAATTATAGTATCTTTTCCCAAAATGTAGTTTTTCTATTTATCTCTTTTAATCAAGTCTATTTTTTGCTGCTGTCTTATCTGAGATCATGATTACTTCTCTTGCCTTTTTATACATCAGCTAATGCATAATGCATAATTTTTCTCCAGCATCTTAGTTTAACTTTATATGAGTCTTTATTACTCAAGTGTTTTTTTCTGCAACTATATACTATTAGATTCAGTTTTCTAATTCATTCTGCTGTCTTCTTTTGTTTAGGGGTGAGTTTATCTTTTCACATTTACTTTAGAATTGCCTATTACTTATTTCCCCCATCCTATTCTCTTGCTTCCCCTGCCCTTTTGATTCCTGCCATCTCTTTATAAAATAGAAAGATTTTATGAGAGAGCATTGTGTTCAACACTAATTTTCTATTCCTTATGCAATAAGCTTTTACTTCTTCACCAAAATGGGTGGCTTTCTTCTCTAAAATGAGCATCCAGGGGGCAGCTGGGTAGCTCAGTAGACTGAGAGCCAGGCCTAAAGACAGGAGGTCCTAGGTTCAAATCTGGCCTCAGACACTTCCTCGCTATGTGACCCTGGGCAAGTCACTTGACCCCCCCTTACTACTGTTGGCTCCAAGGCAGAAGATAAGAGTTTAAAAAAATAAAATAAAATAAAATGAACATCCAAAGTAGGTCTTTCCCCCCCCCCCCCCAACTCTTACCTTTCATCTTAGAATCAATATTAAAATTATTAGTACCCAGGCAGAAGAGTGGCAAGGGTTAAGGCAATTGGGGTTAAGTGACTTGCCTTGGAACACAAGGTTAGGAAGTATCTGAGGTTAGATTTGAACCCAGGACCTCTGATCTCTAGACTTGGTCCTTAATCCACTGAAGCACTTAGTTGCTTGAGTCATTTACTTTCTTCAAAGTAGAAGTGCTAAAGTTAGTGTTAGTTGAGTCCATGGTTCCTTCCTAAAAGAATTTCAGTGGAACTCCTTTCCTTCAAAGACTTACTCTTATGCAATCTCCTTCAGGGAAGTCTTTCCTGGTCTCCTTAATTGTTGAGTCTCCCTCCCTCCTCTACTTATAGTGTATTCACTTATCTATTTACCTGAAGTATCTTCCCTCCTCAATCCATCAGAATGTAAATTCCATGAGTGGAGGAACTGCTTTTTGTTTTGTACCCAGCAACCTAACCCACAACCTAGAACTTAGTAGGCTCTTAATAAATGCTTTGGGATTGAACTGGACCAGATTGGAATAAAATCAGCCAAGACCCCAAAATATCTCCTGAAATTCTAATGTATCTCTTTCCAGGCTCCAGTCTCAAGCTCTGCCTGAACATTTACATGACTCAGTGTTTCCCAGAAAAGGAAAACTGGCTTCTTACCTTTATCATGGCCAGCATCTCAGGTACACAGGAAGTGGGCCCCTCCCTGACTTTTCTGATTCTATCTGATGGATGATTCACTAAAAGAGAGTTTATTCTTCAAAAAAGAATAAACAAAAGCAGAGAAAGACATGAGAGGGGACCCAGTTAGAGAAGGGAAGAGCAGTGGGGAGGGGAAGGGGATATATATGTAATTGAGCTCCAGGTAGGCTGAACCCCTGCATTCAGAGACTAAAGATTTTAGTTTGTCTCAAGACTTGCTTGAGTGGGTGGATGGTCCTGTCATTTTGAAAATAATGTGATGGGAGAACTCTCTGGGAGTCAGTAGAGGGAGAGAGACAGAGAGAAATATAGGTCACAAGGAAAAATTTATAAATACAATTTACTGCCTTGACTTGTCTTCCTTCTTTGTTGACGTGGGGGATTATTGTTATGGAATATTGTGTATACTCACAGAGACATTGATGATGATAGTGTGGCTGAACTGCTTTTTTGTTTGCTTTTTTTTTTAAATCTTTGTTTCAAAAGATTGCTCATTGGGTAAGAAGGGTCATATATAGGAATGAAAGTTATGTAAAAAAAAAGATAGCAATCTTTTGTCAAAAAGTTGTTGATGAAAATATATTTTTTTAAAAAGAAAATTGTTTAGTTGCTCATGTTTAATTATAGAAATTTGTTGGAAATTTTCTTCTTGTAGAATCAGAAGACAGCAAATGTAGATGGAATGATTAAAAAATATGGCCAATAGTCTTTCCCTCCCCTTTCTCCTCTTCCTTCTACCCTCCTTCCTTCTTCCTCCTTCCTTCCCTCCCTCCTTTCCTTCCTTTCTTCCTTCCTTCTCTCCTTCCTTCCTTCTTTCTTCCTTCTCTCTATCCTTTCCTCTCTCCCTTCCTCCATCCTTTCCTCCTTTTCTTCTCTTCTTCTTTCCTCCCTCTTCCCTCCTTCCTTTCCTTCCTTCTCTTCCTCTCTTCCTCCACTCCTTCCTTCCCCCACCTCTTTCTCCCTCCCTCCCTCTCTTCCTTCCTACATTAAATTATTCACCAACTGTGTACTGAGCACTATGCTAGATCCTAGGCAAATACAAAGTTTAAATAAGATATGCTCCCTCCCTTACTTACTTGCTAACATTCCCTCTAGTGGATGACATCAGCACAGATAACTATAATATACAATATGAACAGATGAACATAATAGAAAGTTCAACAACAAGGAGCTACCTGAAGTCAAGAAGGGAAGGTCATTACCAAGGGAAGGATCAGGCAGGGTTTCATAGAAGAGATGGCATTAAATCTTCCTATTCTATCTCTGTGTGTCATTCTATTCTTTTCTTTAATGAAGCAAAGGAAAAAATTCAAGTCCCATCCCTCTCTGACGCATATTTAAGTTTCTGCTTAGTAAAAAAAAAAAAAAAGGGTGAGAACCAAGGGAAGGCTCTCTGATTACTCCTTCTTCTCACTCTTTTCTGCCTTCCGAACTTTTTTACTCTTCTAGTGGAAAGAACACACTAGATTTGGAACTAGAAAGACCTTGTTAAAATCCTACCTCAAATACTTGCTAGCTCTATGACCCTGGTCAAGTCACTAGCCCCCTCTGGGACTCAGTGTCCTCATCAGTAAAATGGAAGATTTGAATTAATGACCTCTAAAGTCTTGCCTAGCTCTGAACCTATGATCCTATGGTCCTGGGGGCCTCTTATTATCTCTGAAAAGAGAGGAAATGATCCAGTGGACTTGCAAAGAATTTTGTGTAAAGCTTAGGTTGATAAATGAAAAGACATCCCCAAATGTTTATACAAAAGAGAGTGCATATTAAGTGGCTCCTATCTATATATGGGAGGCAACTTGATAGAGGAAAATAATATTTGGAATTAGAAGTAAGATAAGGGAAGAGGCAATTAGTAAGCACTTCTTGGGTGCCATAAGGGCAAGGGATAAAAATGGAAGTAATTAGATCATCCCTTACCTAAAGGAGCTTCTATTCGAATGGGAGGGACACAACACACAAAAGTAGATGAAGAAGTTCAGGAGAGGGAGGAGCACCTATAGAAAATTGGAAGCAGGACAAGAAAGAAGTGAAGGCTGTCTAGCTAACCCACCCCCCTGAACCTCCCAGGGAGGACCTCCCTGATGAGAGGAAACCAGCATGACAGAGGGATGCTCCAGAATGAGAAGGTCCCAGAGACCTACAGAAGTCCCAGGGTTAGAGGAATGCTGAGGCTTAGTAGCAAAGTCCAACAAACCAAAAGCAGAGATTCCAAAGAGGGAAATCCTAGGTTCAAATTCTGTTTATGCAATAACTCTAGTCCAACTATCAATAATATGGAATTAGGTCTTGATCAATGATACATGTAAAACCCAGTGGAATTGCGTGTCGGCTAAGGGGTGTTAAGGGGGTTTGGGGGAGAAGAAAAGAACATGAAACATGTAACTATGGGGAAATATTCAAAATAAAATAAAAATAAAATTTAAAATCCTATTTATGCTTTTGTTGTCATTTAATTGTTTGCAGTTGCGTCTGACTCTTCTGACCTTTGGGATTTTCTTGACAAAGATACTGGATTGATTTGCCATGTCTTTGTCCAGCTCATTTTACAGATGAGGAAACTGAGGCAACTAAGTGACTTGTCCAGGATCTCACAGCTAGTAAGTGTCTGAGGCCACATTTGAACTCACGTCTTCCGGACACCAAGCTCCACTTAGTAGCACATTTAACACAATACCTGGCCTCAATAGCTTATGCTATAGTCGAAAAGACTAAGAGTTACATAGTAGACAACATAATATGATGAAGCACTGTGTGATACAGACTCTACTCGACTGTGTGATCTTTTCCTCAAAGATCTAAGAAAGTGAAAACCCCCTCTCTTCCACTCTTTTTTTCTTCTGTCTTGTTTTAATTAATTAATGTCTTAATAATAATACTGTCTTGATTAATTAAATGTCTTAATAAAGTCAATATTGTGTTTTGGTTCCAAGGCAGAAGAACAGTAAGGGCTAGGCAATGGGGGGTAAGTGACTTTCCCAGGGTCACACCACTAAGAAATGTCTGAGAACCCAGGACCTCCCATCTCTAGGTCTGACTCTCAATCCACTGAGCCACTTTAACTGCCCCAACCTGCTCTCTTGATGAGATGTTAGCTCCTGTGGAATTCTGCAGCAAGATCTCTCCCACTGGAGGAAAGATTATCAAAATATTTGCCTGCTTTGCAGGGATCATTGAAAGTCTGCCTGCTCGCTGCTGGATACTGGACGCATCATTGTTCCTCCTGGCTTATGTTTCTACCAGGTTGGCCAGGGAGCAGCAAGTGAAGCCTGAGATTCAATTGGAATCTATATTTAGCCTCTTATGAGCCATTACCCTATCTCCAGTGAAGATGTCTGCCATAGATAGGTCCACACAATTGGGTATTTCAGAGTTTTCTGGCCTGAAATATTAGATTTTATCCAAATCCTGAAACCAAGTGAAAAATACCATTAACATACCTCCTAGAGGTTGAGGTATGCGGAGCCGTCCCTACGGTAATGATAAACACTCTTTTTAAAAATACATTGTTATTATTATTATTTTGTTTCATAGTTGAAGTGGAGCGGAGGAGGGGGTACCCCTCTGGCTGAGTAGCAACTTGGGGAGGCAGAGTGAGAAGGAGAAAAGCTGGCCATTCCTGCTAGCAGGTATTCCTAAAAATTAGGAGGCTTCTTTCTTATAAGATCTAAGTTTCTACTGTGGTTCTTTCTTAATGATTCCATGAGATAAACTCATTGAGTAAGTATTATGAGCTCCATTTTACAAGAGGGGAAACTGAGGTTCTGGGGAAGGTAGCAGAATAATTAGGGGGCAGATGCAGAGCTTGAGATCTTCTGACACCTACTCTAGGGTAAGATGCTCTTTGTTGGGCTCTTTCTCTTTTATACTCACACTCAACCCATTTCCTATACTATTACCCCCAAGGCAAAGTTTCTATCTACTTATTCACCTGTATAAAAATATTGGAGATTGGGATAGCTAGGTGGCTCAGTGGATATGGAGATAGGCAGCCAAGGGTTCAGATTTGACCTCAGATACTTCCTGGCTGTGTGACCCTGGGCAAGTCACTTAACCTCCATTGCCTAGCCCTTACTGCTCTTCTGCTTTAGAACCAATACATAGCATGGATTCCAAGATGTACATTTAAAATATATATATGCATATGTATATATATGAGATAGAGATGGGTAGGAGAAGAAGTACTCAGTATAAATTGCCCATGGTCTACTTGTATATTTGTTTGGGGACTTCAGAAGCAGACATTAATTATTATTATTATAATAATCAAATTTACATTTAAAAACATAAAAACAAAGACGAGCATGGCCGCAAAGAAGAAATATGAGAAGATATCCTCCCTTACTTCTTTATGGAGGTGGAGGATGGATGAATGAGGCTCACGATATATATTTTCAAACATTTTCAATGACTTTTTTCATTGGCTTTACTAATTTCTCTCTCCTTTTTTGTTAAAAAAAAATTTGTTTATTGTATGGGATAGCTGGAGAGATGGAAGGATACTGGGAGAAATTTAGGTAACATAAAAACCAAAGATATCAATACAAATCTATTTTAAAAGAAATTCAGCATATAAACTTTTTTAAAAATCAAATGTAAATGGATTTTAAGGGTTGCAAAAACACTTTGCATAAAGTCTCTCATTTGAGAATATGAATAGAATGGCAGAATTATTTTAAATGACTAAATTAAGCAAAGTTACTAAATAACTAAGCTGTGTGGGATAGGGAGAGAGACTTGGAGTCAGGAAGATCTGGGTTCAAGTCCAGCCCCTGACATATACCTTCTGACTTTGGTACTTTGGTAAGTCACTTAAACCCTTAGTGCCTCATGAAACTTTCCGAGTCTATCAGTTGCAGAAGGGGTGTTGATCAGTACTGGTAGAACACTTCCTCCCCAGAACTTCCCTATACCAAATAACAACAATAATAATAAAAGCTCACATTCATAAAGCCTTTAAAGTTTACAAAACACTTTAGATACACTATTCCTTCCCATTTTATTTCATATATGGAATAAGAGGATAAGAACCTCTGTTTTAAGTTTTGTTTTATTTACTATAATCTACCCTCAAAACAATTCCTCTTCCTTTTTTTCTATTTCAGGATTCAATGTTTTTCTTTTTCTCTTTGATGGCCCACAATGCCCCTCCACAGAGGATGGCTAAGAAAAGGCGAAGGGAAGTACATCCTTCTGCCTGTTTATCTCTCTCTACCAACCCCCAGGGGCCCTGAGTTGACCTGACACTCTTTAGTTGTGTGCTGTGGGGATTCAGAGGGATCCTGTTCTTTCTAGAAGTGCCTCGGGCAGGTTAGGACACATAGTGGGCATGGCCCTAGGAAAGAGATGAAATTAAAGAAGGGTTGCATCTAAGTAGAATGAAAAGAAGTGTGTATGGGGGAGAAGGGAGAGCACAACCATCTCATATGGCTTGGACAATTACCATAAATTCAAGTTGCTCATCCTTTTTTTTTTAAACCTTTACTTAACATCTTAAAATCCATACTGTGTATTGGTCCCAAGGCAGAGTGGTAAGGGCTAGGCAATGGGGGTTAAGTGACTTGCCCAGGGTCACACAGCTAGGAAATGTCTGAAGTCAGATTTGAACCCAGGATCTCCCATCTCTTGGCCTGGCTCTCACTCCACTGAGTCACCTAAGCTGCCTCCTGTCCTGTTCTTTCTAAAAGTTCCTCAGACAGGTTAAGACATAGAATGGGCATGTATGTCCCTAGGAAAGAGGATAAAATGAAAGAAGTGTTGTAAATAAGAACAAAAATAGGGGGAGCAGGGAGATAACCACCTAATTTGGCTTGGAGAGTTAATATAGATACAAACTCTGCTCAGCCCTTTTTTGCAGAAGTTTCTGCTGAAGAGTCAAAGGCAGAGGCCAAGGAAGCCAAGTCAGGGCTTTCCTCTTGTCCCTGCCCTGGCCCTAGGGATTGGATGGGGTCTGAGGCTGTGGCTGTTTGTGCCTTGGTTCCTCCCTCTCCCCAAGTCCTACAATCCCTGCCAGAGTCTTGAGACCACCTGTTTAGAAGAGTGCTTGGGAGCCAAGTTTCTGGTATCTTTGCCAATAGCCATGGGAGGCCACTCCCTTTGGGGAACTCTCAGTTGGACAGGGATCGGTTTCCTGGGTGGTCCCAGGCACCCTTTAGAAAGAGAAGTTGAGAAGTTTTATCCTGGGGCCAGTGTCTTCTCCCTGGAAGATGGGAATGACAGGCGATGCTAATTTCAGCTAGAAAACACAGATAACTGAAATGCTTCCATAATCCTAGAGTCATTAACTGGAGATAAATATGAAATCTTGTTCTTGGAGTTTCAAAATCATGATAGGGGAGCCAAGGTAGGCTAGAAAGTAATTTATCTGGAAAAGATTGGGAGGTTTTAGTGGACCTCAAGCTCAATATTCGTCAGTCATATCCAGCAGAGAAGGAATTAGATCTCAGGCTAGATTCAAAGAGGCTAAATGTCTAGAGTAGTGGTTCCCAAACTTTTTTGGCCTACTGCCCCCTTTCCAGAAAAAATATGACTTAGCTCCCCCTGTCACATACTATCATCGCCCCCTTACAGTTATTCACCGCCCCCAAATGCACCTGTGGCCATCACTGCCTCTCTGGATTGCTGCAGCACCCACCAGGGGGCAGTGGCGCCCACTTTGGGAATCACTGCTCTAGAAGGAGGGAAGGGTTGGCCAGTAGCCTTGACTTTTGTCTTGTCACTGGACTTTGATGATTCTGGAAGAGAGAGTGAGATTGAAGACTCTAATTCTGCCTCACTTAAATCCAATTAAGGCATGAGTCAAAAGACATCACCGGTGATGTGGTTTTGGACTTTTTAGAAAACAAAGGACGACAACAACAGAGACCACTCTATATGAAGTGAAGGCTCATGGGAGAACTGGAAGGGAGATTAGAGGCCATCTACTCCAACTCCCTCATTTTTGCATATGAGGAAACTGAGGCTGAGAGATAAAGTGATTTGTTCAGGATGACACAGCTAATAAGTGTTTTAGGTGAAATTTGAGTCTAGGAATTTCTGACTTCATGACCAACATCCCATCCCCTATATTTCTGACTGAAGATGGTTAGTTAGCCTAGAGAAGAGAGTGTATAGATGGACATGAATGATTCCTTGTAGTATTGGAAGGGATGACACATGGAGGAGGGATCAGATTATTCTGTTTGATCCTGGGGAACAGAACTAGCCATGAGAAGTGAAAATGGTAGAAAGGTCAACCTTACATCTGTTGGAAGGAGAAGCCTCAAGAGCTGCCCAAAAGGGAAAAGGAGCTTTCTTGAAAAGTAGTGGGCTGGGCAGCTGGGTAGCTCAGTGGATTGAGAGTCAGGCCTAGAGGTGGGAGGTCCTGGGTTCAAATCCGGCCTCAGACACTTCCCAGCTGTGTGACCCTGGACAAGTCACTTGACCCCCATTGCCCACCCTTACCACTCTTCCACCTAGGAGCCAAGACATAGAAGTTAAGGGTTTTAAAAAAAAAAAAAAGTAGTGGGCTTCTGTCAATAAAGTCCTCAAAGAAAAGCTAAGTGGCACAATGCCTGACACATAGTAGGCACTTAATAAATGTTTATTGATTGCAATATTGATTGACCGATCATTAGTCACATCAGGAAAGGGTTCTTAAAATCCTCTATTCCTCTTTCAAACCCTTTCTTAAAACAAAGTTTTTTTAAGCTGTTTAGAAAAAAAGATTGTGAAGGTAGCAACTCTGTCTTTGCTACTTTTGTTTACTGCTTTAAAGTCTGATGAAACAAATTAACATATAAACTTGGTTTAAAATAAACATTTTCTGGGGCAGGTGGGTGGCTCAGTGGATTGAGAGTCAGGCCTACAGACAGGAGGTCCTAGGTTAAAATCTGACCTCAGACACTTCCCAGCTGTGTGACCCTGGGTAAGTCACTTGACCCCCATTGCCTACCCAGCTGTGTGACCCTGGGTAAGTCACTTGACCCCCATTGCCTACCCTTACCATTCTTCTGCCTGGAAGGTAAGGGTTTAATAAATAAATAAAACATTTTCCTGCTTGCTGCAGAAAGAAAATGCAGTAGCTGCATTAGCATCTTGACTTTTTAAAAATAACATTGAATATCTTTTTCATTAGAGCATATGTCACATTTTTATCCATCACATCAAGAATAGAAGTGTATTAAAGATTAATTTGGGATTATTCGTGTATAGCTTTCCTGCTCTAGCTTTAGGAATTTTTAATTAAGTTTGCTCCAAGTAAATATTTATTTTTTTGTCTTGTATCAACTGTACTAACATGTAAGATCCTTAAAAAAACAAAACAAAAACCCTACAGAATACACCGCAAATTCTTTGGCTAATGTGTTTTGTGACTCTTATTTTTTTTAAACCCTTACCTTCCATCTTAGAATCAATACTGTGCATTGGTTCCAAGGCAGAAGAGTGGTAAGGGCTAGGCAATGAGGGTTAAGTGACTTGCCCAGGGTCCTATGTGACTCTTCTTGAGAAACTAGAACCACCCAATTCTACACTGTCAGTCACAAATGTTATTATATCATCTAATTGTAATGTAACAATATAGTTTTCTAGAACTCTAAAATAGAAACAGGCCAATTATGCAAAAATTATATTTTGACTTTACTCCTATATTTGGTTCATTTTTTTGTTCTTTAAGTCAGATCCGTGTCCATGTGTCAGGTCTGTTCTGAACTTCAGCTAACTGGTTGTTAATTTAGATGGAAATCTTGTTCAGGTTCTGTATGGGTCAGACCAGATGGCCTCTGAGGTCCCTTCTTAACTTGAATGTCTGAGGTTTTGTCACCGAATAAGTAGCTGATGGATGTGGTGGGTTTTATCTCTTGTTGGCAACACTGCCTCTTGAAGGGGCTAACAGGGAAAATTACCAAAAGATAGGGATATGCAAGGATAAATTGCTAATTTTAAAGAATCATTTGTCTTCTTGTGACCCTTAGTAATTTCCCTGATTCCTGATTTTTCCTCCAGTTCCTGATTTCCTAATTTCTTCAGATGCTAGCTCTAAACCTCCCACAACTACCCAAAATTCATTTTATATTTTGTTGTCTTTCAGTAGTTTTTCAGTCACGTCTGACTCTTCATGACCTCATTTGGGGTTTTCTTGGCAAAGATATTGGAGTAGTTTGCCAGTTCCTTCTCCAGTTCATTTCACAGAAGAGGAAACTGAGGTCCAGGGACTCCTTTGTGTATCAAGGACCAAAACAAGTCATAAGTTAAATAATATACCCCTGAATGAGTAACAGTTTGCAATAATTTGATTACTGCAAATAAAAATCAATTTTAATTCATGAAATTAATGCACACAATTGCAGTTATCTCAATAATGAAATTATTACACACAATTGCAATTGTTTCAGTAATAAAATTATCTTACACAACTGTAATATCTCAATAATGAAATTATTACACACAATTGCAATTGTTTCAGTAATGAAATCATTGCACATGATTGCAAATATCTCAATAGTGAAATTATTGCATGTAATTACAATTATTTTTAATAATTGAAGCTAGCTGTCTATAGCTGCAGTTCTGTAAGCAGTCTTGTCACCTCTAAAGAGAGGGAAGGCTCCCCAGATCCCTCCCCCCTCATCTCTCCTACAATCCCTACAAAAGTTTGCCCTTGCCAGCTTTGTTTGTTTTTAGCGCCTGCCCCTCATCCCTGCTTGCACAAGAAGGGAACAGCAAACACCCTGGGACCTCTGACCCAGACAAAGCAGAGCCTTCAATAGATCTCATCTATTTTGGTTTTCAGAAGAAGCAGTAAAGAATAATAATAAAATGCATGTCTTCTGGAAGAACAAGTTCCCATCATTCATCCCAGCAGTATGGAATGAATGGTGCCCCTCGGTGCCCAGATGATTCTAAAGATTAGGTCTAACTATATCTCTCCCCGCCACCCTCTCCAACTCAGGAAACTCCATCTTGGCTCCCTGTTATCTCCAGGATCAGATATGAATCCCTCCACTCATCACTTAAAGTTTTTTCGACACCCGACCCCTTGCAACTTCCCAGTTTTCCTACTCTTCACAGCTTTCTGTCGACTTGACAATTCAGCAGCACCCAGCGAGTGGCTGGCTTCTCCCCCACATCACCTTCCTTTTGTACTGGCTCGCCTCTATGTCTGCAATCATCTCCCTCCTCACCTCTGCTCCTTCTTAGCCCCTTTCTTCAAGGCTCAGCTCAAACTGTCCCTCTCACACGCTTTTCTCCATCGCTAATACCTTCTCGTAGCCTCTGTGTATGTCCTTTATGTCCCTGGCCATTTTCATAGCATCTCTCTCATCAGAGAGTTAGCTCCTTACTTCAGGGGACCAATGTTAAATAAAAATGATGCTAAGTCGGAGCCCACTCTGCCCAGAGACCAGGTGATGCAGGAGAGAGTGTGCCCCACGGTGCTGGGGCAAAATGATTTCACTTTTTGTTATTGTGCCATCTTCAAAGTAAATATCCCTTTGTAAAAACTAACATGTAAGACAAGGTGGGCTCCTTGAAGGCAGGGACCATGTTTTTGCTTTTTTTTCCCCTCTAATATCCCTAGATCTTAGCATAGAATCCAGCATATGGTAAATGTTGGTCAGCATGACTTGACCTCACGCACAAGTACTTGTGACCAAATACCAGGGAGATTTCCCTCTCTTTCTACACGATTTTTCTTCATGCAGTTTCAGGATCTCAGGGCTGGGAATAGTCTATTAGAATTGGAGTAAATGGCAATAATCTGCATAATGTGATTTCATGAGGAACGAAGAGGTGCCCTTCTCCATCACCCTTATCTCTATCCTCAAATACCAACCTCGCCTGCCCCCTACTACTAGAAATGACAAAGCCAGCATCCTCTGATGAGAAAGATAGGGGATGAAGACTCAGGAAACCAGCATCCGAGTCCCTGATCTGACACTTTGAGTCAATAATTTCCCTTCTATTTCTCACAGCATTCTTTATGTATAAATGAGAAGACTGGAATAAATAATATCTATCATGTTTCTAGCACTAAAATCTATTTGTAATTAGATTCCTTCTTTACACTCAAGTTGTTTTTGTTTTTTTTTTAATCTTTGTTAAAATACAAATATCTACAGGGAAGGTAATTATCGGTCATTTATATCTCAGCAGGAATTAATTTACCAGATCCCTCAACAAACTTTAATAGGAGAGAGGATGATGAGAACACCACAGTTTCCTCATCTGTGAAATGAAAGGTTTGGATTAGATTTGTGCTTTCCAAGGGAAGGAGCTTGATCTAAGGGAGTATATAATCAGTCAACAAAGAGGAGGAAGATGGGTTGCCTCCCACCTACCCACAACTTATGTCCAACAAAATCACATCATCCAATTAAGCAATAATTCTTTCATAATTCTATGTGCCCAGCACTGTGCTAAGTACTAGGAATACAAAAAAAAGGCCAAAGACAGTCCCTGCCTTCAAGGAGTTTGCTGTCTAGTGGAGGAAAAAAGAGAAAGAATGAATAGCATAGGATGAGCAGATATGACATAGCTTATCATTACAGGCATTACACACTTTATTACATTATTTTTCCCCCAGAACCCACCCATTTTCTGAACTTTTCCACTTCCATTCTTTCTGCTCTCCCAGTTCTTAACCTTGTCATAAACAATCCTTGGCTCCTAAATGAAACTACTCTTTTCACAATTAACCAATGATCTCCTAATTGTAAATCTCATGGCATTTTTTCCCACTCTCACATTTCTTAACAACTCTGCCTCATTTGACACTGTTGACTACCCTTTCTTCCTCTAGGCTTAGTTTCTCTCTTCTGGATTGCTGAAAATCATGTGAAGCTTGTCCCCTCTAAAAGCTCTCATACAAGTACACTTCAAAAACATGAGAAGTGAATGTTCTGTCGAGTTTCAAAAACCTTCCAAACTCTTTCAGTGGGTTTTAAATGCATTTGTTAAAAAATATAAAAATGTAACAGCTTCCACTGAACATTTGGTTGTCATCAGGGAAGATGGAAATGCACTAGCTAAATTTTAGCAAAAAAAATTTGCATAATTGGTGGATGGGATTGGAAAACGAATATTGTGACTTGGCAAGGATAGTCAATGATGGGCTTCTTCCATTTGGTTTTGCTTGTCTCTTTATTTACCTTTTGTAGCTATGACAACCATTAAAACCAAGTATCAAGGGGGGTAGCTGGGTGGCTCAGTGGATTGAGAGCCAGGCCTAGAGACAGGAGGGTCTAGGTTCAAATCTGACCTCATTCACTTCCCAGCTGTGTGACCCTGGGCAAGTCACTTAACTCCCATTATCTAGACCTTACTGCTCTTTTGTCTTACACCATACAATATTGATTCTAAGACAGAAGGTAAGGGTTTAAAAATAAATAAAACCAAGTATCAAAATAATCTGAACTTAGAACTGGACTTTTGAATATGGTATCACAGTGTTAAGCCAAAATTGTAAAAAAAAATAATAATAATGGAATTGGGAAGCTAAATGACTCAGTGGATGAAAGTCAGACCTGGATATAGGAAGTCTTAGGTTCAAATTTTACCTCAGGCAGCTGTGTGACCCTGGGCAAGTAACTTAACCCCCATTTGGTGGCTTAGTAGATATAACACTGGGCTTGGGGTCAAGAAGATGAAGATTCCTGAGTTCAAATCCAGTCTCAGAAACTTACTAGCCGTGTGACCCAGGCAAGCCACTTTGCCCTGTTTGCCTTGGTTTCCTCATCTATAAAAATGAACTAGAGAAAGAAATGGCAAATCACCCTAGTATCTGCCAAAAACACTCCAGCTGAGATTATGAAGAGTTGCACACAACTAAAACAACTGGAAAACAAGATGCAACCAAAAATGTTTTAAGCATAGACTAGAGAACCTCTAAGACAGTGGTTCCCAAACTTTTTTGGCCTACCACCCCCTTTCCAGAAAAAATATTACTTAGCCTCCTGGAAATTAATTATTTTTTAAATTTTAATAGCAATTAATAGGAAAGATAAATGCACCTATGGCCATCACCATCTCCCTGGATTGCTGCAGCAACCACCAGGGGGCGGTGGCGCCCACTTTGGGAATCACTGGTCTAAGGTATCTCTATGGTCCTTTTCCAGTTCTAATATTTTATAGTTTGATTCAAAAATTTTAATTCAAATTATGCAAGGCTGGAAAAAATATAGTTTAGATAAGAGACGGCCACTGACTGCCCTCCTGGAATTTATAGCCTGAAATGAGATTAAGACAAGTAACTATAACATAGAATAACACAAGATAAGTGTGTATGAAAGGAGAGACAGAGCAACAGAGACAAAGACAAAGACATAGAGGGCCAAAAGAGGGGTATGGGAGATTTGAGTGGAGAAAATCATTAATAACAGGAGAATCAAGAAAGGCTTAATGGAGAAAATAGTAGGAGTTCTGGTTTAAAGCAATATTGCCAAATTCAAATAAAAACAGGGCCACTAATCTACAAATGCGGAACCTTGCCCACTGCATATTGACTTAGGTTTTTTTTGTTTTTGTTTTTTTTGTTTTTAATTTTAAACCCTTAACTTCTGCGCACTGACTCATAGGTGGAAGAGTGGTAAGGGTAGGCAATGGGGGTCAAGTGACTTGCCCAGGGTCACACAGCTGGGAAGTGTCTGAGGCCAGATTTGAACCTAGGACCTCCTGTCTCTAGGCCTGGCTCTCATTGACTTAGTTTTAAAATGTAATGTTAGGGGGTGGCTAAGTGGCTCAGTGGATTGAGAGCTAAACCTGGGTTCAAATATGATCTCAGGTACTTCTTAGCTGTGAGACCCTGGGCAAGTCACTTAACCCCAACTGCCTAGCCCATACTACTCTTCTGCCTTGGAAACAATACACAGTATTGATTCCAAGACAGAAGATAAAGGTTTAAAAAAAAAAAAAGACCTATATTCAGAACTAGCAAAACCTAAGTTCAAGTTCTACACATTAGACACTCAGGTGACCTTCAACAAGTCACTTAGATTCTTTGTAGTGTAGGTGATTCTAAAATGATAAGTAGCATCCAAAGATGCTGTCCTGCATTGGTAGAGGGGAATTGCTTAACTAGGAAATCCCTACATTGATGAAATTACATAACCAGTCCTTATTTCTATCAATGTTACCATGGGGAATGGTTTTCTAGGAGGGAAAGGAAAAAATTCAGTAACATAAAAATAAAATATACTATAATAAAGAGGAAAGAGGAGGAAAATAAGGGTACAAACATATATATCTATATTGTAGTATACAGAATTGGGGTCATATAGTTTTTTCTAGCTTTGGCTGAGTTCCAAAAGCTGTTAGGGGTTTGGAATCTTGAGGAAAGGTAGTTGACTGGATCTTCCGTGGAGGGAGGTTGTGAATCAGCGGAGCTGCTTTGATTACCTAGCTTTAATATTGAAATTTAGCCTAGCTTTGATATATTTACTTAAGAAATTATTATTTTAGATAAACCCTTTATATCTTCCTTTCCTAATACCATCCCTGCCTTCCCTCCCTTACCTTATATGTCTGTGGAGTTAATAAGGAGAGTAATTAGAGAGGAGTTAAATCTGTGAAGAGTTACCTGATTGACAGCATTAGTTATAGTTAGTCAGTCATCATTTATTCCCTTTAGATAGCAATAGCACTTAGTAAAGCTGAGTTTAAAGGCAGGTCCTTACTCAGACTCCATCTTTGCTTCCCTTCCCCCACCTGAGGTTCCTGAGACAACTGATAGGGCTTTCCTTTGATCCACCTTCCTAACAAACATCCTTCAAACAAAATAAACCCTTTTGTGTTTCAACAGCCCTATTAGTGTAATTTGTCTGTTAGTTATCAAGAGGGAAGAAGAGGGAAAGAGACAACATACTCTGGGCTTGGAGGAAAGCTGGGGCATCCATCTTGAAGGAAGGTGTTACTTCAAAACAGGTCCCCTCCTGTGAAATTAACTAAAGCCTGTTTGTTAATTTCAGTCTAGTCTATTTCCCTCAGCTTGTGTTTGAGTCTAAGTCCCAGTCTGTAAGCCTGCTGTGTTTGTCTGTTTAGTTTAATTTCTTCTACCAAAAGATCTCTGTTTCCCTTCTGTGTTATACTCCTGACTTCAGTCCTATTATACCCTGAATCTCCTTTAATCCCAGCCTACCTGTAACTGAGATTACCCATTTAGCAAGTCTCCAACTTCCTCCTTTCAAACTCCCTTATCCCAAACACCTTTCCTCAAATTACCCATATAACATTCTGGCGAGAAACAACTCAGCCAAAGCTAGAAAAAACTATATGACCCCAATTCTGTATACTACAATATCTATATCTATATCTATATCTATATCTATATCTATATCTACATCTATATATATAGCACCTACTATGTGCTAAGCACTGAGAATACAAATACAAGTGGAAGGAAAACAACCCTTGCCCTCAAAGAGCTTATATTCTAATGAGAAAAGATAATACATAAAAAGCAGCTAGAAAGAGGGAGGGGAAAAGGTACCCACTGTTGAATTAGAATGGAAAGAGCTGAAAGAGTTAATTGTGGGACTGAGAGAGGAATGAAGACATAGCTGGTCTGTGCACTTTCTTTCAATTGAAGGTTCTGGGAGGAACAGACCAATCAGAGGAAGGGGCCACAGAGGCAATGTGTACTTATGGCAGGAGAAGACGAACTTCCAGGTGACTTCTGTGAAACTGTGGGAAAAGTTCAGAGAGTAAGGAGACTCTCTGGAATTTGGAGAAGAAAATTGTTGTCACTATTGGTCAGAAACAATTCCAAGTTAGCACCTTCCTTCAGTGTTTCTTCTATCTTCTAAAAAATGAAATTATTAGCTAAACAAATCAATAATTTACCAATTACTCTATCCTTAAGGTCCAACCTAGCTAAATATGGGTAATGCTTCCCGTTAGTAGCCTGACTATTTGGTGATAAATTCTTTGGTCACAGTAACTCATGAAACAAAGGAAAATGCAAAATGGCCTTTAATCCCCAATGGCCTTCTTCTACTCTCACAGTGATGGGAGGCAGAAAAGGAGGCAGAATATGCTAAGAGTCACATTTTTCAGGCAGTCTTTGAACATGCACTTAACCATCCCCTAAACAAACCCTTGAATCATCTACAAGGTAATCTACTGGAGGAAATGAGTCATAATCTTGACATTCTCACTGTCAGAGAAAAAAGAAAACAAAGAGAGTTTGCAGGTAAATAGAAGGGGGATTTGCAGGCTCTCTTTAGAGAAATAAATAAAGGCCTTCGGGCTTGATTTTTTCCTGAATTTAAAGACAACTGGTATTGTAATTTTATGGGACACTTGGTTATCTTATATGGTGAGACTCCTCATGAATGGTCTCCAATATCCCTTGAAGTTCTAAGTCTATAATCAATACCAGTCAATAAGCATTGATTTATTCCTTTCAGATTAAATTTTTGTTGGTATAAACCAATGAAAAATAATTTATTAAGTACCAATTTATTATATCTATTACTAATACTATACGAGTATTATGTTTCTGAGATGACCAAGTGTCCCATCAAATAACATTACTTATTGTCTTTATTAGCTGATAGAAGCTTCATGCACCTATATATCATATTATGTCCTTTTTGTGGTGTTGCATTGATCATGAATCTGAAAATGTACATTTCATTTTATGCCATTATGCTTATCATTTTCTTAATATTTATAAAAGTATTTACGTCAGTAGAACAAAATATGCCTCTAAAGACTTTCCTCCAAACTGTTATTTCCTATTCCTTTGTCAAAAGAAGACCTAACAACAATAATGATAATTTTCTTCAATGATTATTTATTTGAATGCTACTATCAAGCAAGGACGATATGGTCGCCAAACATGTCCCTATCACAGAAGGGATCTAGCTCAGACTCCCAGTGGAATGGGATACCTGTCATTGGTGAAGTCCTTTAGACTCTCTCCTTTGTGGAAGGCATGGGGCCGATTTCATCAAGCCTGGAATGTTACTGAGCCACCTAAGTGAGATTCATATTCACTTACAAGAACGCAGCAAAAAACCAAGTGGAATGAGGAATGTTTATTGTCTGGACAATTGTATGCAGCTGGATGGCTAACCTTTGACCTGGTACACCTTCTGAATAGATTTAGCTGATTGGTGATGAAATGGGTCCAGAATTGAGTTGGACTAGAAAAGTGGAAGCATTTAAGAAATAACTTTTAACAACCCCAAGCTTCTTCCTAAAATAAAGTCCCATATTTTCTTTTTAAAATCTTTACTTTCCTTCTTAGAATCAATATTGTGTATTGGTTCCAAGGCAGGAGAGTGGTAAGGGCCAGATGATAGGGAGTTAGTGACTTGCCCAGAGTCACACAACTAGGAAGTGTCTGAGATCAGATTTGAACCTAGGATTGTCCCATCTCTAGGTCTGGCACTCGATCCTCTGACCTACATAGCTGGTCCCAAAGGCTCATATTTTAATTTTATTTTTTTAACCTTTTACTTCTGTCTTGGGATCAATACTGTGTATTGGTTCCTAGGCAGAAGAGTGAGTGCTAAGGGCTAGGCCAGTGATGGACAAACTTTTTAAAGAGAGGGCCAAAGGAAAGGAAATGCTCATCTGTCAGTCTGTTTCTAAGGCAACTCTTTTGAAGTTTCATTGTATTGTATCCTACTCATTGTATTCGTCAGATTAAGAATAATGTCTCATGGTCAGATAGAACACTTCAGCCCCTGCCCCCCATCTGGCCCATGGGCCATAGTTTGCCCATCACTGGGCTAGGCAATGGGGGTTAAGTGACTTGCCCAGGGTCACACATCTGGGAAGTGTCTGAGGTCAAATTTGAACCCAGAACATGTCATCTGCATGCCTGGCTCTCGATCCACTAAGCCACCCAGCTGTCCCCAAAAGTCCATATTTTTAACACCAACATTTCTTCAGTGATGCTTTGGATCATTACAGTCTCCAAAGAATTAAACTTATGGGATATCCAAATAACTCTAAGACCAAAAGAGGAAGTAAGTTGGTTATATAGTAAAAGGGAGGGATAACAAATAGATAACCTGTATCCGCTATGCATACCCTTGTAAAGTTAGGAGATCTAAAGAATTGGGGTTGCTCCCTGTAAAGGATCTTTAGACATAAGTAATGAGGGTTAAGGAGTACAGATGGGCTACAATGTATGTCATTAAAAGGATTATCAGCATCAATGAGAACATAGATCTATTAAAATATGTATTTTTTTCAGTCAATCAATAAACATTTATTAAGTATCTCCTATGTGTCAGACACTGTGCTAATAAAGAGTTTATATTCTTTGACAGGATATTTGTATATATATATATGTATATATGAGAGAGAGACAGTATTTATATGAGAAAGATAGCATATATATATCCATCTACTTTTCTATTTCTATTCTATTCTATTTCTATTCTATAGAATAGAAATAGAAAAGTCGATGGATTTAGGAAATTACTTTTGACAGTCCCAAGCTTCTTCCTAAAACAAAGCCCAAGAGCATCTCAAGAACCAAGGAGAACCAAGGTTGCCTTTTACCTTTGTATTCTTAGCATTTAGTGCAGGGCTTCACTCAAAACAGGATTTAATCAATGTTTATGGACTTTCTGGTGTGACCTGGAAGTTGGAAGGAGACAGTGATTGTGGTGACTGTACATTGAGAATGTTCTTTAGTCTTCCATTGGCCCTCTTTGTACAGTCATCATGTCTTATAAGAAAATACACAGGAGGTAGCTTTTTTTCTTTTAAAATTTTTATTGATATTATTTGTTGATACATTGCCCAATTTCTTCTACTATCCCCCTCCCTTCATGAAAGTCACCCTATATAACAAAGAATATTTTTTAAGGGAAAAAAAAGGAAGGAGGGACAAAATAATCAGACCTTGGCTTTTGGCCTAGATGCTAATATCACTCCTCATCCCCCAAAGAGGTCACTCCTTGTACCCCAGGATATATCAATAAAAATGAAAGTGGAAAATCAGATTCTGTCTAGCAGAAAGTATCTAAGGGCAGCTGAACTAGTCTTGTTTCCAGAGGGGTAGAGCACAGGGAGCCATGCCAGCTAATAATATGGACTCTCATAAGTGCTTCCCTAACCTCTTTATATTTTCATTCTAAAAATATGCAGCCAAGAATTTTGTAAGAATTTGGGCTCTGGTCCTAGGCTGATGCCATCGTTGGCAACTTTCATTCATCTTGGAGATTCTTGGCCTTTTTTTTTTCTAGAATTCTATGACTCACCCCAAATCACACAGAAAGCAGTGGCAAATTTAGCTCAATTCTACTCCCTTCCCTGCAGGACTTCCTCTTGTTCTGAAAAATGCTGCTTTTAAGGGGTATTAAAAAGGAGGATTTCAGACTCCAGTATGGAGATGTCAGTGTGGGTGCATATCCATACATAGTGGCAGATCCACTTACATTCATGTCCTGGGGTCTCTGGTTTATGATATGTCAGCAGCAGCAATCTTCCCCTTCTCTACCCTCCTCTACCTCTTACTCCGTTTTCTTGTGAAAAGACTACAGAAAGTCAGAAAAGGCTAATTCTAGTCAATGGCACGAGAAATAAAATCTGATGAATGGCCTTTCATCCCTAGGCTCCAGGGCTGAGAACACTGAATATGGAGGATTATTTTATTAGGTCAAGGCTCAATAGAGAGCAGGGATAGTATTCTCTGTCCTTTATGAAGATTCATTCCTATTCCAAACACTTTACCAAGTCCTCCCAAGTGACACTAAGTCAAAATGTTCAATTGCTCCAAAGCCAACCATAAATTATAGAAATAGAGCTGGAAGGCACAGCTAGGTGGTTCAGTGGATGGAAAGCCAGGTCTGGAAATGGTGGAGGGAGGGAGGAGGCTGGATTCAACTCTGGTCTCAGATGCTTCCTAGCTGTGTGACCCTGGGCAAGTCACTTAACCCTGGTTGCCTACTCCTTATCACTCTTCTGTCTTAGAATCCATACATGATGTTGATTCTAAGATGGAAGATAAGGATAAAAAAAAAAAGAAATTGAGCTGGATGGGACTTCAGAGGCCATCTAGATCAATAGTCTCATTTTATAAAGGAGGAAACTGGGGGTCCAGGAGCAGCTAGGTGGCACAATGGAGAGAGCTCTGGGTCTGGAATCAAGCAGACCTGAGTTCAAACCTAGCCTTAGATACTTACTAGCTGTGTGACTCTGAACAAGTCACATAAACCTATTTGCCTCAGTTTTCTCATTTGTAAAAATGGGCTAAAGCAGGAAATGGTAAACCACCCAGTATCCTTGCCAAGAAAGCCATAAATGAGGTCACAAAGGGTCAAATACCACTGAAATGACTAAACAAGAACAAAATTGAAGCACCAAGCAATTAAGTATTTTACAATAGGAAATAAATTCCAGAAGACTTAAATGACTTGTCCAAGGTGATCATTGAAGTAGCAATAGTCAGGGAGTAGAATTTGAATACAGGTCTTCTGACTCTGGAGTCAACATTTTTTCACTGTGGCATACTATCTAATAACAACAGCTAGCATTTATATGTTGTTTTAAAGTCTGTAAATCATTTTACAAATGTAATCTCATTTCATCTTCATAGCAACCCTTGGACGTTTTTGCTATTATTATTACTCTCATTTGACAGAAGAAGAAACTGAGGCAAACAGGGTCCTCTCTTCCTAGCCACTGAGTCACCTAGCTGGTCTAGTTTCTATCACTAAACTTCTTGCAAACTTTAACAAGGAGAACTAACTAGCATCTTGGTGACCCCTATAAACTTTGGGTGCAAAGTTATCTCTTTGCAGGTCTTTTAAGTCAGCAAATTTCACAGTCATATATTCTGAGAATTGGAGACCAACCATCTAGTCCAACTCTTATCTGAGAGAAGAATTCTCTCTACAACATTTCTAGCAAATATTGTTCAACCCAAATACCTCTAGTGAAGGGAGAGGAAATCCTTATTGAGCAAGACTGCCCATTTTTCACTGTCGAAAAACTTGAACTGCTAGCAGGGCAGCTGCGTGGCCCAATGGAGAGAGCATCAAAGTACCAGGTCTGGATTCAGGAAGACATCTTCCTGAGTTCAAATCTGGCCTCAGGGACTTACTAGTTTTATGTATGACCTTTAACAAGTCACTTAACCCCATTTGCCTCTGTTTCATCATCTGAAACATGAGCTAGAGGAAAAAAATGACAAACTACTCCTGGACATTTTGCCAAGAAAACACCAAATGGGGTCAGGAAGAATCAGACCCAACTGAAAATAACACAATAACAACAAACAAATCTTCTCTTTGTTCAGACTAAATTTACTTCTCTGAAATTTCCATTCCCTTGTCCTAAGATTCCTTTCTGAAGCAGAACTCCAGCCTACTCTCTTCCTTCTATGAACTTTTACCAAAGGATAATTCTGCACAGAAAGCGGTAGAAAAGTTCCTTCCAATAATAATCTGTACAATAGCTTTATCACAGTCCTTAAAAATAGTAAGCATTTAAAAATATTTGTTGAATTTAATTAAGCAAAAGCTTAAAGAGACTTGTGAAGTGATCAAAACATTTGTAGCTATATTTGGAATTTCATTTTGAGTTTTAGGGGAGATGGCAAAGAGAGGAAGAGCTGGTCAGTTGCTTCGGCCCCAGCTTATTGCACTGTCTTCCACTGAGTTTAAAGGTACTTTGTCTCCATTTATCATAGAAGAGAGACATGTATTATCAAGAAACCATCCCCTGGCACTTTGGGTAAGTCCAGGATAGAAGAGAGGTGTCAAATATTCCATAACTACAAAACTGCAATACTCAGAGGAGGATTAAAATGTAATTGGGAGATTCTTTTTAAATAATATTTTATTTTTTCCCCAACTACATGTAAAAGCAATTTTAAACATTCATCTTCTACAATTTTGAGTTCCAAATTCTCTCCCTTCCCCTCCCTGAGACAGTAAGCATTCTAACATAGGATATACATGTGTAGTCATTCAAAACATATTTCTATGTGTGACCCTGGGCAAGTCACTTAACCCCCATTGCCTAGCCCTTACCACTCTTCTGCCTTGGAATCCATACACAGTATTGATTCTAAGACAGAAGGTAAGGGTTTAAAAAAAAACACATTTCCATACTGGTCATGTTGTAGAAGACATATATTTTTAAAAAAAAACCACAAAGAGAATAAAATACGAATAATATGCTTCAATCTGCACTCGGCATTCAGATTCCATCTGTTCTTACAGGGGAGGTAGTTAGCATTTTTCATTATGAGTCCTTTGGGATCATCTTGGATCATTGCATTGCTGAGAATAATTAAATCATTCACAGTTGGTCATCATACAATATTGCCGTTACTGTATACAATCTTCTGGTTCTGCTCACTTCACTTTGCATCAGTCCATGTAAATCCAGGGTTTTCTGAATGCATCCTGCTCATCATTTCTTATAACTCAATAGCATTCCATTACAGTCACATGCCACAATTTGTTCAGGCTTTCCTAGGTAGGAAATATTTAGCAAAATAAACACAAATACTAAAGAATTTAGATAATGTTAATGTGTGGTTTTCTAAGTCAATATGCAGCTGTAGGAATCCTTATGTACAGTCTAGTGGCCTCTCCTTTCTATTTGAGCTTGATACCATTGACTAGTGGATTCCTGGTAGGATGTGGACAAGAGTTGTCCAGGTTGAAAAAGTATGAACCAGTTTCAGTCTATACATACCATCAGAGGTACTGATAGATGAGATCAGAAATCCATCAAGGGGACATTTATGTGCTTCTGCAGATAGAGAGCCAGGTCTAGAGGTGGGAAGTTTGGGGTTCAAATCTAGCTTCAGACACTTCCTAACTGTGTATTTCTGGGCAAGTTACTGAACCCCCAATTGTCTAGCCCTTACCACTCTTCTGCCTTAGAATTAATACTTAGTATGGATTCTAAGAAAGAAAGTGAAGGTTTTAAAAAATCTACGAAGGTTGAAATAAGGTAGATGGAATTAGCTTGGTTTAGCTCTTCAAAGTTAGGTACCACAAACCAATGGAACTATCAATAATATGGAAATAGGTTTTGATCAATGACACATGTTAAAATCAGTGGAAATGCGCATCAGCTCTGGGGGGGGGCAGGGTTGAGGGGTGAAGGGAAAAGTAAGAACATGAATCAGGTAACCATGGAAAATTTTTCTAAAAAATAAAATATTAAAAAAAAAACCACAAAGTTAGGGACCATACTGATTTTTCAAATCTGGCCTCAGACATTCAATGACTAATGTCTTTGGAGCAAGTTATTTAACTTCTGCTTGCCTCAGTTTCCTCAATTGTAAAATGGGGATAATAACCACACCTACCCTCCAGGGTTGTTGTGATGATCAAATGAGATATTTGTAAAGAACTTAGCATGGCCCATCATAAGGACTTAATAAATACTTATTTCCTCCCTTCCATCTTTCCTTCCTCCCTCTCTTCCTTTCTTCCTCATACCCTCCCTCCCTCCCTCTCTTCCTTCTTTTTTCTTTCCTTCCTTCCTTCCTTCTTTCCTCCATTCTTTCCTTCCTTTGCATTTTTCTTTTCACATGAAAGTGTGTAATTAGATGCTTTAGAGGTGTTCTCTAAGTACCGATCCATGACTTGCCCTCATTCAAGCCCAGAGAACCCTGAGTTTTATCTCAGAACACAGATTCCAGAGAGCAGGTGAATGTGACTCACCTCAGAATAATTACTGATGACATGGTAATTACCTTGCAGGGTCATTTTTTTGCCACTTGCTATTTCACCAGGTTGCCAGGACAACCTCCTCTCACTTCTTCCTTTCTATAAATCACGATATAGAGGAGGGGAGGTCACATGGTTATTACAGATGCTTTGCACTTCCTGGAAATGTTGACAAAGGAGAAGTTTGCCTCCTCCCCTTCATCTGAAGGGGGAATAGGAACAAGGGATGGGGAGAGAGAGGGAGTTATGGGGGGGAGGAAGTGGTAGGAGGGAGTCGGAGTGTATTTTTAACCTCTCTGAGGGTGAATCATTAGAGCCAGCTTAATCAGAGAAAAGAAACATGCTCCCCCTCTCCCCCATGATGTCAAAGGGGAAAAAATGACAGGTAGATTCCTTCTGCTTTAGACAAAGGGCTTCCTTGGAGAACGAGCTTTAACTGTGAGCACCACGGCTTCATCTCTGAAACATTTAGGTTAGTCCTTTGGGACTTCACTCACCTTGTATGTAAGTTATTATTTGCATGTTATCTCTACCATTCCAATGTGAGCTCCTTGAAGGCAGGGATGAACAGTGTTTTGCTTGTTTTTTCGCATCCTCAGAACACAATAAATATTTATTGACAGAATGCCTGATCCTGTGTGTTGAAACCTAGAATAATCTTCCAGTTGTGCTGGAGACAAGGAAGATGCTTGAAATCGTCTTCAAGAACATCACCTAAATGTCACTCTTGGGCTGTAAAGTTGGGAAGGAAAAGATTGATTCTCTGATATTTCCAAATGACATTCAAGCAAATGATTAACATAAAGAATCCCTAAAGGGCAGCTCAGTAGTTCAGAGTCAGACCTAGAGAAGAGAGGTCCTAGGTTCAAATTTGGCCTCAAACATTTTTTGGTTCTGTGGCCACGGTCAAGTCACTTAACCTCTATTGCTTAGCCCTTATCGCTCTTCTGCCTTGGAACCGATACTTGATGTTGATTTTAAGACAGAAGATAAGGACTTAAAAACAAGAAAGAAAGAAAGAAAGAAAGAAAGAAAGAAAGAAAGA
>NC_058133.1:439548680-439564901 GCF_016433145.1 Gracilinanus agilis | reverse complement strand
AAGGAAGGAAGGAAGGAAGGAAGGAAGGAAGGAAGGAAGGAAGGAAGGAAGGAAGGAAGGAAGGAAAGAAGGAAAGAAAAAGACTCATTCCTGAGTTCAAATCTGGCCTCAGACACTTACTAACTCTGTGACTCTGGGCAAGTCACTTACCCTTGTCTTTCCCAGTTTCCACAGCTGTAAAATGAGTAAAAGAAAGAAATGGCAAACCACTCTAGTATCTTTGCCAAGAAAATCGCAAATGGGCTCACAAAGAATCAAACACACCAGAAAAAAGACTTAAAAGCAACTATGATAAATATTCTTTTTTTAGGTTTCCTTTTATTTTTTAATAATTTTTTTTATTATGTGTAAAAATGAAAAAAAAAATTAAACCCTTACCTTTTGTCTTAGAATCAGTACTGTCTATTGGTTCTAGTGGGGGTTAAGTGACTTGACCAGGGTCACACAGAATGAAATTTTTTGACTTTTTTTTTTTTAAGTTTTGAAGTTTAAATTCTCTTTCTTCTTCTGACCCTCCTTCCCTCACTCCCTTTCTGACCTCCCCACTGCCTGAGACAATAAGCAATCTGATATAGATTTATTTTTATATGTGTAATAAATATGATTATTATTCTTGAATGGCAATTTACTATTGACTGAGTACTCAGAGGGTTCTACTTGAGTTCAACATACCCAAATTATTAAATGAAGCTTCTCTATGGCTTTCCCTCTGACTCAGTAACTCTCAGAGAGACAGCCTGGGGTAGGGGAAGTCTAAGGAGTATTGGAGAAGTAGCCCTTAGAGTCCATAGCCCCAGTTTTCATACTTACTAGCTGCTGGCTCATGGGCAAGTTAATCCACTTTCTTGGGCTTTGTTTTTCTTGTTTATAAAATGGGGATGATTATGACACTTGAGAGTTGTGGGGAAACCTTAAAGTACTATAGAAATGTGAGCTATTATTCTTCCTTCTTTTCTTGGATTGCGGCCATGAGGCATTCTCTCTTTTCAGCTGAAATAGTCTTGAATTACTGTAGAGGCTGAGTTTTTAAGACTATGGGGCTGCAAGGGGCAGGGACGGTTACTTTTTTTCATTCTGGTGTCCCCATTGGTGTTGCTTTATGGTTGAGAAATTGGGACAGGACAGTTTTCAAAGAATTGAAACTGCTTATCACAAAGAATGCAATAAAGGAGGAGCGTGATGGAAGGTAGAATGGGAAACAACATATTGCCAATGAGGAACTTTGAAGGAATGGGAGATGTCATCAAGGAGAAGAAGAAAAGATGGGCTTGTCACATGGTGAAGGCTAGGGATGAAATATGGCCTCTTGATTTCAGGGGAAATCAAGGAAGGACCTTAGCACTCAACATGGGCTCCTCCATTTGTAGGAGGTCAAGGACAAGAGTCAGAGGGGCTGGGCTGGCATGGATAGATTGAGATCTACACAAATCTGTTGGAGTATTTGATATCCATAGAAGCTGGAATTTGGTAGGTGCCTAATAAATGTTTGTCAATTGATTGTTGGGCTACAAAGAGGCCAATGAAGTTTCCATACATTGACTGGTAAAGCTCAGCATCCCCTTTCTGTCAGTCACTGACGATGGATAGAATCATAGAGCTAGAATGAGCCTTAAGATCATCCTGCCCAAACCTCTGTGTCCAGGCATGGCCCCAATGAAACCATCTCTGATTCATGAATCATGGAAATGACTGTAGGGTCTCACAATGACAGGGAACTCAGGAACTTAGGGGTGCTACCTTATCTAGGGAGAGCTAAACCATCTTGCCTCTCCTAAGATTTGATCCTTTATTGCAGTATGGGAATGATTTAGGATAGATGGGAAGAATATTAGTAGAACAGACCAACAATGGGTTCAATTCAATTCATCATGTAACAAACAAACATTTAATAAACTCCTGTTTTGATGGGCAGTTAGGTGACTTAGTAGAAGAGAAGCAGGCCTGGAGATGAGAGGTTCTGGGTTCAAATTTGACCTCAGACACTTCCTAGTGGGGTAAGTAGAAGAAAGGAATTAAGAAGCTAGGACACTGGGTAAGTCACTCCAATGGCCTAGCCCTTATCACTCTTCTGCCTTGGAACTAATAAGCCAGAAGGTAAAGGCTTTATTTATTTATTTATTTATTTGTTAGTCAAAAAAAAAAAAAGAAAGAAAGAAAGAAAGAAAAACCTACTATATGCAAGGATTGGGCAGCTAGGTGGTGCTTTGGATAGAGTGGAGCCAGGAAGACTTGAGTTCAAATTCAGTCTCAGTCACTTCCTAGCTATGTGACCCTGGGCAAATCATTTAACCCTGTTTGCCTCAGTTCCTCATCTGTAAAAATGAGCTGGAGAAGGACATGGTAAAACCACTATGGTCTTTGCTAAGAAAACACCAAATGGGGTCACAAAGGGTCGAACACTTCTAAAAACTGGCTGAACAACAACAAAAATGTGCAAGGTTCTCTGCTGGATAGAAAGCCAACACCAGAAAAAGACCCTTCCTGCAGGGAGCTTTCATTCTTCCAGGGGACTATAACGTGTGCACAGAGGACATAATATGAGCCAATGAGGAAGGAAAGAAGTGTTAATGACTGGAGCTGAGGGGAAAAGGGTGGTGAAAAAGAAAGGAAGGCTTTAGGAAGGAGGCAACTCCTGAGAGAAGCCCTGGAGGAAAAGGAGTTTTTTTAAGACTTAGAGTTAGGGGCAAGAGAGGGGCGGTTGAGTTCAGGAAATAGTCATCCAGTTTTGCTGGAACAAAGAGTGCTCCGAGGGAAATTATATGAATTAAAGTTGGAGAGCTAGATGGAAGCCAGATAGTGAAGGGCCTTGAATTACAAGCCCCGGAGCTTGTATTTTATCCCAGAGGAGATAGTCACTGAATATTTTATTCAGTTTTGTATGTCCTTTAGGAAGATTATTTTGGGAGCTGTGAGGAGGGTGGGAAAGAGTGAGCCTGGAAGTAGAAAGGTCAATTAGGAGCTATTGCAATAGGGTCTCAGAGTAGGAAGAAGCCATCTTGACCAACACATATCTGAACTAGGATGACCTTTTCAGCATTCCAACGACTGGTCATCTAGCTTCTAACCAAACATCTTCAGGGTGGGGGAACCTACCGTCTTCTCTTTTCTGAAAGTTTTTCTCTACCTCAAATCTTAGTTTGCCTCTCAGATATCTTATCCTTACTCTTAATTTTGCCCTCTAGGGACATGAAGACATTTATTTCTTCTTCCAAATGACAATCTCTCTCTCTCTCTCTCTCTCTCTCTCTCTCTCTCTCTCTCTTTCTCTCACTCTCCATCCATCTACTGTTAAATGTGTTTTTCTGAAACCCCAAGTTTGTCCCCTGTCCTTTAGGAACTTGCCTCGGGGGAAACCCCCAGACTGATCTGACTGACCTTACCTCCAGACTGAACAATAGACTTGGAAGTACTTAATGATCTTAGTTTAGATAAGGTTAGTGGGCAGTCTAGCCTTGGGTACCCTTTTTGTTTTAAAAGTTTATCCATATTAATCAGAGACCCCTCCCTGGTAGCAGGCTGGAAACTTCTTTTTGTAGCTAGTGTAAAGCATCAGCCTCTTCCTGCCAGACAAGCCCTGGGCTCCTCATTTCCTTGTTGCCATTGTAGAGTTAACCAACTGTATTTCCCGGCCCTTTGTTCCCCCAAAAGGTGTATAAGACCCCCAAGTTCTGTTACTCTTTGGAGACTCAACTTTGGCAGTGCTTTCTCCCAGAGAGGCTGTTCCCAGAGTCCCAGAGCTTTGGCTCTGGGTGGTATTTAGCACTTGACTCTATGTGGCAGTCGAATATTAAGAACTTGTCTCTTATCCTGATTAAAGATTTGGTTTTTAGAACATTTTCTCAACTTGCCGCCATCTATTTGTCTGTCTGTCTCTGTATGTGCATGTACATGTGTGTATATACACACACACACATACATATACAGGTATCCCTTCCACATGGAAACTTACCCCATTGTGGTTTCAATATATCACGGGTTATCTTAAGAAATTAAACGGGAATTTTGGGGGGTTATCGACAAGGTATCTAGAAGCCCCCAAACTTGTAGCCTAGAAAGATTTAATGAATCCCAGTTTGCTTGGCTTGAAGGTGACAGCTTCAGGCTTGACCCGGTCACGTGAGAGTTCCTCCCTGAGGAAAGGCCAAGCCCAAGTGACTCTTCTGGTCTCCAGAAGCCTCTTCCGGTATATCACACCCTCCCTCCTAGGGTGGAACTTGGGGTCTTCAGCTTATGAGATGGGTTTTGTGAAAATTACAGCCAACACTGAAGACATTTAGAAACTCAGAAATGCATAAAACATATGTATCGCATTGTATAATACCAACATATTTTATCTTTTAATATACATCATTTTTTAAAAGTTAAAATAAGTGAAAAGTTAGTTTGTGCAAAGAATGTGAAAGCCAACAGACAATACGCAAAGGTTATGTAGGGAGAGTTTCAAAAGTTTAGTTAACTCATAAATGCATATAAGGTACTGTAAACACCCCATAAAAGAAAAAGAAAAGTCAGACTCCTCTGGTATGAAGGGAGGGACAAAAACTTTTACTGGGATTTTCTGAATCAAGGGGGTGCTGCGCCCCTAACCCCTGTGATGTGGGAGAGATACCTGTCTGTGTGTAGAGATACATGCATGTATATGTACATATATAAACACATACACAAACACACTCATATATACCCACATGTATGTATAATCCATGTATATCATGTATGTATTTATATTCTGTGTATGTTTTGTACCTGTATAGACACATACAGGGATCACAGAATCCCAGTTTAGAAGTGAAAGGATCATTGGTTTAGAATTGGTGTGGTACAGCTGGAAGAATGCTGAATTTAGAGTTTTACAGGCTGTCAGGTCAAATCCCAGCTCTATCATCTTTGCCACCGGAAGTGAGCCACTGAACCTCAGTTTCCTCAACCATAAAATAAAGAGAGCTGGACTAGATGAATGCCAAGGTCCCTCCTAGTTGTAGACCTGTGATCTGTGTCCTTAGAGGTCATCTAGTCCAATGCCCTCAGTTTATAGATGAGGAAACAATCCAGAAGAGGTTTAGTGGCTTGCCCAAGGTTGCACAATGAGTAGAAAGCTGGGGGAAGAACCCAGGTCTTCTGACTCAGTCTCAGTGCTCTTTTGGACTATAGGGCAGCAGGTTTCTTCTCCCACAGATAAAAGGTAAAAACTGTGAGTGAACTTTCTCTTAGGGATGATGAAACCGAGAAAGCTAAACCAGCTGTCCTTAGAACCTCGTAGATCTGAATCTGACCTAGAACTGCTCTTAGAGCCCCCGCGGTATCCATCTGTTCTCACTGTGGCTTCACCTCCTTTATTTGGTACGACCAACAAACGGAGGTCAGGACAGCAAAGCCCCTCTCCACCCCACCCCCCATCTAGATGTAAATTCATTCAACAGAGAAGGCTGTGTGTCCAGGTTGGAGTGAGGAAGGAATGGACCATGGATTGATCAGCGGTTTGTTTGTCTTCTTGTTCCCATGACCTTCCCTCCCCATAGCTTGGTCACTTCTATTTACCTGGGGTTGTTTTTATGGGGCCCACGCACTTTGTTCTTTCGCCTTATAATGAATGAAAGAATGAAAAAGCATCTATTAAGCACTCAATACCTTCCAGGCCCTCCTTTAGGCACTGAATTTTCTGTTGTTCATATTTAAATGAGTTCATTTTTCAAATGCTACATCCTCCAGGTCTTTACCCAGAGAGTCGTCTTTCATGAAGATTTAAAGGGGACAGGATGGGGGAGACACTTAGGGGGCTCTGTTTGAGACTGGAGGTCCTGGGTTCAAATCTAGCCTCAGACATGTCCTAGCTGTGTGACCCTGGACAAGTCACTTAACATTCACTGTGTAGCCTTACCGTCCTTCTGCCTGGGAACCAATACACAGTACAGATTCCAAGACGTAAGGTAAGAGTTTAAACACACACACACACACACACACACACACACACACACACACACACACGCCAGTAAGTGTAATCTTCCGCATCCATAGTCCCCCACCTCAGCAAAGAGGCCCGGGAGGTGCATTTTCTCCTTCCTCCAAGGACAAGCCAGTCCATAATAATGACACAGCCTAGGGGCCGAATACTCCTTAATTAGAGATTCAGCCTAATGAACTGCAGAGACTAGCAGGTAGGCAGGTAGGCAGGCGGGCAGGTAGCCGGAGCAGCCTGCGGGAGCAGCAATTCCACGCGAGGGCCCCGGTGAGCGCCCAGTTCTACTGGAGCCGGAAAGGGCAAGGCGAGGTCACCGAATGTAAATGTTGAGGGGTGCCGGGGAGGGAGGGGTCCCGGAGGCGCGCGCCTCGGCAGCCTCCCCAGGGGTGGGGCCGGGGAGCTAGCTCGGGAGCCGCCCGCCCGTGACTGTCGAAGCTCGGACGGAGCTCTTCTAGAGCCGCGCCTTCTTCTGCGTCCTGGGAGCTGCGGGAGAGCGAGCTGCGCCGGCTCGGGCTGGCCAGGACGGGCTGGGCGCTGCGGGAGCTGCTGGCTCCGGGATCCCCCACTTCGGAGGATGAGCAGATCTCGTCCGCTGAGATCGTCGGGATTCCGCTTCCTCCAGCAGCCCCGAACCCCCGCCGCCGCCTCGGAGGTGAAGGGTCCCCAGCACTGAACCGAAAGCCGGGACTAGGGAAGGACTGAGAGCGCTCGTAGGTCCCCGGCGTGCGTCCGGGAGGGAAGTAAAGTGGCGGCCGCGGAGAGAGAGCCCCGCTGCCAGCGTAGGATAGAGCGTTAGCGCCGAGCGCAGCTTTGCCTCTCTCCAGCTATTGTTCCGACGTCTCCCGACCCAGTTACAGCCGCTGGAACCAGCCTCGTCCCGAGGGGCTCGCGGAGGTTAGTTGAACTTCTGGAAACCCTGGGGCTCCGCTTGGGGCTGCGCTTTCTTCTCTTTCGGTCTTTCTAAACAAAGTTGCCGGAGTCGCTGAATCCTGGGCTAAAGTGCGGGCAGGAATCCCCACAACCTTGGGAAAGCCCTTGGGCAGCCCCTGATAACCCCGGGGTGTCGCTGCAGTCGGGGAGATAAATGCCCAGCAGTTCTCTCCGAAGCATCCCCTGCCCATGTGGCTGCCCGAGCTGGCACTTTGTTTGGGTTCACTGGAGGGGGTGGGGGTGCGGCGGTTGCTGAAGGCATGATTTCGAATGCCAGCAGGAGGGGGATAAGGACGGGGACTGGTGGCTCCACTTGTGCCCTGTTTCAGAAAAATAAGTTTGTCCCTCCCCAAAGTGCCTGTGTGGAGCCTGCGTCCCATGTTTGGGGGGTGGGGGGATGGCAGAATTATTTTCTCAAATGCACCCTAGAAGGTGAGGGTGGGGGTGGGGAGGGGGATGATGAGACGAATTAAAAAGGGCTCAGCTGGAAGCCGAGAGTTTGGAGGAAGCAAATTTCTCTACTAATCTCTTGGAAAGTTTGCAAAGAAAGCGAAGGAGCCTGCGATGGAACTGTTGACAACATTTGCTGCTGCTTCTTTTTCTTTGTTGAGGAAAAGAATGAATAGCTGGTTGTGTGGGTCCCTCTGGGTCTGGAAAGGGAGGGGGGAGAGGGCTGGGGGCTGCTCTGGGGAGGGAAGCAAGAATGAGCCGGCTTAAGCAATTGACATTTCTCTCTCTGTGCAAAGTTTTCAAGGTTGCACAGTCTTCCCCCGGGTGGAAAGGTCATCTGTCTAGAAGCATCTAGCGAGTTCGTGGGGTTCTGATCAGGCTGTTTGGGGGATAGTGGGGGGGGCGGGGGTGGAAATTGTTTCTTGGCATTCATTCTGGACGTTAATTCTTCGATTGTTAAGAAAGGGGAAAGGGGAAGAGGCACCTAAGTAACCTTGTGTCTTCTCTTTACCCTGCTCTGCCAATGAATTTATGCAAATCTCATTTTTTGGAAGCGGCTTTTAAATTTTGACTGCTGTCTCCCAGGGTTGCTGATCTCTCTGAGGCAAAGAAATGGGGCTTTATTAAAAAGGGAAGGTCAGATTGAGGGCTGATGTTAGCTAGCCCTTCCCTACCCCCCACCCCCCACATTCATTTAGGCAGTGACTGAAATAAGATATGGGAAGAAGATAGGGGGACCCCACTGCCAAGATCAGGAAGAGTGTGAATTTTAAATGGGAATAATGAACTCGGAAAGCTATTGTAGAGTGGTCGGGCAGGCAGTTGCAGTCTAACACGCTATGGAATTCGGGGTAAGTGTTCATGATCGCGTTATTTAACCCCTTGTTGTTCAAAGCGTCCTCCCCCCCCAAGTTCCAGGGAATTGAACCTTCTGGGCTTTAGATTTGCAGGATAATTCATTGAAATCCATATTCTTCCAATTCGGGAGGAAGCTCATTTGTCCAGCGATTGCTAACCCTAATATCTTAATGCTGTTTGAAGTAGAATCTCTCCCTAAGCTGAAAGGTGGGATTACTGGCATCTTAATCACTTGGCTAGACGGTATAAGCCTGCTTAAAATGGAGTGTCCTTAAAGGTACACTCCTTTAACTTGAAGCCCGGGTACAGCTCAGCTTTGACTGTGTGTGCAGGCTACTTTAGAAAGAATGGGGCTTCAAGCCTCTCTAGCTGTTGGGAGGAAAAGAAAAATAATCGCCGTCTCTGGGGATTTTAATTGGGACTCACGTTATTTCATTCTGGTCTCATGGCTGCTCTGTGAGATAAGAAATATAGTTATTATCCCTGTTTGACAAATGAGGAAACATTCAGAGAGGCTTGGCCAGTGGTTGAGAAGGCAGAGGGTCGCTTGATTTTGAGCTGGAAGGGATCTGGGGTGGGGTGGGGTGGGATAGGGGGGGAATGTTCATCCACTCCAATCCTGTCTGTTTTGTCTATGAGGAAAATGAGAGGTTCTTTGACTTGTCCCAAGTCATCCTTGGAAGGAGTAGAAGAGTCAGGACTTAAACCCAGGGCCCTTGGACTCCAAGTCTGTGTTCTCACCTGAGACTTAAAAGGACTTACTTTTTTTTTTTTTTTTTTTTTTTTTAACCCTTAACTTCTGTGTATTGGCTCCTAGGTGGAAGAGTGGTAAGGGTGGGCAATAGGGGTCAAGTGACTTGCCCAGGGTTACACAGCTGGGAAGTGTCTAAGGCCGGACTTGAACCTTGGACCTCTCTGTAGGCCTGACTCTCAATCCACTGAGTTACCCAGCTGCCCCCAAAAGGACTTACTTATTCCTGACTCCGGGTCCACTGTGTAGACAGTGGCATGGTGATAAAAAGTCACTTCTCCTGGCCTCAGTTTCCCCAACTGTGAAAAGTAAGAGGATTAGATTTGATCTCAATAGACGACTTTTCAAATTCTGAGTTTTTTGAAATGTAAAACTCCCTTTCCTAGAAGTAAAGGATTAACTAAAGTTAATTTCCAGAATAAAAAGGGTACTAGAAGACATTATATTTGAGTGTATATATCAACCTAAAGTGGATGGATCATCCTATTTTCCCTTTAAACATCCCCCTTTAATAAAAGAGATAAATTAAAATGGCATAACTTTTTTATATTTATTTTTGTTCCAAGGCAGAAAAGCAGTTAAGGGTAGGCAATGGGGGTTAAGTGACTTGCCCAGGGTCCCACAGCTAGGAAGTGTCTGAGGCCAGATTTGAACCCAGGATTTCCCCTCTCCTTGCCTAGCTTTCTATCCACTGAGCCACCCAGCTGCCCTCCTATTAATTTCACGGATTTAATGCTGCAAAGCTAGCAGGACTGGCCCATTTCTGCAGCTGTTTGGAAACCAGGTCACTGGCCAGTGTCGGGGTGGTAGGTAGCTCCACGCTCTGACAGGTGTTGCTCTCCTTTGTTCTTGCTACCAATTATAAGTCTTTGAACCTTTCTCTGTATCTCTCCCTTTCATTCTTCTTAAGATTTCAGGCCTTTGGACCTTTGTATGTTTTCCAAGGTCTGGAATTTGATGAAGTCGGAGAGCCCAGTTATTGCATCTGCTGGTCTCACATCACCCATCTGGTTGACATGGGGCTGGCTGCAGGACTTGGAGATGAAATCTAGTGTCTGGAGTGATTCGCCTCAGTCTTTTTGTCTTGCACTGGCATGTTCCACCATGCAGCCTGATCCCTGTGAAGTGTTAACTGGTTCGGTTTTTTTTTTCCCTGCTGTCCTTGGTTTGATGTTTTTAGCTTTATTGTTCCCAGCTAAAATTTTCCCCTCCCAGCGTGGAGGATATGATAAACGACTTGGCTTTCCATCTTAGGGGTGGCCGTATCTGAGGAAGGAGGCAGAGAAAGAATCCCTCCTCCTCTGGGGGATGTTTGAAGCAAATAGAAAACAAGTCTTTTGATTCTGATTATGGTCATTGGAGAGTTTGCCACCCCTTCCTTGTCGCTCGGTGGCGTCCGAATCTTTGTGACCTGCAGACCACTGTATGCCGATACTGTCCATGGGGCTTTCTTGGCAAAGATCCTGGAGGTTTGCCATTTCTTTCTCAAGTGGCTAAAGGGAAACAGAGGTTAAATCACTTGCCTAGTGATCACAGAGCTAAGTGTCTGAGGCTAGATTTGAACTTAGAACTTCCTGACTCCAGACCTATCACACTCTCTATTGAGCCACCAAGTTCTAACTACACATTTTACACAAGAATTTAAGAGGGAGGTGATGGAATTCATCAAAGAAATGAATAAGGAGAAAAGAAGATGGGCTGGACATGGTAAAAGTGTGGGATAGTTTGTGGACGGTCTATATGCTCCATTGACATTATCACGGTTTTAAGAGAAGTTGAGGGGGGCAGCTAGATGATTGAGAGCCAGGTCTAGAGACAGGAGGTCCTGGGTTCAAATCAGACCTCAGACACTGGGCAAGTCACTTAACCCCCATTGCCTAGCCTTTACCACTCTTCTGTCTTGGAACCAATACATAGTATTGATTCTAAGGTGGAAGGTAAAGGGTTTTTAAGGGGGGGGGGCACAGCGAGATAGCACAGGTCTAGAGATGGGAGATCCTGGGTTCAATTATGACTTCAGATACTTCCTAGTTGTGTGACCCTGGAAAAGTCATTTAACATTCATTGTCTAGCCCAGTGGTTCCCAAACTTTTTTGGCCTACCGCCCCCTTTCCATATTACTTAGCACCCTAGAAATTAATTTTTTAAAAATTTTAATAGCAATTAATAGGAAAGATATATGTATTAATGTTTCTACCTTTTTCGTAAAATATAGTAAAGAAAGGTGTAAATTAGAAACATTGTACTTTGAAATTATGAAACTATTTATTGACCTAAACTATTCACCACCCCAAATGCACCTGTGGCCATCTCCGCCCCACCTGGATCGCTGCAGCACCCACCAGGGGGTGGTGGCGCCCACTTTGGGAATCACTGGTCTAGTCCATACCGTTCTGCCTTGTAATCAATATACAGTATTTATTCAAAGACGGAAGGTAAGAGTTAAGAAAAGGAAAAGGAAGAGAAGTGAAGAGAAGAGAAGAGAAGAGAAGAAAAGAGAAGAGAAGAAGAGAAGAGAAGTGAAGTGAAGTGAAGTGAAGAGAGAAGTGAAGTGAAGTGAAGTGAAGAGAGAAGTGAAGTGAAGTGAAGAGAAGAGAAGAGAAGTGAAGAGAAGTGAAGTGAAGTGAAGTGAAGTAAGTGAAGTGAAGTGAAGTGAAGTGAAGTGAAGTGGAGGAAAGAAGGCAACCAGAATCCTGGGTAGACTTATGGGGAGCTTATGGGAGGCCTCACAGCAGTGGGTCAGGATTTTAGTAGGTTATTTGGTCAATAAACATTTATTAAGTTGCTTCCAAATGCCAGGTTCTGTCCTGAGCACTTGGGGTTGCAAAAATAGGGCAAAAGACGGTGCCTGTCCTCAAGAAGGCCACCATCTGATGAAATCAGGAAAAGCTGGGTTCAAGCCTGTCTCTGGTGCATGCTGGTTTTGTTGCCCTGGCAGAGGCATTCAGCTTCTTTGTTAAAGCCTGGTTTGTTGAGGATCCACACCCATAGAGGTGTTTTCCTAGAGATGGAATCACACCTTCAGCCCCAGCCCCACTATCATTCCATCAGAAACATCTTCAAGTTCTGAGAGATGAAAAGAAAAGTTAAGTGGATTCGGCACCAGAAACTCAGGTTATTCAAAATGAAATTATTCGTTTAAAATAATAGGGTTAAATTCCTGTTGAGGAGTTTAAATGCCTGAAAATGGGAAGTAGTATTATTCTGTACCACAATGTTCCATAATCTATTGGAAAGAAGCGCTGGATTTGTATTCATATGGGGCACCCAGATTAAGCCTTTTGAACTCTTTTGAGCCTCAGTTTCCTTATCCTGAACTAATAATGGAAAGAGCCCTGGATTTGGAGTTCTAGGGCCTGGGTTCAAATTCTGGTTTTGCTACTTAGTGTTTGTGTGACCTTGGGTGAGTCAGTTAATCTCTTAAGTATTTTCATCTGTAAAATGAAATTCTGGGAACAGCTAGGTAGTACAGTGGTTAGAGCTCCAGGCCTGGAGTCATTGAGATGATGTAGGTTTAAATCTGGTTTCAGATGCTTCTTAACTGTGCGATCCTGGGCAAGTCACTTAACCCTCTTTGCTTTGTCCTTGCCACTTGGCTTTCTTAGACTTGATACTAAGACAGAAGATAAGAGGTGTTTGTTTTTTAAAGATGAAATGAATGAAGACCTTTTTCTTTGAGATACAACAATGAAGCTACTCTTTCTTCCTCTTCCTCTCATTAATGTAATCATAGAAAATCCAGATATTTCTTCCCTTTTTTTTAATTTAGAAAAATTTTCTATGATTCCATGATTCATGATTCCCTCCCCTTTTTTCCTCCACCCCTCCTGAAGCTGACAAGCAATTCTACTGGGTTATACATGTATCATTGTCAATACCTATTTCCATATTATTCATATTTGCAGTAGAGTGATCTTTTAACATCAAAACCCTCATCATATCCATATCGAATTATGTGATTGATCTTATGTTTTTCTTCTGCATTTGTTTCCACAGTTCTTTTTCTGGATGTGGATAGCATTCTTTCTCATAAGTTCCTCTGAACCAGATATTTTAATTGAAGCCGAAAAAATAAATTAGACTCTAGCCTCAGACACTTCCTAGCTGTGTGACCCTGGCTAAGTCACTTAACTCCCATTGCCTAGCCCTTACTGCTCTTCTGCCATGGAACCAATACACGGCAGGGTTGATTCTAAGACAGAAAGTAAGGATTATTTTTTGAAAATTAAATTAGGTATGAATAAATTCTTAATCAATCTGAAAAACTCAGAGGGGCTTTGGGCCATTTGATGAAAGCAGATTGTGGTACAAGAGAAACATCAAGATTGGATGAAAGAAGGACACCCTTCGGGGCCACCCAGCTCTGATTTGGCATTTTAGTGACTGGCCAGTCTGGACATGGCGGGGCTTCGGCCAATCCGTAGAGAGAGAATAACTTGGGAGCGAGGGGAAATGAGACAGAGAAATGCCCTGACCAGGAAAGCCATCAGAGGCCCCCACGTTGACCAGAAGCAGTGGCAGTGGCTCTTCATTAGTGGTAAGCTAATTGGTATTAGCTGATGGCCGAGGATGCAGAAAAAGAATGAGCCACGGACAGCAACACCTTGCAGAAGTGACCATCCTTGGGCAGAAGGAAGACCAGGCTATGGGCTCTAGAGGGGACTGACACTTGGAGCCTGCTAGGGGTTCACTACATCTTAGTGAAATTTCATGAGGAGCTCATGAAAGGAGAAAAGGGCTCCCAGGAGTCAGGATCTGTTGGCCACCTTTCCTGGCTAAAACCTCTTGGTCAGCACGTATAGCTCACTATCCTGTTCTCTTGAGTTTGTGACCATTTTCCCTTTTTATGTGCAAAGGTGTGAGAGTGTCATCCTTTCTATTGAGGAGTGGGTTGTTTTTAGTGACAGCTGTCTTATTAAGTTATTGCTTATTAAGTTATTATTAATTATTGCTTATTAAATACCTCTTTTAAGAGCTAATTAAGGGGGCAGCCAGGTGGGTCAGTGGATTGAGAGCCAGGTCCAGAGATGGGAAGTTCTTGGTTCAAGTCTGGCTTCCAACATCTCTTAGCAGTGTGACTCTGGGCAAGTCATTTAACCCCAGTTGCCTAGTCCTTCCTGCTCTTCTGCCTTGGACCCAATCCTCAATATTGATTCTAATACTAATACTAATAGATACTAATAAAAACAGAAGGTAAGGGTTTAAAAAAAAAAACCACTAATAAGTAAGGGGTTAGTTGACATTACCCTGGAGTTGGGAGAATCTGAGATCAAATCTGACTTCAGACACTTCCTAGCTGCATGATCTTGGTCAAATCACTTAATCCTGTCTGCCCACCCCTCGCCACTTTTCTGTCTTAGAATTGATACTGACAGAAGGTAAAGTTTGTTTTTTAAAGTGGGATGAGCCATGCCTCAAGAGAGTAATGGAACAGGGGGGTGGTAGGTTCCTGCTACCCTCCACTCCTTCTCAGGAGTGCCATCTAGGCTTTTCTGTATTTTATCTCTCCTCCATTCCTCCCTCTCTCCTTCCCTCTTTCTCCTTCTCTCTCTTCCTCCCTCCCACTGTCTCTCTGACTCTCTCTTCCTCCCTTCCTTCTGTCTTCTCTGGAGGTCTTTAAGAAAAGGCTGAATAACCAGCTGTTCATTATATCTTAGTAGATATTTTTTAGGGGCATGGATGGATTAGATGGCCCCAAAGTTTCTTCTAGTGGTAAGATCTTATGATTTTGAAAGGGAAGGGGGGAAAGGGAATAAGTATATAGACCTTCTATATACCCAGCGCTGTGTTCAACACCTGTATTTTTGTTGTTCAGTAGTTTTTCAGGCATGTTTGACTCTTGTAACTCCATTTGAGATTTGCTTGGCAAAGATGGAATGATTTGCTATTTCCTTCTCCAGCTCATCTGACAGATGAGGAAACTGAGGCAAACAGGGTGAAGGGACTTGTCCAGAGTCATATAGCTAGTATGTATCTGAGGCTGGATTTGAACTCAGGTCTTCCCGAGCACTCCCTCTGCCCTGCCACCTTTAGCCATGGCATTATAGTAGAAATTGCTCTGGACCTGGGGTCTAATCCTAGCTGGCTCTATCACTAGCCAGTTAATTCTAGTGAAGTCTGGTCAGGGCATTTAACCTTCTGGGCAAGTCTTGTAGCCTCTCTATGGGCCCTACCTTCTCATTCCTGTAAAAGAAGAGACTTGAATTAAATGATCTCTAAGATCCAGCTTGGAGATTCTGTGATGCTTCTTTGGCTCGGCTTTCCCCTTTTTTGTGGTTTCATCAATGCCTTTTTTTTTTATACCAGGCATTTCCCAAAATCCTCTTCCCCATCAGACTCTCTCTTGGAGCAAGGAAAAGCAAGCAAACAAAACCCACCAGTTAAATCAGGGCAGTCTCCCCCCCCCCCCCCCCCCATGGTGGTCACAATCCTGTCCTGCAGCCGCTGGACCCTCCACCTAGAGGAGCCCCGAGACTTTCACTCTCAGCCTCATTCTTCTTATGAAGTCATTGTGGTACTCCACAGGCTCCCTCTCTTTTTCAGAGTTTGCTCCTTGGTCTAGGTTCTTCAGGCTTCTTCCCTTCAGAGACGCCAAGCCTGCACCCTGAGCCCTGGTCTTCCTGTCCTGGGGAGAACCGTAGGAAAGAATGGGTGTTTCTTTGCAGAAACGGGGGTGTTGTGGGGGGTGCCCTTTGGAGAGATTCCAGGACTTCTTGTGGAAGGGAGGACAGTGCCTAAGAGTGTTTACATTCAGGGAAGGGAAAAGGTGCTGATAACTGGAATAATCTAGAAGCTAACAGCTGCAATGGCTTTGTGTGCTCTGTGTGTGTCTGTATGTGTGGGGGGATGTTGGGTAAAGCCTGCATCCCCACCAGGGGCAGGGAGGAGTCAGAGGATTCAGTTTCTTCTTTAATAATGATGATTAACGTTTAAGCAAGTGCTGACAGTGTGCCAGGCACTGTGGAACACATAGAGTGTGCCTGGAACAGGGGGGTAGGTTCCTGGTACCCTTCCCTGCCCCTCAGGAGTGCCATCTAGGCTTTTCTGTATTCTCTCTCTCTCTCTCTCTCTCTCTCTCTCTCTCTCTCTCTCCCTCTCTCTCCTCTTCCTTCTTCCCTCTGTTGCTCTGTCTCTCTCCCCCCTCCCTCCCTCCCTCTGTCTTTCTGTCTCTCTCTTCCTCCCTCCTTCCCTGTCTCTGTTTCTCTCTGTAGGTCTCGCTGTCTCTCCCCCCTCCCTCTCTTTTCCTCCCTCTCTCTCCCTCTCCCTCCCTTTTTCT
>NC_058133.1:439505296-439544569 GCF_016433145.1 Gracilinanus agilis | reverse complement strand
CTGATCACTGGAGGTTCTGCTGCCTGCTTACTGTTCAGCTAATGATAAATGACATTTAGAGAATCCTTAATGTTTGTAAAGCCCCTTCCCTATAGGAACTCCCTTGGCTTGACACCAAGTAGTAGAGCTATTGCTGTACCCATCTTATGGATGGGGAAACTGGACTTGGAGATAGAGCTGCAATGATCTTCCTCCTGGGATAGGCTTCCTTCCTAGGGGATGTGCGTCTCCCAGTAGTTTCCACTTTGCTTGAACCTCAGGTTCACGATTGTGCCCCGCTGGCCCTTTCTTCATCCTTCTCTTGTGCTGCCCCTTCCCTTCAGGGAAAAGAGCCAGACTGCCCCGTGTCCCCTGGCACCACGACTTGTGGGTGTCCGCACCAGTGGTCTGGCCACAATAGCCTCTGTGTCACTGCTTCCTCCTAGACTTATTCCAGAGCACTTTTTGACCCGGGTAACAACATTTCCAGTTATGGATCTCTTCTGCTTTAATGACTTGCCAGGAGTCACAAAGCCAGTATAAGTCAAAAGGTGGACTTAAACGCGCACCTTGCTGACATCACATCTAGCTTTTTGCTTACTGTATTATGCTGCCTTTACTTAAGAGAACTCTTCTGTAAGAAAATAAAGGAGATAGAAAACGTAGGGGTAGAGATGAGTTCTTACTTATTCATTTCTTCTCTTTTTAACATTTAATTTAAAATTTTATTTTAACAAAATATAAATATATAAAAACAATAAATTATTTTATATAAGTATAATATGATATACCATATTGTAAATATAAAATATATGACAAATATAAAAATATAATAAATATAAATAAATGTGTCAAATGATATATTAAAACTATAAAAATAAAATAAATAAAATGTCATATTTATATTATATGTGTAATATAAAATATAAATAAAATGAATTTTAAATAATTAAAAATATTAGCTATAATTAAGCTGGAAAATTGGTCTAAAATATTTTATTTGATATTATTATGGATAGGGTTCTGACTTGGAGTCAGAAAATCCTGAGTTCAACCACTGCCTCAGAGACTGTGTAACCTGGGCAAGTGACTTAGACTCTGTTTGCCTCAGTTTCCTCATCTTTGTTTATACAAACCTTTTTAATTTAATGTCATAAAAATGATCCACTTCATTTTTTTATAATGTTCTCTATGACTTGTTGGGTTGTAAATTCTTCCCTTATTTGTAAGTCCAAGTAAACTTTTCCATGTGCCCTTAATTTGTTTATGGTATTACTCTTTATTTCTAGAACAAGTATCATTTTTTTTTTAAACCCTTACCTTCCATCTTTGGAGTCAATACCGTGTATTGGTTCCAAGGCAGATGAATGGTAAGGGCTAGGCAATGGGGGTTAAGTGACTTACCCAGAGTCACACAGCTAAGAAGTGTCTGAGGCCAGATTTGAACCTAGGACCTCCCTCTCTAGGCCTGGCTCTTAATCCACTGAGCCACCCAGCTGCCCCTAACAAGTATCTATTTTGACTTTATCCTGGTGCACGGTGTGAGATGTTGATCTTTGCCTAGTTTCTGCCATATGCTTTTCCAGTTTTCCCAACAATTTTTTGCCAAAGTGAGTTCTTTCCCCAAAAGCTGAGATCTTTGGATTTATCAAACATACTAAGCTGCTATGGTTAACTGCCATGTTTGATGACCTAATCTATTCCACTGATTCACTACCCTCTTTCTTTGCCCATACCAGATTATCCCGATGATCTACTTTATTAGTAGTATTTAGATCATGTATAGGTAGATCTCCTTCTTTCCCTTTTTTTTTTTTAATTAATTCCTTTGACATTCTTGGCCTTTTGTTCTACCAGATATATTCTTTTGTTATTTTTTCCATGAAATAATTTTGGGGTAGTTTGATGGTATGACACTAAATAGGTAAATTAATTTAGGTAGGATTGTCATTTTCACTATATTGGCTTGGCCTGTCCATGAACAATTAATGTTTTTCCAATTGTTTAGGTTTGACTTTATTTGTGTGAAGAGAGTATTTTAACAATTCTGCTCTTATAGTTGCTGGCTTTGTCTTGGTAGGTATGTCCCCCCCATGTTTTATTTTGTCTAGAGTTATGTTGAATAGAATTTCATTTTTTTATCTCTTTCTGTTGGACTTTGTTGGTGGTAAATAGAAATGCTGATAATTTATGTGGGCTTATTTTGGGTTCTTAATTTTGCTAAGGTTAATTCTTTCTGTTAGTTATTTGGTTTAATTCTCTTAAGATTCTCTAGATTTTCCCATCATATCATCCACAAAGAGGGGTCACTTTGTCCGTTTTCTCATCTCTGAAATGAGGGCGTTAGACGAGATGACCTCTAAGGTTCCTCCCAGCCCTAAAATCTAAGATTCTGTGAAATGGCAGAGCTCTTTTCCTTTTGTGCACAGGAAGTCCAGACGTGCATTGACCTCAGCTTTCCCCTTTTCCATTCTCCTTAGGTCTGAGAATTATGGCTGCCGGAAAATTTGCAAGTCTTCCCAGAAACATGCAGGTGAATCATCAGTTCCCCCTGGCTTCTTCCATGGACCTTTTGAGTAGCAAGTCCCCCCTTGCTGAACCTCGCCCCGATGCCTACCAGGATGTGTCTATCCACGGGACCCTCCCGAGGAAGAAGAAAGGAGCCCTTCCTATGAGGGCTTCTGATGCTTTCAGTCCTTTGGGAACGTTCCCTCACTCCAAGACCCTACGGCAGAACTCCCCCCTCGTCCAAGATGCGATAGAGGAAAGCCCACTGCAAGACTGGCGGGGCGAAAAGTCTGCCTTCAGGTAATTCCTTTTATTCGGGGTGTTCAAATTCACACTTATTGGTCTCAAGAACTGAAAAAAAGAAAGACAAAAATTTACTCCTGTACGTTCTGTCTTAGACTCAATACTGTGTCCATTCCAAGAAAGAGGAAGGGTAAGGGTTAGACAGTTGGGGTAAATGACTTGCTCAGGATCCTACAGCTAAGAAGTGTCTGAGGGCAGATGGGAACCCACAATCTTCCTGACTCTAAGTCTGGGGTCCTCTCCACCGAACCCCCGAGATGCTCCTCAGGAACTTGTTACTAGGCAGTTTCTCTTCTCAAGTCCCTCTAAAAGGAAATAAACAACCAAAAAAGACTCATCTATCTCGGTGTGTCTCTGTCGTCACTTTATATTCCAGATAATTCCCGTTCAGTTTGACCACCATCAACGTGAGGATCCCCCAGATTGGTTCTTGTGTGGTTTTAAGTCAAGCTGTGAGTCCTTTCTTTGTGCCAGATGCCAAAAGCCAAAGCTGCTCAGCAACCAGATATCTGATACTAAATGCCCATTATTATGTGTTATATGGAATGTGTATAATTATATTCTAGTTAATATAATGATACTCAATATTGTTTAGTCATTTCAGTTATGGCTTTATTTTTCATGAACCCTTTTTGGGGTTTTCTTGGCAAGGGTCCTAGAGTGCCATTTCCTTTTCCAAGTAACTTTATAGATGAGGAGACTGAGACAGAGTTAAGTGACTTCACCCGGGGCACACTGCTAGTAAGTGTCTAAGGCCAAATTTGAACTCAGATCTTCCCGACTCCAGAGCCGGTACTCTATCCAACTTTAACACCTAGCTGTCCATATTCCATAGAGTATATATTTTTCATGTGAAATATTATATATTCTACACCCAGAGTCCCCCATGTCTGCAAAGAAGAGAAGTATACTCTCCTACCTCTTCCTCAGAGACAGGTTTGGTCATAATTATATAGGGTTTAGTTTTGATTTATTTTTATATTTATTTTTTAAATTTCTTTTTATTTTTTATTTTGTTTATATTTATATATTATTATATTATAATATAAATATTAGGAATATTTATAATTATTGTTGCTCTGTTTATGCTCTCGTACTTATTGTGGATATTGTCTTCCTGGTTGTGCGGACTTCACTTTGCCCCAGTTTGTGTCTGTCTTTGAACAGAAAGTTAACAAAGGCAAAAGATCCACAGCTGGAACCAGCCATCTTGGGATGGTCCCAGACATGAGAGCTGATGCTGGGTCAGAATCCAGCAGATGGATATGGAGAACTCCCTGCTTCTCTGACCATTGTACCTCCATCACTCGAGGTTCTAATACCCGGGCGCAATGCCAACTCTTTTAGGGGAAATGGCAGTTAAACTATCTTTCTATCTTGAGGAAGTCCTTAATAAACACTCAAGGTCCACACCGTCATCCTGCCTGGAGTTCAAAGCTTTGGCTCCAAAACCGTCATGGGCAGAGGTCAGCATTCCGTGCTGAAGAGACGTCCTTCTGAGGGTGGGTACGAGTCCCTGGTTTGAAGTCCAGGATCTTTGGAGTGTGTGTGTGTGTGTGTGCGTGTGTGTGTGTGTGCGTGTGTGTGTGTGCGTGTATGTTTGTGTGTGTGTGTGTGTGTGTGTGTGTGTGTGTGTGTGTGTGTGTGAGACGTTTCACTTTAAACTTGATAAGTATCAAGGCTTGGATTTTTGGCCGCCATGTTGTAATCAAGATAAACATTAACATCAGTAGTTAGTTAGCCAGCCTACCAAAAAAAGACATCAACAATCCCTGCTCTCAAGGAGTTCTCAATCTATTGGGGAAGACAACTTGGATATGTACAAACGAGCTACGTACAGCATAAGCTAGGGTAATCCACAGAGGGAAAGCATTCGTATTATAAGGTATTGGGGAGGATTTCTTTTAGAACTTGGGATTTTAGCTGGGACTTGTAGGAATCCAGGGAAGCTGAGGGGTAGAGTGGGGAGAGAATTCTAAGCCTGGGAGGCTGCCAGAAAAAATGCCTGGAGTTGGGAGATAGAGTGTCTTGTGTGAGGAACAGCAAGGATGTCAGTGTCATAGGATCTTAAGAGTCCATGGAAGAAGGGGGCAGCTGGGTAGCTCAGTGGATGGAGAGCCAGGTCTAGAGATGGGAGGCCCTAGGTTCAAATCTGACCTCAGACACTTTCCGGCTGTGTGACCCTGGGCAAGTCACTTGACCCCCATTGCCCACCCTTACTACTCTGCCTTGGAGCCAATACACAGTATTGACTCCAAGATGGAAGGTAAGGGTTTAAAAAAAAAAAAAAAGAGAGAGAGAGAGAGTCCATGGAAGGGAGTAATATATTAGATACCTAGAGGGGCAGCTAGGTGGCTCAGTGGATTTGAGAGCTGGAGATGGGAGGTCCTGGATTCAAATCTTGGCTCAGATACCTCCTAACTATGTGATCCTGGGCAAGTCACTTAACCTCTGTTGCTTAGCCCTTACTGCTCTTCTGCTTTGGAACTGATACTTAATGCTGATTTTAAAACAGAAGTAAGGGTTACTATAATGATGATGATGATGATGATGATGATGATGATGATGATACCTGGAAATGTAGAAGGGGGCCAGGATATGAAGAGCTTTAAATGACAGGATTTTATGTTTGATCGTGGAGGTAATAGGGAGCCACCAGGACTCACTGAATGGGTAAGAGAGGTTTGCAATTCAGAAAGATTAGTTTGAATGTGTTTGTCTATAATATGTCATAAAGCAATGATTGGAAAACTGTATAATAATTTGCATTTGTTTGATATGCAAAAGAATGCTGATTGGCTAGAGTCAAAGTATTAGTGTTCAAATCCCAGTCCTGCTTCTTAACTCCCTTGGGCAAGTCCCTTAAACTCCCTGAGCCTCAGTTTTCTCATCTGTACAGTGAAGGAGATGGGGTTGGACTGGGTAGATTCTGACTTCTCTTGTAGCTCCAGATTTGATGATCTGTGACCGTGATGGTGAACCTTTTAGAGACCGAGTGCCAGGTCCTACCCCCTCTCTCCAGAGACTGCTGCGCCCCCACCTCCCCTGACCTCACCCCTGGCTCCCCTCCTTCCCCCCAGGCAGGGGAGGGAGGAGGGAGGAAGCACTCCCATTGGGCTGCTGGGCAGAGGAGTGGGCGAAATGAAAAAATGTTATCTGGCACATGAGGAGGGGGAAGGGAGCAGCTCTGCCTGAGTCCCTCTGCCTTTCTAGTAATGAACTCTGGGGGTGGGTTGGGTGGGAGGAGGGTGGCGCACGTGCCCAAAGAGAGTGCTCTTTGTGCCATCTTAGGCACCTGTGCCATAGGTTCACCATCACTGATCTATGATCGCTAGTACCATGTTGAGGACATGTATAAAGTTATACTTCAAGGAATGTACACACATTTATTCATAAAATCAACACACTTATGTAACTTGACTTTAAAAAATTTTTGTATTTTTTTACCAGATACATGTAATAAATTTTTTTTTTATTATTTTTTTACCCTTCTATGTATTGGCTCCTAGGTGGAAGAGTGGTAAGGGTGGGCAATGGGGGTCAAGTGACTTGCCCAGGGTCACACAGCCGGGAAGTGTCTGAGGCCAGATTTGAACCTAGGACCTCCCATCTCTAGGCCTGACTCTCAATCCACTGAGCTACCCAGCTGCCCCCATGTAATAAATTTCTATATAAGTTTTCTGAAGTTATATGATCATATTTGTCTCTCTGCCTCCCTCCCTTCTCTTTTTTTTCCTTAAATTTTTAAACTCTTATCTTCTGTCTTAGAATCAATACTAAGTAATGGTTCCAACTCAGGAGAGCAATAAGGCCAGGACAATTGGGCTTAAGTGACTTGCCTAGGGTCACCTAGCTAGGAAGTATCTATGGCCAAATTTGAACCCAGACCTGACTCTCTAGTTCCTGAGACACCTAGCTGTCCCAATTCCTGATTTCTTAATTCAGAAGAATTCAAAATGCAGCAGAAACTTTCTTGTTGTCAATCTTCTTAATAAGCACAGGACACGTATGACATTACTTTTATTTTTATAGATGAGCTAAAGAGGTTCTCGCCCTCCTCTCTTCTCCAGGGTGAGAGGAGCCCTTCTGGACCAGACCGCCCAGGACAAGGTGGTTTGTTTTTGGTCCTTTCAGATCTCGAGGGACCTGTCAATCTTTCTGTCATTTCTTGCTGTTGGGGATTTTTATTTGAGTTGGCAGTGGCCTGCCAAGAGAGCAGATCTGAAATCCTTCACCATAGGCAGAATCAGATTGGGTCCTGGCCCATTTGTAGCTGGAGGGTGGGGAGGAGGAGGAGGAGGAAGCAGATTCTGCAGAAAGTGCCTTATGCCCTTCTCAGAAAATGCCTGAGAAATAAATGCCTTCTAGTCTAGTGACTCAGTCACAGGGTCCTCCCTTTTCCCATAAGACTATGGCAAGGATCAGCCGGTCATCATAATAGCCAGCATTTTTATATAGTACTTTAAAATATTTTTATTGGATCCAAACAACAGATGCCATGGGCACATTTTACAGATGAGGAAACTGAGGTAAGCAGGTCAAGTGACTCGTCCGGGCTCCTTGAGGGTGCTGTTCAGTTTGTTTTTAATCATGACTCCTCATGACCAAATTTGGGGTTTTCTTAGCAAAGATACCAGAGTGGTTTGTCATTCCTTCTCTCCAGCTCATTTCATAGATTAGGAAATGGAGGCAAACAAGGTAAAATGACTTGCCCAGGGTCATACATCTAGTAAATATCTGAGGCCAGATATGAACTCAGAAAGATTAAATCTACCTGACTTCAAACCTCGGCACTCTCTCCACTGTGCCACCTAGCTGTCTAGGGTCACACAGCTATACTTAAGTGTGCAGATTTTATTTTATTTTTATTCTTAAAAATTTAATTAATTAATTAATTTAGAGCATTTTTCCATAGTTACATGATTCATGCTCTTTCTCTTCCCCCTCCCGGAGCCAACAAGCAATTCCACTGGGTTTTACATGTGTCATTGATCAAGACCTATTTCCATATTATTAATATTTTCAATAGAGAAGTATATAAATTTTTTTTCTAAACCCTCACCTTCCGTCTTAGAATCAATACTAAGTATTGGTTCTAAGGCAGAAGAGCGGTAAGGGCTAGACAGTGTGGGTCAAGTGACTTGCCCAGGGTCACACAGCTAGGAATAGTGTGTAGATTTTAATTGAGGTCTTCCTGATTCCAGACCAGGGCTCTATCCACTGAGCTACCTAGCTCTGTCTCATTAACGTTATTATCATTATATATCATAATGATATCTATATCATTAATATAACATTTTTGTGCAGGTCTGTGATTTCTTCTCTTTGGGAATGCTAACACCTAGTCATTTGCAACCTTGTATTTGAGAATTGTTGAGGGGTAGGACACTGAAGGTTTAATGGTTGATCTATGAATTCATAGTATATCTCAGAGGCAGGACTAGAACCTGGGGCTTCCTTATTTCAGGGCCATTCTTTTATCCCAGTGCCGTGCAGCAAAATCACCATCCTTATTGTCATTAATTAATATTTATTTGTTCAATTCATTCATTCATTCACAATTCATATTAATAAGATGTATTAAGTGTTTATTAAATATTATCACGATGAATACTTCAGAGCCTCAGCTATATAGTCATGAGAGGTACTATTATCCTTACTTTATAGAAAAAGGAACTCACCTTTGATCTCTCAGCTAATGAGTCTCCTGGGTAGGATTTGAACTCAGATCCTTCCTGGTAGAAAGGCCGACTCTGTACTATAGCTGTCTCTGAAAGACAGGAAGTAGCAAAATGACCTTGTGGATGGAAGGTCAGCTAGGCAAATTTACCTCCTCCCTGACCCAGGCAGCTCTCTAAAGCCATGTGGCCGTAAAGTCAGAGATCTTTCCTCTGCTACTACTTGTGGGACTCTGAGCCTCAGTTCCATCATCTGTAAAGTGCGGTTTGATTAGATGTCTCAAATCCTTCCCAATTTTGAATCTATGTTCCCTAATTACAGAGGGGCTGCCAGTATGTATCTGGGAAAGAAGTCTTCCCTTGCTCATGAAACCCCACTTCCCAACCTAAAAAAGAAAAAAGGGAAAAAATTAAACAACAGCAATGCTGGTGACACGGAGGAGTCTTTTCTCCCCTGACCTCACAGTTTAAATAGCTGAGCCATCCCACCCATACATGATGTAGAGACTCTAAAATCGAAACCCCTGTGAGAATATTGGCACAACATCTGAGCACGGCGCAAAGCTCTTTGTGGAAGAGCTGCAGCCGGTACCCACAGCCTGCCCAGAGCTCTTTCCACTTCACGGGACACCAGCGCCATCCCACAGAGTGCCGGCCAGAAGAATCTCGGGCCAGGAGTCAGTCTTTGCCTTGGGGAACCTGTGTCTCTTGGCTTTCTCCTTCCTTTGGCTGCTTTTCCCTGTTTTTGTGGTTTTGAATGTTGGCCAAAGCCAGAACAGCAGAGCCCTCCACCCCCCTGGAAGTTCTGAAGGAGATGTCGCTGGGCACTGAGGAGGAGACTCTGGGAGGCTTGCAGGCAGGATTTCCTCTTAACATCACAGGCGTGGCGTGAGCTTTCATCCCTTTGATTCCCTTACCTTCCTGGGAAGCATTTTCACTCAGATCTGGGAGCTTCCTTGGGCGGAAAGGAAACCTGCTCCTTTATTGCCTGCATCGTTTTGGTGTCCCTGTAGCCAAGGGATGAAATCCTTTCATTTTTCTCTGGATGTGATCACTCATTCATTGGTCCCCTCCTCTTGGAGATTGCCCAATTCTCCCCTTATTGGGGAAGTGCCAAATGCTGAGGATGCAAACACAAGACTGGAGATAGTCCTTACTCTCAAGGATCGCAACGGTAGAGCTGGGAGGGACTTTAGAGATGATCTAGATTCATCCACTTATTTTACAGATGAGAAAACTGAGACCAAGAAGGTGACTTGCCCAAGGTCACACTGGTGGCAGTAAGAATCAGAGGCAAGATTTGACCTTAAGATTCTTTCCTCTATATTAATGCTGCCTCCCAAATATTTTACATTCTAAAAGGGGTGAGATAAACATATACACAGAAAGATGTTCCATTTTGGAACTAATGAATCCAAGATGGCAGCTAGGTAGCTCAGTGGAATTAGCGTTGGACCTTGAGTCCATCTCAGATGTTTACTCTTAGTGTGACCGTGGGCAATTCATTTAACCTCCATTTGCCTCAGTTTCCTCAACTGTAAAATGGGTATAATAACAGTACCTTTCCCTCAGGGTTGTTGTGAAGATCAAATGGAGTAAATTTTATTTTTTTAAACCTGTGTCAGGGAGCTGGGTGGTTTGGTGAATTGAGAGCCAGGTGTAGAAACAGGAAGTCAAATCTGGCCTCAGACACTTCCCAACTATGTGACCCTGGGCAAGTCACTTGACCCCCATTGCCCAGCCCTTACCGCTCTTCTGCCTTAGAACCAATACAGTATTGATTCTAAGAAGGAAGGTAGGGGTTTTAAAAAATTAAATATTTTTTAAATAAAAAAAAACAACTCCTCTGTCTTAGAATGGATACTGAGCATCAGTTCTAAGATAGAAGTGCAATAAGGGCTGGGCAATTCAGGTTAAATGACTTGCTGAGGGTCACACAGCTGGGAAGTGTCTGAGACCTTTCTGTTCCTCTCCCAAGAATCTCACTTCAGATATTTTGATTGGGTTTTCTATCTCCAGTACCTGAAAACTTCTCCTTCCTCATCTTTCCTCTTCCTCATGGCTTTCCTTGCTTCCTTCAAGGCTCAGCTAAAATCCCATCTTCTGCAGGAAGCAGCCTTAAGAGGGCTTTCTCTCACCGATTACTTTCCTTTTAGCCTGTGTTTTGTCTGTTTGTATATAGTCAATATATATAGTCAAATGCTTGTTGCCTCCCCCATTAGAGTAGGAACTCCTTGTAGGCAGGGACTGTTTGGGTGTTTCTTTGTTTCCCCTGTGCTTTCTGGCAATTAAATGCTTGTTTAATTGATTTACCTGTGTAACCTCAGGCAAATCATCTCTGTAACTCCATTTATAAAATGAAGGAATTAGACTAGCTGGCTTCTGAAGTCTCTTTCAACTCTAAATATTAAGATATTTCAATTCTAAAAATTCAGATAAATATAATGTATATCAATCAAGCAAGCAAGCACTTATTAAGCACCTACTGTGTGCAAGGTTTCTCAGCTGGAGGAGGGGTGCAAAAAAAAAATGCCCTCAAGGATTTTGGACAGCTAGGTGGCTTAGTGGATAGAGTTGGGAGTATGTGGGTTCAAATGTGGCCTCAGACACTTTCTAGCTGTGTGACCCTGGGCAAGTCACTTAACCTCCACTGCCTAACCCTTACCACTCGAACACAGGAGAGTGTTGATTCTAAGACAGAAATGTTTTTTAAACCTTTACCTTATATTTTATAATTAATACTGTGTATTGGGTATTGATCCTAAGACAGAAGATAATCCTTACCTTCCATATTAGAATCAATACTATATATTGAGTATCAATTCTAAGACAAAAGGTAAAGAGTTGTTTTTTTTCCAACCTGTACCTTCTATCTTAGAATTAATACTATATATTATTTCCAAGGCAGAAGAGCATGTAAGGGCTAGGCAAATGAGGGTTAAATAACTTGCCCAGGGTCACTTGGCTAGAAAGTGTCTGGGACTATATTTGAACCCAGGACCTCTCATTTCTGAACCTGACTTTCAATCCAAGAAGATAAGTTTTAAGGGGAAAAAACCCCATTTATTAAGCACCTACTATGTGCCAGACACTGTATAAAAGCACTGAAGTATAAAAAGGGGCAAAGAGATATAAAGATTAAATTGGAAATAGTTAACGTAAGGAAAGGCTTAAGAAGCCTTGGGAGAGGCTTCCTGTAGAAGATGAGATTTAGTCCCTATTTAAAGGAAGCCAGAGGAGGCAGTAGGCATAAATGAGGAGGGAGAGCATTCCAGGCCTTCTAGACAGTTGGAGGAAACACCCAGAGCCTAGAGAAGAGGATCTTGTTTGTGGAACAGCCAAAGGAGCCAGTGACATTGGATCAGAGAGTCTAAGAAGACTGGAAAGGTAGGAAGGGGCAGATCACGAAGGGTTTTGAACAGGAAAAGGAGGATTTCTGTATATGCTCTAGGAGCAAAGGAGAGTCACTGGAATTTATTGAGGAGGAGAATGACATGGTCTGACCTGCGCTTTCAGAAATTCCCTTTGGTGGTTGAATGGAGGATGGATTGGAGGTGGGAGAAACTTGAGACAGGTAGATCCACCTACAGGCTAAGAATTGATCAGTAACCTTGGAGGGAGCAGTTTTGGTGCAGTGATAAGATTGGAAACCTGATTGTAAAAGATTAAGAAGAGAATGGGAAGAGAGAAAGTGGAGTCACTTATTGTAGATATTGGAAATGACAGGCAATCTGCTGGAGGAGGCTTATGCAATGGGATCATTCGGGCAGGTAGAGTTACCTTTGGTAAGGAGGTAGGGTCCCCTCCTCATGTGTGACAGGAGTGAAGGAGAGGGTGGCAGAAGACATGGGCAAAATGAAATGAGGAAGAGGGGAACAGAGGGAGCTTGTGAGTGGTCTCATTTTTTTTCTGTAAAACACAAGGCAAAGTTCTCAGTTGAGAGAGTGAGGAATGTGGGATCCATGAGAGGTTGAAGGAGAGAAGAAAAGATTTTGAAGAGCTGCTGGGATAGGACCATGGGATAGAGTTGACAAGGGAGGTAGAGCAGGAATGCCTAGCAGCAGTGAGTGCCCATTTGAGGTTGTATAATATAAATTTGTAGTGGGATCTAATCAGAGTGGTTGAGTGATTTTCCCTACTTTGGTTCAGAAACCCATGTGTAGGAGCTAAGATGAAGATGAAAGAACAGAGGAAGTAGAGGAAAGGAAGGGAGAGGAAACCACACAGTGCAGGGACAGGAGACTGAATATTATATGAGAGGAATGGCAGGGGCTGGGAAAAGGCCAGTGTGGCTGGACTAGAGTGTGAGTGTAGGGCAATAATGTGTAATAAAAACAGGAAAGATAGAATGGAGCCAGAGCTTTAATACCAAAGGAGTTTAAGCCAAAAGCAGAGGGAACCTGTGCAAGTTTCCTAACAAAGTATGTGATAGAACAAGACCCGTGCTTTAAGAATATCAATTAGGCAATTTTGTAGATGATATGTTGAAGAGGAGAGATTGCATGCAGGAAGACCAATTTGGAAGCTCTTGTGTGAGTCAAACTAGACAAGAAATCACAAATCTTTGGATTAGGGTAGTTTCAGTAGAGAAGTTAAGGATTAAGACGTTAATAAGATCAAGTAACTGATTGAATCTTGAGGTTAGAAGGACAGTGAGAGATAGTATTTAATCAAGTAGTTTTCAATCCTATCTGATTCTTCCTGACCCCATTTGAGGTTTTCTTGCCAAAGATCCTGGAGTGGTTTGTTATTTTCTTCTCTAATTCATTTTACAGATGAGGAAACTCAAGCCAACAGGGTTAAGTGACTTGCCCAGGGTCACACAGTAAGTAAGGTGTCTGTGGCCAGATTTGAACTCTGAGTCTTCTTGACTTCAGGCCACCTAGCATTCTATCTATTGTGTCACCTGGCTACCCCTATTAATCAATGAAACTTAACTAAATGAATATTGAGATAGAGGGACACTGAGAGAGAGCATTACATCAAGCCTAGGTTGCAAACCTAGATGACTGATTGGAAGAGTAGTGGAGCCTTCAATGGAAAGTGAAGTTCAGAGACAAGGTTGAGTTAGGAGGGAAGAATTAATGAATTCAGTTTTGGATGAGCAGGTAGATTTTTCAAATGGGCATTTAGAGATACAGGTCTTGAGCTCAGGAGAGAGAGGAAAGCTAGGTATGTAGATCTGGGAATTATCTGCATAGAGATGGAAAGCAAATTGATAGGAACTGAGGAAATCCCTCTAAAGAGTATTAGAGAAGAGAATCCAGGACAAAGCAGGGGAGGAAGGGGTTGATGAATCTTTAAAAGAGAGTGAGAGGGGGCAGCTAGGTGACTCAGTGGATTGAGATTCAGACCTGGAGACAGGAAGTCCTGGGTTCAGATTTAGCCTCAAGACACTTTCTAGCTATGGGACCCTGGGCAAGTCACTTAACCCCCATTGCTTAGCCCTTACCACTCTTCTGCCTTGGAACCAATACACAGTATTGATTCTGAGGTCGGAGATAAGAGCTTTAAAAAAAAAGCCAGGAGGTTGTGGGTTCAAATTTGACCTCAGTAACCCCATAGCTGTGTGATCCTGGGCAAGTCACCTAACCCCAATTGCCTATCCCGTACTACTTTTACTTTGTATCAATTCTAAAACAGAAGGTAAAGGTTTGGAAAAAAAATGGGGAACTAGCATGACAAATGCTATAAAAATATAAAAAAGTTATAAGAAATAACTTCAGGGGATTTTAGGATCCAGTGAAAGTTTCTGAAAACCACCTGGAAGATTACTCACTGGATTAGGGAGTGGTTAGAAATTTGGAAGGGAAAAGAGTCTAGTTTGGCCCCAAGGCAACTCCCAAATTTGAGTGGTTCAAATAAATCTCTGATCTCTGGAAGTCTAGATGCCACTGCTCCTAATGGTGGGGGAAAAGGGAAAGGGAAATTAGCAAACCTAGCTGTGTGACCCTGGTTAAGTCACTTAACCCCAATTGCCTAGCCTTTATCACTTTTCTGTCTTAGAATCAATACTTTGTATCAATTCTAGGACTTTTTATAAGGTTTAAAAAAAAAAGAAAGAAACATAGAGCTGGGCATCATTCCTATAGAGAGGACCCCTGAAAGTATGAAAGATTTCCAGAATGGAGAGAGAAAGAACATAACCTGGATAACAGACCTTTCAATAATGTCTGCATTTAATGGGGGGCAGCTAGGTGGCACCGTGCATAGAGCACCAGTCCTGGGGTCAGAAAGACTCAACTTCCTGAATTCAAATCTGACCTCAGATCCTGAGCAAGTCATTTAACCTAATTTGCCTCAGTTTTCCTCATCTGTAAAAATCAGCCAGAGAAGGAAATGGCAGATGACTCCAGCATCTGCTAAGAAAACCCCAAATTAGGGTCATGAAGGGTCAGATGTGAAAAATAGAGGTTTAGGACCAAAGGAGAAATCGGAGAAGTAGAAAGAAACCCAGAAAAATGTTGTCAACTAGAAGCCTGGTAGGAGAAACTTTCTGGAAGAAGACGAATGGTAAAGCATTAAATGTTTGCCATAAAGTTAGGAAAATGGGGTCTGAGAGATCAAGAGCTTAGATTTGGCGAATCCAAGTGCCGGGGGTCCTAGATTCGGAGTCTGAAAGGTCCCTGGAGGGTCAATAGATATTCATGCCTCCCTTTTACCAGGCTAGGCAAGGCGAGGCGACAGCCTTTATTATTGCACCCATCAGACCAGGCACTGTGTTTCTGAGTCATTGAATCCTGGAGTGGTTGAAGTCATTTGCTAGAGCTAAAGGTCCTCTCCTAAATCCAGCCCTCCTTCTGCTGTCCTAATCTGGAAGGGCAAAGTTTGTTTTCCATGGTTGGAAAAGAACATGGATTGTTAGTGCTGGAAGAATGAAAGAAAGGCAAGTGTATAGTCAGGTGCTCTAAGGTTGTCTGAAGGTGAGGAGAGAGGTGGGACAGATGGTGGTAGGCGAAGGGGGTGGTAGGATGGAATGAAAGTCCCTTTCTAGGGTAGGGAAGAGGTTTGTAGAGATGGGAAGGAAGGAAGAGAGAGGGAAGACACTAGAGAAACACGATCATCGATGCCTCTTGGTCTCCAAAGAGGATGAGAAATTTTGTGGCCGTGGAATTCGGAAATGCCGCCATGTTTGAGTTCTGGAGGCTTTGAGGAGAGCCATTTGGGTCTGCAACACAGGCTTGGATCTAGATGGGATCTTACCTTTCCTGTTCATGGAAGGAGCTGAAGGGTGAAAGTAAGGGCAAGTGGAAGGAACGATACCATGGACTCATGGCTTTGGGGTTTGGGGAATGCCTAGAGGCTAAAGAGGAAGCAAGATGTCCCTGGAAAAGCTTGAGTGGACCATGAATTGTCTATGATGAGAAGGTGCATTACTACACCCGAACCTTGTGGAGCCAAAAGTTTCTTAGCTTTGAATGGAATTTGACTGCAGAGATTTGAGAATGAAGAGTGTGTAGCAGCCAGAGTCCTGGACCTGGGTTCTAGTTCTCACCCCTGGTTGACTGGATGAATAAATGAATGAGGGGAAAGGGAGAAGCAGCATTTTTTTTTTTAAATTTGGAATATTTTCTCCATATTTCATGTTCTTTCCCTCTCCCCCAACCCCCCCCTCCCCAACTCCCCCCAGCCAACACACAATTCCACTGGGTTTTACATGTATCATTGATTAAGACCTAATTCCCATATTATTGAAAGTTGGATTAGAGTTTTCATTTAGTATCTACATCCCCAATAATATCCCCATCAGCCCATGTGTCCAAGCAGTTGTTTTTCTTCTGTGTTTCCACTCCTGTAGTTCTTCCTCTCAATGTAGATAGTTTTCTTTCTCATAAGTCCCTCAGCCTTGCTCTGGATTCTTGCATGGAAGCAGCATTTCTTAAACATCTACTATATATGCCAGGCACTGTGCTAAACAAGAGGCACATGAGCAAAATAATCCTTGCCCTCAGGGAGCTTCCCTTCTAATAAGGAAGGAGGATGCCTATAGAGGAGTTGGTGGTCCAGAGGCATGGTTCAGACAGGGTTCAGAGAGTATTCAGACAGAGGAAAGTCTGCAAAGGCCTGGAAAAGGAAGATGGAGAATTGTACAGTGCCTATGAACAGCAAGAAGCTCTGTCCTCAGGCTTCAATGACTCGTCCAGGTTTTTTATCTTTAACAAGTCTAGAGCAGGATTTGATCCCAGCTCTCCCTGTCTCCCAATCCAGCATTGGATCCACTAAGAACTGCCATTGTTTTTTGGTTGTTCTCAGTCATGTCTAACTCTTCATAAGCCCTTTTGGGGTTTTCTTGGCAAAGATACTGGAGTAGTTTGCCATTTCCTTCTCCAGCTCATTTTGCAGATGAGGAAACTGAGGCAAACAGAGTTAAGTGATTTTTTTTTCAGGGTTATAGCTAGTGCCTGCTACTGGGTTTTTTTTTTTTCGTTTTTTTTTCTGCTACTGGGTTTTGAATTCAAGTCTTCCTGATTCCAGCCTGGCACTCTATCCACCTCGACACCTAGCTACCCTGGGGCTGCCACCATCGCTGGAGATATTTCTACATAAATGGGATGGAGCAATCAGAACCTTTTCCTTGTGCTTTAGGGACTGTTGCATTGCTCATTCAATTTAACAGACTCAACATTTGCATGATGCTTTTGAGTTTGCAGTGCAGCAGATACCTAAAGGTCAGCTTTTACAGGCACACGCACACCCCCCACTTTAAAAAGGGGGAACTGGTCGGTCGATAGCAGCCACAGGGAGCAATCTTCACCTATAAAAGGTCTGTATTTGGCCTCAGATGGCCTGAAAGTTTGCTATTCACTGATGCCAGGCCCTGTGTGTTGGGCAAAAGGCACACTGGCCTTGATATGCCAGTTTTCTCATCCCTTTTTCTATTCAATTGGACAGAATAAAATTCCGAGAAGAGACTCACTTTCCACCCTCACTAGACTTTGGACTAAGGACTGGTTAACCTGTGACCTGCCTGACTCTTTATCAGCCACCAGAGCTTTGTTGTTCCTGAATAATCTCTTTTTGTGTTTATATATAGACTCCCTTCAGTCACCTCACCTGCTTCTGCATAATTAGAGAAACCCAGTCTGAGGAGGGTGATAGCAGATTCCAGTTACAGCCCTTTTAATGTGAAGGTCCATTGCAGTGTCTTCTGCTTTCAAGACGTTTCTTGAAATCTTAGGAGGGGCAGGGTAGGGAGAGCTAGGTGGCTTAGTGGAGAGAGTGCCAGGCCTGGAGGCTGGAGGTCCTGGTTTCAAAACTGGCCTCAGGGGGCAGCTAAATGGCTTAACAGATAAAGAGCTAGGCTTGGACCCTGAGGTCCTGGGTTTAAATCTGGCCCCAGGCACTTTCTGGCTATGTGACCCTGGGCAAGTCACTTAACATCCATTGCCCAACCCTTACCACTCTTCTGTCTTGGAACCTGTACTTAGTATTGATTCTAAGATGGAAGGTTAAAAAAAAAAATTGACCTCAGACATTTCCTAGCTATGTCACCCTGGGCAAGTGACTTCATTCTAATTGCCTAACCCTTACCACTCTTCTGCCTTGGAATTTGTACTTAGTATTGATTCTAAGATGGAAGATTAAAATAAAAAAAGTGGCCGGTGGTTAATTGGCTCCTATCTGTGCTCTAGCCCCAGATCAAAAAATGTTTAAAAGAAATTCCTAATCCTTCCCTGATTGTTGTCTTCTGATTATTCCTCATCTTGGCATGGAGATTGGTCCTTGGGTCTCAGAAGCTATGCCATTGGAGTGAAAGCTCCAGAAGCTTCAGCCTAGGAAGAGTGCCAGACCTGGCTTAAGGAGATCTGGGTTCAAATGTGACCTCAAATAATTCCTAGCTGTGTGACCCTGGGCAAGTCACTTTATCTCAGTTGCCCAGCCTTTGCTACCCTTCTGTCTTAAAATGATACTAGAAAAGGAGAGAGAATGAGAGGGGGTGGGAGGTGGGAGGAGAGGAGATTAGCACAATGCTTGGCATATAATAGGTGCCATATAAATGCTGATTCCCTTCCCTTTAATTTTTTTTTAAAAATTGGAAAAGGGGAATGGATCTGATTTTGTTGGTGTGTACAAACTGACAGCTTCTTTGTCACTTAAAGCCTTAAAGGGCTGCCTCAGGAACTGGGAAGTAAAATGACTCACCCTTGGTCATGCAGACTGTACATCAAAGGTAGAATTTGAATACAGGTCTTGCTGATTCTAAAGTAGCTCCTTATCTATGATGTCCTGTAAACTCTCCAATGTTGCACAAATAAATGTGTATTATTCCACCTTTTAGTAGGGTGTGTGTGTGTGGGGGTGTGTGGTGTGTGTGTGTGTTGTGTGTGTGTGTTGGATGTGCCAATTATTGCATTCTCACTGAAAATTTATACCTTGGAAATTAGCAAAAGGTACAAATTGGGTTTTGATTTTTTTGTTGATTGTTTAGCCTTTAGAAAGTGATGGAGAAAATGTAAAGAATGCAAGTTAAATGTTTACCTTCTATCTTAGAGTCAACATTTTGTATCGGTTCCAAAGCAGAAGAGCTGTAAGGGTTAGGCAATGGGGTTAAGTGACTTGCCCAGGGTCACAAACAACTAGGAAGTGTCTGAGGTCATATTTGAACCCAGGACCTCCTGTTTGTAGGCCTGGCTCTTCAATCCACTGAGCCACTTGGTTCTCCCCTATTTATTTTTAGTGCCCTTACCTTCCATCTTAGAATAAATACTGTGTATTGGTTCTAAGGCAGAAAAGTGGTAAGGGCTAGGCAGTAGGGGTCAAGTGACTCATCCAGGGTCCTACATCTACTTAGTTATCGGTTTTAAGACCGAAGAACGGCAAGGGTCAGGTAATTGGGGCTAAATGATTTGCTCATCGTTGGCTAGATATTAACCAGGGTCCTCCTCACTCCAGACCTAGCATTCTATTCACTGTGCTATCTTGCTGCCCCTCTCACTTGTTTTATAATCTGAGTTGTGAAAAGCAGTTTTTGTTTCTTTTTCCCTTTTTTAAAGTCCACATCTGGCAGCCTTATTATTTCAGTGCCCTTGGAGCTAGAACACATTTGAAATAAGTGCAGGCTTGTGTGCCCTTTAACTTCCTCCTAGAGCTATAAAATAACTCTTTATTAGACTCCTTTATGTGTTTTCCCCTGGCCTTTTACAATGTTACAAAACTTGGGAACAATTTCCTTGCTCCATTGACACATTTGTTAATCCAACTATCTCCCTGCCATCTTTCTGTGATGAAGTCACTCTCTACAGTCCTGCTGTTTGTTCATCTAGATCCAGCCTCATTTCAAGCACCTCCTTTCTCCCCTTTTCTCCTCCAAGAAAAGAGAATACAATAAACTCTAGCTGTGCCTACTTCCCTTCCTGGTGATTCGAACAACAGATTCACATCTTAACTGTTAAAAAAAAAAAAAAGGAAATGATTTGAAAGCAATCCAAGGAGTTCAATTTCATTTTTATTTCTTTTTAAATTAAATTAAATTTTTATAATCCTGAAAAACACTTCCATAGTGGTCATTGCTATAGGAGCACACTTGTACAAAACCAGAACCCCAAAATAAAACCATAAATATACTGATGGGAAAGATTAATATGCTTTGCTCCACCTCCATCAGACTCCTATCCTAGCATTTTCTCTGGAAGTGGATAGTATTTCCAATCATAAGTCTTTCAGGATTGTCCCAGTCGCATTGCTGAGAGTAGCCAAGTTTTTAGTCAATCATCGTACAATATTGCTGTTACTGTGTACAATGTTCTCCTAGCTCTACTTCGCTCTGCATTAATTCCTGCAGATCTTTTCAGCTTTTTCTGAGATCGTCTTGCTGATCATTTCTTATGGTATAATAGTATTCCATCACCAACATGTCCCACAATTTGTTCAGCCATTCCCCAACTGATGGACATCCAATTCTTTGCAACCACAAAAAGAGCTACTATAAGTATTTTTGTAAAAGTAGGTCCGTCCTGCTTTTTTATTATCTCTTTGGGATACAGACAAAGTAGTTGTATTAAAGGATCAAAGGGTATGCACAGTTTTATATCTCTTGGGCATAGTTCCAAATTGCTCTTTAGAATGGTTGCATCAATTCACAACTCCACTAACAATGCATTAGTGTCCCATTTCTATCCCCTCCAACATTTTTCCTTTCCTTTTTTTTCCTGTCATATTGGCCAGTTTGATAGGTATAAGGTGATACCTCAGCATTGTTTTAATTTTTTTTAAACCCTTACCTTCCATCTTGGAGTCAATACTGTGTATTGGCTCCAAGGCAGAAGAGTGGTAAGGGTAGGCAATGGGGGCCAAGTGACTTGCCCAGGGTCACACAGCTGGGAAGTATCTGAGGCCAGATTTGAACCTAGGACCTCCTGTCTCTAGGCCTGGCTCTCAATCCACTGAGCTACCCAGCTGTCCCCTTCATTGTTTTAATTTTATATTTCTCTAATCAGGAGTAATTTAGAACATTTTTTCATGTGATTATTGCTAACTTTGATTTTTTTTATCTGAAAATTGCTTCTTCATATTCTTTGACCATTGATCAATTGGGCAATGGCTTGTAATCTCACAAATTTGTTTTAGTTCTTTATAGATTTGAGAAATTAGATCATTATCAGAAATGTTACAAATATTTTGCCCCCATTTTGTTGTTTCCTTTCTAGTCTTAGTTACATTAGTTTTATTTGTACAAAAGCTTTTTTTTTTTTTTTTAAACTCTTACCTTCCACCTTAGAATCAATACTATATATTGATTCCAGGGCAGAAGAATGGTAAGGGCTAGGCAATGGGGGTTAAATGACTTATCCAAGGGCACACAGCTAGGAAGTGTCTGAGGCTATATTTGAACTTAGGACCTCCCATCTCTAGGCTTGGCTCTCAATTTACTGAGCGACCCAGATGCCCCTACAAAATCCTTTTAAGTTAATAAAATCAAAATTATTCATTTTACATCTTATAATACTCTCTATGTCTTGTTTGGTCATAAATTCTTCCCTTCAAATATTCTGTGTTCTCCTAATTTAGTTATGGTATATCGCTTTATATCTAAATCATATACCCATTTTGACCTTATCTTAGTTCATACCTAGTTTCCCGCTGTACTGTTTTCCAGTTTTCCCAGCAGTTTGGTTAAATAGTGAGTTCTTATTCCAAAAGCTGGGATCTTTGAGTTTATCAAACACTGGGTTGCTAAGGTCAATTATTCCTGTATATTATATATCTAATCTATTCCATTGATCTACCATTCTATTTCTTAGCCAGTACCAGACCAATTTCATTAAAAATAAGATTTATTAATTGAGTTGCTTTCTGTGTATCCCAGCCCTTCCCTCTTCTCCCCACAACATCGCAGGCATCATCCAGCCAAGAGATCGTGCATATGGAGATTATGTCTTTTGCATTTCCATTTTTCAGTTCCTTCTCTGGAGATGAACATTCACAGATTATTCTTCAACTATTTTAATCTGTAGCTGTATATAAGGTTCTCTTGACACTACTTGCTTCACTCTTCATTATCTCATGTAGCCTTTCCAAGCTTAGAAAAAATTAATATGCATCTTTTTTATGGCAGAGTAGTATAGCATCATAATCATATATCCTAATTTGTTTAGTCATTCCCCATCAATTTCCAGTTCTTTGCCTTGAGACTCAGAAGAGGTTCTGTTTATCCTTTTTTTTTTTTGGTAAAACCAACTGCATGAAAATAATCTCATTAGACCATAACTAAAAATGAGTGATAATTCGGTTTCTATGGTCATAGGATAATAGATTTAGAGGTGAAAGGGACTTAAGAGGTCTTCAAATCCAATCCCCTATTCCCATTCATTTTACACATGAAGAAACTGAGGCCCCCAAAAGGTTAAGCAACTTGCCCATGGCTCCTCAGAGAGTAAGTGGCAATTTTGGGATTAAAACCCAGGTCTCCAAATTCCCAGGATCCAAATTCAGCTCTTTAATCTTAAAAGAGATTAGAAGAGATAAAAAAAGATTTTTTAAAAAATATATTTAACCCCCAACTGGCAATTCAGGTTCTATTATGAGACCTTGAAGCTTTATTCAGTAGACCTTTAAGGTGATTACTATTACCATCAACTTATCCTGACAGCCTGTCCTCCTCACCCCCTATAGTACCCCAGTCCAAAAATAAAAGCTTATCCCTTGTGTCCATTCCCCATATTTGGGGATTTACTGGCAGTAATCTTTACCCTTTTGCTAACTAACTTCTAGATCTGAGGAAGTTAAATGTAGCTTCACCACATACTAATGCATTGTTTGTAGAGCTGCAAATGGGTCCGATCATTCTGGAAAGCAATGAGGAATTACTCAGAACCATATGTTAGAAGCATGCTAATAAATGTTTAACGACCAACTGGGAGAAGAGGAAAGGAAAGTATGCAAAATACACTTTTCAGTTTAATCTGTATTATTGACCTTTTTCTCAATCACTGTCTTAGGTCTAGGCAATTAACAAAATAAATCAAGCCCTTATTTGTAGATTCCACAATTTCCAAGGTTTACGTGCACACACTTTAAAATTGAACAATATCTAGCTAACTCTAGCATATCCTTGGGCCCATACCTTATACACCAAAATCTTTAAAACAACGCTTTTTGTAGTAGAAAAGAACTTGCAGTAAAATAGATGCTTATTGGCCATCTAAAAATTGACTTTAAAAATTGTGGTACAAATTGTGATGACTTTGATTGTTATTGACAGATATTTCAAGGGGTGAAGGAAATAGTTTCCAGATTTTATGACATCATAAAGGTCCTGGGTAAAATGCATAAAAGAACCTAATAAATAGTTATTTTATAACACTACAAGAGAGGAACAGTGAATATGATGAATACAGAGAAGCATGGATTTGAGGTAGAAGTAAGCAGAACTCAGAGGATAGTCTACATGATTATTACAATTTTAGAGATGGAAAGAACAACCAAAAAAAAAGAAAACTAATTACAGTACTGTTTCTTTTTTTTTTAAACATTTATTAATATTTATTTTTTAGAAAAGTTAACATGGTTACATAATTCATGCTCTTACTTTCCCCTTCACACACACACCCCCCCCCCAGCTCCCCTTTCCCCGCATGGCTGATGCACATTTCCACTGGTTTTAACATGTATCATTGATCAAGACCTATTTCCAAATTGTTGTTAGTTGCATTGGTGTGGTAGTTTCGAGTCTACATCCCCAATCATGTCTGCCTCAACCCATGCAGTTGTTGTTCTTCTGTTTCTACTCCTGTAGTTCTTCCTCTGAATGTGGGTAGCATCTTTTCCATAAATCTCTCAGAATTGTCCTGGGTCATTACATTGCTGCTAGTACAGAAGTCCATTACATTCAATTTTACCACAGTGTATCAGTCTCTGTGTACAATGTTCTTCTGGCTCTGCTCCTTTCACTCTGCATCAATTCCTGGAGGTCATTCCAGTTCACATGGAATTCCTCCAGTTTATTATTCCTTTGAGCGCAATAGTATTCCATCACCAGCATATACCACAATTTGTTCAGCCATTCCCCAATTGAAGGACATGCCCTCATTTTCCAGTTTTTTGCCACCACAAAAAGCACAGCTAAAAATATTTTCATACAAGTCTGTTTATCTATGATCTCTTTGGGGAACAAACCCAGCAATGGTATGGCTGGATCAAAGGGCAGGCATTCTTTTATAGCCCTTTGAGCATAGTTCCAAATGGCCAGCCAGAATGGTTAGATCATACAGTACTGTTTCTTAAAGGGATTAGTCTTATCTCTAAAAAGGAGATAAGAGAATATCTCTTCCTTTCTTTGAAGATAGGGGATATTTTTTTAATTTTAAAATTTTTATTTAATTAATTAGTTTAGAACATATTTCCATGGTTATAGGATTCATGTTCTTTCCCTCCTCCCACCCCCTCCCGTAGCCAACACACAATTCCACTGGGTTTTACATGTGTCATTGGTCAAGACCTATTTCCATATTATTGATATTTGCACTAGGGTGCTCTTTTTGAGTCAATATCCTTAATTATATCCCCATTCTTCCAGGTGCTCAGGCAGTTGTTTTTCTTCTGTGTTTCTGCTCCCACAGTTCTTCCTCTGAATGTGGATAGTGTTCTTTCTCATAAGTCTCTCATAGTTATCCTGGATCATTGCATTGTTGCTAGTAGAGAACTCCATTACATTCAAATGTACCACAGTCTATCCATCTCTGTAACACTTGTAACTTGTGAGTGCCTGTTCTCCCAAGAATAAAATAAAAGAGCTGGCACCTAAAAGAGCTTCTGCTATACTGTGACAGTGTCCAAAGATTTATTTTGAGTTGATGGTTGTCCCACTCAGATCCTAACCTTAGATTAACTATAAAGAATTTAAGTATTTTGATATCAAATGGCCTGCTTAATTTGATAAGCACAGTTTAGAGGGAGAATGGACTCATTTGAAATTAAACAGACCATGGATCCTTCTAATAATTTTTAAAATCTCTTTCATCTTGAATTATTTATAATAATATGTAATACAGAATCTTACTGGAGGTAGCACATTGGATAGAGCACCAGGCTTAGAGATGGGAGGTCCTGTGTTCGAATTTAACTTCAGACACTTTCTAGCTGTGTGACCCTGGGAAATTCACTTAACTCCAATTGCCTAGTTCTTGCTAGTACTTAGAAAGCAAGGGTTTAAATAAATTAATAAACAAAAAGAAAGAAAGGATTAGAATAGATAATTTTTTTAATGGGGTGGAGAGAGAGCCAAGCCCAGAAAAGATGGAAAATTCCTAGGTTCAAATATGGCCTCAGACATTTCCTAGCCTTGTGATCTTGGGTGAGTCTCTTAACCCCCTTTGGCTAGCTCTTACTGCTCTTCTGTCTTAGAACCAATACATAGTATTAATTTCAAGATAGAAAGTATTGGTTTTAAATAATAATATTGGGATAAAATTTTAACTTTTTGGTTTCAATAAACTTAATTTCAAATAGTGAAGGTTAAGTACTTATCTAACTGCAGATCTTCTGTCCTTCGTTCTTTTATTTATAATCCATTTCTTTTTTTTTTTAAACTCTTGCCTTCTGTCTTAGAAATGATACTGAGTATTGGTTCTAAAGCAGAAGAGTAATAAAGTCTAGGCAGTTGGGCCTAAGTGATTTGCCCAAGGTCATATTTGAACCCAGGATCTAACTAAATTTCCTTTCTGCTATAGAATGAGTCAAAAACCTTTTTTTAAAAAGCCCTTACCCTCTGTCTTGGAATTATTGGTTCTAAGGCAGAAGAGCTGTAAGCACTAGGCAATGGGGGTTAAGTGACTTGCCCAGGATCATACAGCTAGGAAGTGTCTGAAGTCAAATTTGAACACAAGACCTCCCATCTCTAAGCATGGCTCTCCGTCCACCTAGCAACTTAGCTGTCCCTGTTGGAGGAATTTAAGAGGTAAGGCAAACCTCTTAAAAATAATAAACCTTCTTTCACATCCAGAGAAAGAACTGTGGGTAATAGAAATACAGAAGAAAAACAACTGCTTGATCACATGGGTTGATGGGGACATGATTGGGGATGTAGACTCTAAGCAATCACCCTAATGCAAATATTAATAGTATGGAAATAGGACTTGATCAATGACACATGCAAAACCCAGTGGAATTGCTTGTTGGCTATGGGGGGGGGGGAAGGGAGAGGGAAAGAACATGAATCATGTAACCATGGGGAAATACCCAAAATTAATCAATTAAATAAAACCCCACAAGGCCAAAATAAATAAATAAATGAAAATAAACTTTTGATTGGCTGGTAAGGGGACATTTAGGAACTGAAAGCTGAAGATATGTAAGTGGTTGATGGGACTCAAAACCTCATTAAATCAAATCCCACTAATTCAGAATTGGGGTAATTGTGCTCAAGTTTCTCCTTTCAGGACATTAGAAAAAAATGGTCCATTTAGCAATATAAGGGGAAAAGGTTTAACCTGCTACAGAGAATAGTTCTCAGTCCCTCTCTGGTGGAGAGCTTCCATCCTAGGAGCCAGTTTTGGTTCTTTGTGTCTCAGGCCTTGAGGTCATTACTATTCTGTTTGCAAGTGTTTAACTAATAGTTTGTAGTCTGAAGGCCAAACTTTTCATGGGTTTGAAGAAAATAATGGGCTAATTCTAACCAATCCTTATCTACTTAATCTCCCCTCCCCTCTGATCCCTCTTTTGGGTATCCCCACCTTTAGGTTTACCCTCTGTAGGTCTTTAGTGTCCTTCTCCCATGACTTAAATGTCAGCAGGGATGTTTCTCTCCAGTTGAGTAAACTCTTTGAGGGAAGAGACTTTTATCTTGTGTTTTTTTTTGTTGGTTTGTTTTATCTTAAGGGTAATAGGGAGCCATTGGGGTATATGGAGGGCAGGTGGTGGTGTTGTTAGGATTTCTATTGGAAAGGAGAGAAAGAGCTCAATGGATTATTCAGGATAATAATTCATCATTTATTTAGCGATTTGAAGTTTGCAAAAGGTATTACCTATACAATGAGATTGGAGCCTTTATTTGTATGTAAATAATTAAACTGGACATTTAGAACTCAAGGACTAGATGGCTTCTGATATCTCTAATTCCAGGACTTTGATTCTCTGAAATATATAACATCTTTCTCAACATAAATGCAAGCCATGAAAAGTGTTTCAACCTCACATATCCAGAAGCAGCCCTCCTGGGCTCCCTGAGGTCTTATAAAGGTGCCTTCAAAGTCAAAACAATTTTCTTTTTTCTTTTTTTAAACTCTTGCCTTCTGTCTTAGAAATGATACTGAGTATTGGTTCCAAAGCAGAAGAAGAATAACGGCTAGGCAAGCTGAACTTAAGCGATTTGCCTGAGGTCACACAGCCAGACGGTGTCTAAGGTCATATTTGAACCCAGGATCTAACTTCTCTGTGCCTGTCACTCTGACCACTGAGCCACCTAGCTGCTCCTCAAAACAATTTTCAAAATAATGCTAAGACATTTTAATTTCGAATACAATAAATATCCACAGCTATGCCCAACGTAAAGCAGTTTTTCGAGTAGGTCCTCAGTTTTTAAGTGTGTAAAGCTCCCTTGAGCCCAAAGAGTTTGAGAACCACTGGTATAATGGAAGAGTCACTGGTCTAAGATAGGATCACAGATTTTGAGCTGAAAAGGACCTTAGAAGATACTTCATTATAGGACCTTTCTTTACAGCTGAGGGACACGTAGGTGGCACAGTCGATAGAATGCCAGGCGTGGAGTCAGGAGGATTCATTTTCCATGTCTGGCCTCAGACACTTAATGTCTATGGGGCCCTGGGCAAATCACTTAATCCTGCTTGCCTCAGTTTCCTTATCTGTCAAATAAGCTGGAGAAGGAAATGGCAAACAGTTCCAGTATCTTTGCCAAGTAAATTCCAAAGGGAGTCACGAAGGGTTGGTCATACCCCAAAATGACTCAACAGCAACAAATTTCAGATGAGAGACTTGAGAAGCTTAAACAACTTGCCCAAGGTCATCTAGGCAGTACCAAGATTATTCAAGTAATACATAGGAGAGGTAGGTTTTGAACACTAATCCTCAGGCTCTAGAATCATTGTTCTTTCTCCATTGTGTTATGGTTCCTCTATTCGTGGCCACGAGTCCTTCAGCAAGATGACCATCTCTGACCCTACATTTCTTTATCAGAAAAAATGGGTGATAACACTTGCAGTCCCTGTTAGAGACAGCTGTTGTGAGCAAAGCATTTAAGTGAATCTCAAGTGAGCTGTTGTTATGGTGACAACTTAAAAAACTTAATTTTAATTAATTAAATTTAGCTTTTAATTTAATCATTAATTAATTATTTTTTTCCACTAAAATTAGTCAAGGGAGACAAGGCAGATTAAATAAGAAGAGAATAATAAGAATGGACTGAGTTCATGTTATGGGAAGGCCAGTCAAAGGTATACACTGGAAATCTTTAACCTAGAAAAGAGATTTTTTTTTTTTAAATCCTTACCTTTTGTCTTAGAATCAATACAAGTATTGGCTCCAAGGCAGAAGAGTGTTAAGGGCTAGGCAATGGGGTTAAGTGACTTGCCCAGGGTCATACAGCTAGGAAGTGTCTGAGGTCAAATTTGGACCCAGGACCTTCTATTTCCAAGCCTGGCTCTCTATCTACTGAGCCACCCACCTGCCTTCCAAAGAAGTCTTTATTAATGATGCAGTCCTGCCTCTTTAACACTTCATTTTTATCCCCTCCAATTGACATCTGTTCATTAAAATGTTAAATCATTGTAAGAAAAAACATTATATTTGTAATGATTGACTCAACAGTAAAATGATAACAGTGTGCCCAGTGCACAGATTCGTGGATCGCCAAGGTTTCAGGGAGTCTTCCCATCAAGGCCACCCGATTAGTCCAGTCTTCTAAAATAGCTACTTTCTCATTGTTGTTGGTTTGCTTTTTGTGGAAACTGAAACCTCTAATTCCCCAGTCACTGTGCCCCATCGTCCTCTGCTTATCTGGGTACTCAACCTTGACTGTGTGGCAGAAACTCTTCATGCGTCCCTGCTGCCCAGTTGGCCAACGTTTTCTCCTGAAACGCTTACGTCGTGAAGAATAGAATTTCCCTCCTGCCTAATCCCTTGCTGGTTCATTACAGGCTAAGCATATCTGTTTGATAATGCTTCCTCCTACGGGTGTCCCCCCAACCTTCTGGAATAAAGACTCGTATCTTCATTGGCAACGTTATTATTGATAGGCATGAGAGTTTGTTACTGGTTGAGACGAAAGACCTTTTTGTGTCTACACTGGTTTATTTCCCGAGGTTATTTTTATAGAGACTGTAAATTCCTGCTTCAAGGAATGTTTATTGCCTTGTCTCTTGGGGATAATTAGAAACTCATTCATAAAAAAAGGAGGGTATGATAGGACAAGTTTTTTATATGGCTAACCTGCAGTGAAGAAAAAGACAGAGACAGTTTTATCTCTTCAACCTCAACACAAATAAAGATAGCTTAATTGGGTATGAGCCAGCTCTCCAAACTCGGTGAATTTGGAGCATTCTTTGCTTTGTGTTTTGTCTTTGCTTTTTTTTTTTTTTTTTTTTTTTTTTTTTTTTTTTTTTTAATTTTAGAAGAGAACATAGCATAGTGGGCCTTACAGACTTGAGTCTGAATTCTTCTTCCCTCTGGCAAATGCCAGCAGTGTGACCCTGGCCAAGTCACCTAAACTCTTAAAACTCTTAATCCTAAACTCTTAAACTCTTAAACCTAAACTGTCAGACAACTCCCTAAGGTTATAGTACTCATTGAAAAGCTTCCTGATCTATGAAGTGAGTAGTAATCCTTTGTTTCTTAAACAAGTGAAATGAAATCATAGCTTTTTGCTTTTCCCCATTTATTTCATTATAACCCCGATTAATTATAGTTATAAAAATTGGTTCTGCATGAATCATGCAACCATGGAAACATTCTAAATTAATTAATTAAAATTTTTCCCAAATCAAAAAAATTAATTTTTAAAAAAATCGGTTCTGGGGAGCAGCTGGGTGGCTCAGTGGACTGAAAGCCAGGCCTAGAGATGGGATGTCCTGAGTTCATATCTGACCTCAGACACGTCCTAGCTGTGTGACCCTGGGTGAGTCACTTAACTTCCATTGCCTAGCCTTTACTGCTCTTCTTCTGTGGAACCAATACACAGTATTGACTCCAAGATGGAAGATAAGACTTTTTTAAAGAATTGGTTCTGATAGCTTCCCTTCCTGTTTTCTCTCACCTTGCCACACCATCATCATAGTCTTCCTTATGCTCTAGAACAAAAATTGGGGATGTTTGCAGTCACCCAAAGCCTATGATTATTTTTCCCCCCAATAACCTATCAAGGATTCATCAGGGCACTCTTGCAGGCACTGCTGAGACCTTCGAGGCCCCTAGGTTAGCCCTTTCATGGTTCTCAAAGGCACCCTGAATGAAAAATGGCGGCCTGTTCCTGAGGCTTAACATAAATTCCTCTTGGAATCATTCAGTCTCCCAAATTAAGACCACTCGAGATGACCTAGAGTATGGGGGGGGGGGGGGACTTTGGAATTGAAGCCTTTGGCTGGTGAGGGCTTTATCCCTAGTTCCTGACACAAAGTGAGCATTGTAGAAGCATTGAATTTAGAAGCAGAAATTTGGGGTTCCATTTTTGCCACTTATCATCAGTGTCACCTTGGGCAAGTCTGATTATCCGTTTCACCAACTGTAAAAATTCTTTTTTTTAAACCCTTACCTTCCAGCTTAGAGTCGGTAGTTGTATTGATTCCAAGGGAGAAGAGCGATAAGGGCTAGGCAATGGGGGTTAAGTGATTTTCCCAGGAACTAGGAAGCATCTGAGGCCAGATTTGAATCCAAGTCCTTCTGACTCCGGACCTGGCACTCTAGCCACTGTGCTACTCAGCTGTCTTTCCCTCCTTCTTTCTTCCATCCTTTCTTCTTCTATCTTATTTCCCCTTATTTCAGTCAACAACCCATCCACCAGCCAATACTCAATGCACAAAGGATGCTATGTTCAAGACACTTCTGGGCAGTATTGGGGACACAAAGCAAAAACAGACAAGAATTCACATTCTCAACAAGTCTCCACTCTATCTAGCTGGAATATGCACATGGAAAGGAGGCACGTGGAAGTGGAGAATAGTTGTAAAGACCAAACGCCAGGGGCAGCCTTGGGTCAGCAGTGGGACAGAGCTTTTTGGGCCGGCCCTCTGCTAGCTTAGGTTTGATCTTAGGGGAAAATGAGGCACTTGAGGGTCAGTCAGCAACAAAAACAGGTTTGGTTAGTCATGGCATGAGGTTTCAGCACTTAGTTCTGGTGGAATTGACCCAGAGGGCAGAAGGGTTAGATGTGGAGTCAGCAAGGCTCAAGTCCAAATCTGGCCTCAGACATTGACTAGCTGTTCCATCCAGGGTAATCATTTAACCTCTCTCAGACTCAGTTGTCTCATTTGTAAAATGAAGAAAATAATAGCCCCTTCTTCGTGCCCAGTGGATAGAGTCCTGAAGTCTGAAAGACCTGAGTTCAAATGTTGCCCCAGATAATTACTAGCTGTGTGACCATGGGCAAGTCGCAGAATCCTGTTTGCCTCAGTTTCCTCATCTGTAAAATGAGTTGGAGAAGGAATTGGCAAAAGCGTTCCAGGATCTTTGCCAAGAAAAATCCCACATGGGGTCATAGAGAGTCAGATATAACTGAGATGCCTAAACAACAACAACAACTTCTGGGGTAGGGAACCCCAATAGATAGCAATCCTATCCCAGAAGAATTTGTGTAGGATATGGACTTGGGAGGATTGGTTCTTTCCCACCCGGGTCCTGCTTGTAGCACCTACAGGTTGCTAATGACATTTGTGACCACAGGGGTTGTTGACCCCAGCCTCTGGGGCTTTAGGCCATCTGCGCACACAAAAAGTAGAAAATGCATCCTCTGGCAATTTTCTTTCTTCCTAGGGCTCAAAGAGGCTTCTGGTCTACTTATGAGGAAAAGGGAAGTACCTTTAAAGAAAGGGAGATGGTTTAATTAGGGGTAGGGCAGAAATCCAGAAATATTAGTTGGCAATCCCGGTACAAAACAAATGTACAGTCAAGAGGGAAGCCAATATCCAAAGCAAACCCAGAATGAAATGGAAGCCCTGCTCTTTTGTTCTTTCCATTAAGATCATTGCCAGCCCTTCCTTTTAAAGCCCATTCAATTATCCTGACTTTTGCCTATTTCTTTACTTGAGTTATACCTCATTAACAAGACACACTTTTCATTACTTTAAAATCATTTGGCTGTTCCCTCGGTGATTTAATTATTGGCAACCTGGTTAATGTGTTGGAGGAAAGGTCCATTTTCAGCTCTTTCTGTCCATGAAAAAAGAAATGAAATTAACTTCCCTCATTCAAGCTTCCCTGCTCTACCAGCCCACCCACCCCAGTTCTTACTACCTAAACATTTTAGATGAATTGATTGTTACATCTTGTTATGAAAGAAGTAAAGATGAGATGCTATTTCAGTTTCAGAGATCAAGAAATTAGAAGGAGGTTGAGAAATGTGTGTACCAAAAGTTAGAGAGGAGAGCCAAGGACAATTAGTGTTCTAGACTTTTTTTTAAGAATATGTTCCCTTGAGCTCTTCAGGTATATGTGTGGGCAGACACAGAAACACACAGACACTCACACTCTCTCTCTCTCTCTCTCTCTCTCTCTCTCTCTCTCTCTCTCTCTCCTTTCCATCTTAGAATCAATACTGTGTATTGGTACCAAGGCAGAAAAGTGATAAGAGCTAGGCAATTAGGGTTAAGTGACTTGCATAGTGTCCCACAGCTAAGAAGTATCTGAGGCCACATTTGAACCCAGAATCCCCTGTCTCCATGCCTGGCTCTCTATCCCAAGCTACCTTACTACTCTTGGTATTTTTTTTTTTTTAACTATTAAGCAATAAGAAGTTTCCAGGCTGGATAAAGCCTGGAAAGGATATTCTTTTTTTTTTTTTTCCCATTTTTATCATCATGCAAAATACACTTCCATATTGTTCGTTGTTGTAAGAGCAAAGCCATACATAACCCATATCCCAAAATAATACCAAAGATAAACTGATGTGAAAGGTGACTTCAGCAGTTCTTTCTCTGGAGGTGGAGAGCATTCTCTGTCATAAGTCTTTCACGATTGTCCCAGATCAGTGCAGTGCTGAGAGTAGCCAAGTTTTCACAGATAATCATCATTCTTGGTATATTTTTTATGCTTAAAAACAGCTGTATATTTGCCACCCAGCTGCAGAAGCATCAATGCTTTTTGCTTTTTTTTTTTTTTTTTTGACAAGAAATCTATTGAACAACTCTCCTGGAAGCTTGATTGTCTGGGTGACTTTTTTCCTTGGATGTGAATTTGCAGCTTTATAAAGTGTATCAAAAAGCATAAAATAATCCTCTGACATTTTTCTCAGTAAAAGAAAACATTATACTGATTTCTGTTTTCCCCTTGCAGGGATCCGCATCTCCTGGACCCAATGATGGAATATGTGAAGGTAGGTCATGATGGTCAGAACCCAGATCATGTGCATAGCATGATTCACAGGGTTTCCATTTCCAAGTGAGTGTTGCTAACCAAGGCTCCACAGGATGATGGAGAAGAAACTGGTTCTGACATTCATTCCTCTATCTATCTATCTATCTCCATTTATTTATTACTCATTCACTCACTCATCCACCTATTTATTCATTCATTCATTCATTTATTTACTTATTTACTTATCTTTTTACTTATTTATTTGTTTGTTTGATTGATTGTTTGATTGATTGATTATTTATTTGTTGGTTAGCTAAAGATTTGTTCAGATTTCTTCTATGACTTTGGTGTTTGGTAGATAGAATACTTTTTTTTTTTTTTTTGTTCTAACATTTAAATCTCTTCTAGTAATAGGTCACCTTAGTATTTTTTTTTTTTTTGTCAGAAGAGAAGACTCAGGAGAGTTGCCTGGGCGCTTCTCCCATTCTGTTGCCTGGCTTTTTCAGGGCTGCCCAACCTCTTTATTTTGAGTTGGGGTTGAGAGATGAGCTTCTCCCCAGTGGGGTTAATATTTGTTGGGTGGGTACTTTCTCTATCATCAGAAAGACTCTTTCCATCCTTTTTTCTTTTTTGAGATCTGTCATTATTAAGGCGAGCCACTTCTTAAGATGCAGACAACTCTAATTTATATAACCAAATTGCTTATAATTATTCATATTCTATTTCTACCTATGCACGTGGCTACTGAAGTAAAACAGAATGAAAAATTATTTCCCTTAGAATTGACTTCATTCTATTTTTGAAGAGTTAAATTAGATTCATTAATTTCTTACATTAAGCTACCTGGATAACTCTCTCTCTTCCATTAGAGAAGGCAGCATTTGATAAAAAGAGATGTGTCTATGTAAAACAGTCTTGCCTATTTCTATTCATCAGTCCTTCCTCTAGAGGTGGACAGACACAAGTCATTCTTCAAACAATATTTCTGTTGCTGTATAGAGTGTTCTCTTGGTTCTGCTCATTTCAGGTTTCATAATCTTCCCATGTTTTCTTTAATTAACCTGCTCATCATTTCTTACAATGTAGAATTTCTTACAATAGAATTCGTACAATTCTGTCACAGTCCTATGCCACATCTCGAACTACCGAAGGGCAAGTTATTCCATTTATGAATTATTTAGATCAGAAGTTTCTATCTGAGGGTCCATGGTTAGACTGGGGGGTTCGGTGTGGATATCTCTGAACTGAGGGGGAAAAAAATGACAAATTGTCTTCACTGACCTCTGACTTAAGTTTAGCCTTTCCCTCAATTACGAAGGAAGACAACAAACCACAAAAGTACTAACAGTGCTTGTGATTTTTGTTACAATAGTAATTGTGTATTTTCCTATCATCCAAGTTATTGTTAGTTAGAAATATCATTTGTACTCATCACAACTTCGAAATTACCTTCGTTACTAGAACCTCTTCTAGATGACAGATGATCGCAGTCTGTCTACTAATATATTTCACTATAGTTGGCTTCTTTTTTAATCGTCTGTAATTTATTTTATTTTATTTTCATTGTATTCCTGCCCACCCACCTAATTCACCCTTTTTTCCTCCTTTAGCTTTTCTGTCAGTGAATGGGGGAAAGACTAGGAAGTGTCTCCTTCTCTTAATGTGGATAATTAATTTAAGGTGAATTGTGTTGGTTAAAGACTTGGTTAGGGGCAGGTAGGTGGTTCGATGGATAGAGAGAGCAAGGCTGGAGAGGGGAGGTCCTGGGTTTAAATTTAACCTTAGAAGCTTTCTGTGTGACCTGGGGCAAGTCCCTTAACTCTCATCATGTAGCCCTTACTGCTCTTCTGCCTTGGAACTGATACTTAACATTGATCCTAAGTTAGAAGGTGTGAAAAAAAAAAGAATTTATTATATAGTATTTAATAATAAATAAAATGAGAAAAGGAAGAAAAAAAATTCTTTTAGCCCAGTGAACAGAGCACAGAGAGCCAGAGTCCCACACCTGCAGGACTTTACCAAAAGCACAAGCTCCATTAAAAAAAGAGCCCTGCAGTGTGGGTCTCAAGACGAATTTATCTCCCAAGCCTCAAATGGGGACATCAAATGAGGACATAACTTAAAAGGATGCTGGGAATGTAGCTCAGGTGTGGCAAACTTTCCTCCTGCACAAAGGTGAGGGCTAAAAAAAAAAAGTGAAGTCTTGGTTTTATTGGGGATTTGATTTATTTGTATGCCATTACCCTTAGGTTATATGGAAACATGATTAAGTGGGAAGAGCACTGTGGAGACCGAGGGACTGGGTTTGAATGCTACCTTAGATGCTTGCTACTCATGTTACTTTGGATAAATAAATCCATGTCCCTAGTCTTCAGTTTCCTCATCTTTCAAATAATAGGCGTCCTTTTAGATGGACTCTTGTGACTTCAAACTCTAAGCCAGCCACCCTGGGATCATTTGGAATATCTTATACAAAGGTAGCATTTATAGGGGCAGCTAGATGGTACAGTGGATAGAGTGCCAGACCTGGAGTCCAGAAGGCTTATCTTCCTAAGTTCATGTCTGACCTCAGACACTAGCTGTATGACCCTGGGCAAGTCACTATTTGCCTCAGTTTCCTCATCTGTAAAATGAACTTGAGAAGGAAATAAGATCTTTGCCAAGAAAATGTCAAATGTGGTCATGAAGAGTTCGGACACAAGTGAAACAAGAATGTATAGACAACTTTAAGGTGTTCAAAAGTGCTATATAGGTGAGAACTCATTTAGTTCTCACAGCAACCCTATACATTGAGCGCTATTATTATTCTCGTTTTGCAGTTAAGGAAACTGAGGCAGAAAAAATTAACTAACTTGTGCAGTCACTTGCCTAGTAAAGTATCAAAGGTTGGAGCTGAGCCCATCTCTTCCTGACTCCAGGCCCAGGGTTCTAGCTCCTCCATGGCCTCACTGTCTCTAGAATATCTTTTTAGATTTATTCCCTTTGTGGTATCCTATTGTTGAAAGGGAACATAGGATTGTAGATGTGAAATTTGAAGGGCGTCAGAGGTCATCTAATAGTTCTTCCACAAGGAAATGGAAACCCAGGGAGATTGTTTTTTGCCCAACGTCAGGAAGGTAAACTCCAGAGGCAAGATTTGATCCCAGGACCAGACTTCAGGGCTCTTTCCGTGATACCATATTGCCTCCCTTTCACCCATAAACATTGCAATTGTTTAAATTTTTTAAAAAAACCCTCATTTCTTATATTTTCTCTAATTCAATTATTTAGGACAAAGGCTATGGCTCATGGATTGATGGGAGGTTGGTCTTTTGGGCTTTTGAAGGATTTTGTCAAAGCATTGGCTTTAGAGCCACAGGTCTACAGAAGGCTATTTTACCCAGGGCTCTGAGGGGAGCCCGTGTCCCTTGCATCACTCTTCAGGCTGGCCATCATTCAGGTGTTGATCCTGGCTGGGGATTGGAGGGCCATGAATGGACTCTGCAGAAGGGGCCAGCTGGCTGTCCCTGGTGAGAGGGAAGGTGCCATCCCTGAAAAGACAGGGTGACACTATCAAGGGGAAATGAGGACATATGGTGGGAAGAAGGGCCAAGTTCCTCTCTACAGGTCCCTGCAGGGATCAAGTCACCTGGGCCAAGCCAAAGGTCACATATTCGTTGTTAAATACGAATCAGATTAGAGTTTCTTTGGCAGAGCCAAAGGCATCATTCTAGAAAGCAGATGCAAAACAGTTAAAATTTTAAGGATTTTTATTTAGTTTTGATATTTTTGACATGGCTTGTGCTTAGGAAGACCTTAGTTCAAATTCATCCTTCACTGAAAAAATTGAGACAATTCACTTAGAGTACCTTCTCCTCTCCTCCCCATCTCACATCACTTGGGTGGCTTCTGCTCCTGCCTCCTCCTTCCCTACATAATGAGGTGGCTCTTCTCTTTGCCAGAGCACACCTGTCTGTGCATCCTTGATCCCATTCTGTCCCATTTTTCTCCAGCATATCGCTGTCCCAGTCTCTCAGAATCGACTGGCCACTTCTCTTCTGCCTGCTAACATGTCAGTGCCTCTCCATCCTCAAAATAGCCTCATTTATCCCCACTGAGCTCTCCATCCTTTATCTCCCCACCCTTTCCTGGCTAAAACTCTTTAAGAAAGTCACCTATAGGGGCCAACCTGAGGAGCCCTGGGCAAGTCTTAATCACTTTGGCAATCCAATGAAGCCTATGATCTCAGAATAATTTTTTTTGGGGGGGTCACAATGATAGGAAAATGCTAAATTGCAGTGGGGGGTTATCAGAAAATAGGTTGTAATTTTTTTTTTTCATATCCAAGTTCATGGAAACTATCCATGAAATCTAGCCTGAAACCAGAAATCCATCCATGGATGTCAGAGTAAGGACCTTTGCTTTAATGAGTTGTGAGAATCTGAGGAATTAAACATCATAGCTACTTTAGAAAAATAAATAAATACATTTTAAATATTCTAGCACTTAGCCTAGTGCCTGGCACATAGTAACATTTAATATGCTTTATTATTATTATTTATTAGCATTTATTTATAATGACTATAATATAAATGATAATTTATTATTTAACAATATTTATTTATAATAACTATAATATAAACAGTAACTTATTTAACATTTAATATGCTTTATTATTGAATAGCATATATTTATAATATAAATAACTTATTAACATTTATTTACAACTATAATATAAACAACTTATTAACATTTATTTATAACTATGATGTAAACAACTTATTTATTAACATTTATAATAACTAATATAAGCAACATTATTAATATTTACTTATAATAATTATAATAAATAATTATTTAACAGCATTTATTTATAAGTAACATTATTTAAATTTTTTTTTAAACCCTTACCTTCTGTCTTGGAGTCAATACTGTGTATTGGCTCCAAGGCAGAAGAGTGGTAAGGGTAGGCAGTGGGGGTCAAGTGACTTGCCCAGGGTCACACAGCTGAGAAGTGCATTATTTAAATTTAATATGCTTTATTGTTTATTAGCTTTTATTTATAACTGATATAAATAATTTATTAGCATTTATTTATAATGACTACAGTATAAAATTTATTATTTAACAATATTTATAATTAACATAAATAATAACTTGTTTAACATTTAATATGCTTTATTGATTAGCATTTATTCATAACCATAATATAAATAACTTATTTATTGACATTTACTTATAATAATTATGATATAAACAATAGTTTACATTTATTTATGGCTATAATATAAATAACATTTAAATTTAATATGCTTTATTGTTTATTAGCATTTATTTAACTATAATATAAATAACTTATTTATTAACATGTATTTATAGCAATTATAATATAAATAACATTATTGGCATTTATTTAATTATAATATATAAATAATAACATTCTTTATTAGCATTTATTTATAATAATTATAAATAATTTTATTAACACTTATAATGCTTTGATGATTTCTGAGGCCATTTCTTTTTCAGATTAGTGTGGATTTCCTGCTATGATTCTAGTTTGAATGCCTGATAATATACTCCTCTGTCCTTTCTTACTATTATGAGAGGAAAAAAAATCAAAAAGACAATTGGACTGTTTCTTGTCCAAGTCTGGCAGTGATAGGAATTGCCCCAGCTTGCAAAGGGACAATTCTAATCCTCTCGAAAGGAGGGGAGCTGGTCAGGGTGTTTGGGGTTCTCCGCCACGACCCCCAGACCCTTTTGTAAGGGCAAGGTTTCCTGCTTGGGGATGAGGTCATACATTACTTTTTCCTATCTCTCTTTAGTATAGTTTCCACAAGATGCAAAAAGGAGGAGGAGTGGCTGTGGG
>NC_058133.1:439485323-439496597 GCF_016433145.1 Gracilinanus agilis | reverse complement strand
GGATTAGAAGCAGACACACCTGGTTCTGGAAGGAGAGGGAGAAAAAAGGGAGAAGAGGGAGAGAAAGAGAGGAAAGGGAGGGAGAGAGAAAGAGAAAGGAAAGAAAGAGAGGAGAGGGAGAGAGAGAGAGAAAGAGAAAGAGGAGAGTGAGAGAGGAGAGATAAGGAGAGGGAGAGGGGAGAGATTGATTTAGAAACTCCCTTTGTGGTGGTAAAAAGCCCCTTTTCAGAGTGGGGCTTACAGACAGGGTGTACAGACTTTCCAAGGCTCCAATCTCAGCAAGACCCATTTCCTCCAGTGGAATGTTGATGCATGAGGTCATCCAGCGGATTAAAAGTGGGGGGAGAGGGAGATAATTATGCAAAGACCACATCCAAGAAGATGGACATCCACTAGTGTGTTGGAGACTGAAGCACTAAGAAGCAGGGGCTATCTATGACTTCAGCTCTTTCCTTTGTGTTCCATGGAAGCCTGTAGTCCTGGTCACAGTTAAATAGCTCTTTGAGAAGATTCTTTTATTCCAGCAGGGAAAACTGGCCAGTCTGCTTTGAATTAGCCTGCTAACAAAATCATGAAAGGAGACTTAGAAAAACAATAGCTCGTTGTGAAGATTCTAACAAGTTATGTGAACCAAATAATGGGTCTATTGGCTGCCTCTGCAGGTTTTTGCCTGAGTCTGCACATCCACAGAGCCAACCCCATCCCCCTATGGGACCCAGAAGATCAAGCCGTGCCAGCCAGGGATGTGAAACAGCCTCTCACATTCATTGGTGCTAAATATAGCCGCCACCCTCTCCCTCCCACTCTGCCCGGACAACACTCTGTAATTATTCTTGGGAGGTTTTCTGTTACTACCAAAAAAATTTAATAATTAAAAAAAAAAAAAAAGAATTAAGTCGAATTAGTGTGGGAAGACAAAAGAGGGAAAGAGGGTGGGAGGAGGAAAGGGAATCTCATTAGATGGAAATTGGATCCTTAGGACCTGGAGAAAATGTGGCTATTTTAACCAAAATAAATTAATTAAAACTGGAGTGTTAATTTAGGTCAAAGATGCTGTCAGCTCAGCGGGAGACTATTTTAGGCTTTGAGGTGAGGCAAATCACTGGAGCCAGGTCTCTTGCCTGTCTAGGACGTGCTCACCTGGCAGCTTTTCTGCTTGCATCGAAGAGCGAGCTTGCCCCTTACGGGGCTCTATTTCCCTCTGGCCACTGGCTGAGCATTCCTAATTGCATGACCTCCCTACCTCTACTACCTGCATCTGCCATTGCGTGATAAATCACAGAGTGCTTCCTTGCTAAGTTTTGCAAGTTTTAAACAAATTCAAGTAAGAACACTTTGCTTATATTCATATACATTCATATAAAGAAATTTTGGCTTTGATTAGTTATGGGCTACTGTATTATTTTTAAATTCACTTTTCAATGGGTTAATTGACTTGTGATAATTAGGAACTCACAGTGGACAGTTAGGTGGCTCAGTAGATTGAGAGTCAGGCCTCTATACACTGAAGATCATGGGTTCAAATTTGGCTTCAGGTATTTCCTAGCTGTGTGACCCTGGGCAAGTCACTTCACCCCCCTCACCTAACCCTTTTTGCCTTAGAACCCAATATACAATATTGAAAGTAAGGGTTTTAAAAAAATTAGGTATTCACAAACAGAATTTGTCTAATCCCCCTTCTCTTATTCCTTATGATCTCTTAGTTTCTAGCCTAAGATGATAGATTTTTTTTTATAAGGCATATTATATCTTTTTTTAATCCTTACCATCTGTCTTAGAATCAATCGTAAGTATTGATTCTAAGGCAGAAGAGCAGTAAGGGCTAGGCAGAAGGGTTTAAATGACTTGTCCAGGATCACACAGCTAGGAAATATCTAAGGCCAGATTTGAACCTAGGGACTCCCTGTCTCCAGGCTTGCCTCTACTGAATCATCCAGATGCTTCATTATATCTTTTTATTTTATTTATGTATATATGTATGCATGTATTTAGTCATTCATTCATTTATTCATTTATTTATTTTTTAAACCCTTACTTTCTGTCTTGGAGTCAATTCTGTGTATTGGTTCCAAGACAGAAGAGTGGTAAGGGCTAGGCAATGGGGAGGTTAAGTGACTTGCCCAGGGTCACACAGCTAGGGAGTAGCTGAGGTCAGATTTGAACCCAGGACCTCCCTTCTCTAGGCCTGGCTCTCCATCCACTGAGCCACCCAGCTGCCCCCCATTATATCTTTTTAAAGATGTATTATATTTCTCCAAATTCCCAACAAATTGAAAGGGCTAAACTCAATGTTATGGGCAGGTAGGTGGTACAGTGGATAGAGTGCTGAGCTTGTAGTCAGGAAGACTCATCTCCCTGAGTTCAAATCTGACCTCAGAAATATCCTAGAACAAGTCATTTAACCTCAGTTGCCTCCGTTTCCTCATCTGTAAAATGGGCTGTTGAAGGAAATGGCAGACCACTCTAGTATCTTTGCCAAGAAAACCCAAATGGGGCCATGAGGAGTCATGTACTCAGTCCTCAGACAGGACTGAGATGACTGACATTCCACCACAACAAAAAACTTGGGGTGGATCAAGTCAAGGAGAGGAAACAGTGTGGTACAATGGAAGGAGCACTGAATGGAGCCAGAAAACCTGGATTCAAATCCTGCCTCTGACTCTTAGTTTGACCTTGAACCTCAGTTTCCTCATTTGGAAAATAAGGGGATTGAGACAGGTACCTCCGAGGTACCATTGCGTCCTAGTTCTGTGAGCCTCTATTTCCAGCACTATGTTCTTGTATCTCTCTTGAGATTAAAAAGACATCTTAGGACTGTGCTGTTGACCCCCCCCAAATTTAGTGATGAGGAGAAATGGGGGCCTGGACAGTTGACTTGTCCAAGGGTCACATCACTAGGAAGTATCTAAGGCCAAATTTGAACTCAGGATCTTCTATCTCCAGGCCTGGCTCTAACTCTTAAAAGGGTTTTGACAAAGTAGATTCATGTTGTTAACTTGTGATTTTTTTAACATTGCAGCCTCTTTAGTCACTGCTCTCCAAATCCTTCCTGCTGCATCGCAGACCCAGTACACAATAAGTTTTCATCAAAGATTATTATTATTATTTTTTTTAAACCCTCCCCTTCTGTCTTGGAGCCAATTGGCTCCAAGGCAGAAGAGTGGTAAGGGTAGGCAATGGGGGTCAAGTGACTTGCCCAGGGTCACACAGCTGGGAAGTGTCTGAGGTCAGATTTGAACCTAGGATCTCCCGTCTCTAGGCCTGGCTCTCAATCCGCTGAGCTACCCAGCTGCCCCCAAAGATTATTTTCAACTCAGACCTGGGGACTGGAATAGTTGAGAATTCAGGTGAGAAATGTCCTCTCCACAGGCAGGCAGGCACCTTCCCTTCTCTACAATTTCATCTTCCAGAAAGGTCCTATCATCGATAAAAAGAAAGATGGTCCCTGCCCTCAAGGAGCTTACAGTCTACTGGAGTCTATGAACCTATATGAGTCTTATTAATTTTAAAATCTAACTTGACTTTAGGTAAAACTTAGAACAGCAATCTTTTCTTGCTCTTCTTGTGGGTTAGCTCCTCCCTGAAATAGTAAGTTTAAAATTGAATTCAGGCTTGGAGAGCCTCTTTTTACACTCTGACTTTCTTCATGCACATTCCTCTAGCCCGATCTGATTGTCCACTGGGAGGGCAGGCAGCTAGACGGTGCAATGGAGCAAGTGTTAGACTTGGAGTTAGAAAGATCAGAATTTGAATCCTACCTCAGGCAGCCACTGGCTAATATGAGCATCTTAGATGAGCCTCTTTCCGTGATGCCAGGATCTGAGGTGCCAAAGCTACCTGAGATGAGAGCATGTTGATGATAGGAATTAGATTGGGTGTGTGTGACCTCAGGCAAGTCCCTTAACCTTTCTCAGCCTCAATTTTCTCATCTGTAAAATCGGGGTAATACTAACTCCCTCACCCCACTGACCAAGTAAGACAACATTTAAAAGACTTTATCAATCTTAAAGTGCTATCTAACTATTAGTCATCATTATGAAAAGGAAGAAGATTTCAGCAGGTGCTTCTCTGAACTCTTTAGGGAGTATCCCCACCCTCTATCTCTAATAAGCCTCAGTTTTTACTTTCTCCCCTATTAAGGGATTGAAAAATCTCAGCTTTTTTTTTTTTTAATTTTTTAAACCCTTACCTTCCATCTTAGAGTCAATACTGTATATTGGCTCCAAGGCAGAAGAGTGGTAAGGATAGGCAATGGGGGTCAAGTGACTTGCCCAGGGTCACACAGCTGGGAAGTGTCTGAGGCCGGATTTGAACCTAGGACCTCTCATCTCTAGGTCTGGCTCTCAATCCACTGAGCTACCCAGCTGCCCCCAAAATCTCAGCTTTTAAAAGTATAATTCTGGAGGAAATCTGTCTGGGGCAGAGTAGCCAAAGCCTCGTTTCATTTTAGTTTTTTTTAATTAGCTGTTAAATTCATATTTTTTGCTCGACACTTTTTTTTTTTTTTTGGTTTTGAGTCCATTAAAAAGGGGGGGGGAAATAATCTTGGATTGCGTTTATCTGTTAAACTCTGTCTGCCCTCTAGTGTTCACTGTGTGCAATGGCACTGCAGTGTTTCTGAATACTAGACCATCCTTTATATTAAACAAAGGAAGATACCAAGCCCCTGTTTTAGGGGCNACATAGGATTAAGTGACTTGCTCAGGGTCACAGAGCAAAGATCCTGGAATGGTTTGCTATTTCTCTGGCTGATTGTACAGATGAAGAAACTGAGGCAAATAGAGTTAAGGGACTTGCTCAGGGTCATACAGCTAATAAGTGTCTGAGAAACTTAGATCTTCCTGACTCCAGTCTTGCTTTTCTCTCCACTGCACCACCCAGCTGTCCCAATTTTAAGCTCTAAAGTTTAAAATGTCAGCTATGCAAAGCACAATTTTAGGCTAGTGAAACTAGCTTAATGAGGTAGTGGAGTGTCAAACTTTTGAGACACCTTTGCACAGCTCTCATTTCTATAGTGCTTAAAGGTTTGCAAAGTGCTTTAATTGCGTCATTTTTAAAATTCTTACCTGTGAAGTAAATGCTCTATTTTTATCCCATTTTACAGATGAGAACACTGGGGTTCAGAGGCGAAATGCCCTGTTCCTGTTCCAACAGGTAGTAAATACAAGAGTTGGGATTCTGACCTAGGACTCTCAAGCCCAGTTCTTTTTCTTCCATGCCATATTCCATCCCTAAATTCAGAATTTAAGTCTGTTATTAGGCATGTCTGCATACCAGGAGTAGGAGAGAATGGAGGGTGGGAGTGACAAGTAAAGAGCTACTGGGAGATTTTGACCAACATTGGCAAGATAACTACTCCTCACATTGTTGTAGTAGGATTTTTTTAAACCCTTACAAATTGTCATAGAATCCATACCGAGTATCATTCCAAGACAGAAGAGCAGTAAAAGCTAGGCAGTTGGGGTTGAGTGACTTACCCAGGGTCACACAGCTAGTGTCTCCCAGGACCTCCCATTCTTAGACCTGGCACTCTATCCACTGAACCACCTAGCTGACCCCAGTAGTAAAGTATTTTTATAAAGGCCTCTTTTGCTCCTTCCCCATGTGAGGCAGGGAGTGCATATATTATGCTTGTTTTTATAAATGAGGAAATGATAGTGCCCAAAGGCTAAATGATTTGCCCATGATAACATGCCTATTAAGTAGCAGAAGCAGGATTTGGACCCAAGGTCGACGTGCCACTGGAGAGAGACAGAGACAAAGAGACAGACAGAAGGGTGGAGGGGAGAAGGAGAGGGAGGGAGGGCGATCCGAGAGAGAGAGAGGAAAGACAGAAGGAGGGGGAGAGAGATTGAGAAAGGAGAGAAAAAGGGAGAGACAAAGGGAGAGAGGAAGAGAGAGAGAGAGAGAGAGAGAGAGGGAACGAGAGAAAGAGGGGAAGAGAGGAGAGGAAGAGGGAGAGACAAAGTGGGGGGAGAGAGAGAGGGAGGGAGGAGGAAGAGGAACAGAGACAGAACTTGAGCTCCCATGTTGATGATAGACATTGGATTACAGAGGAGAGAAGGTGTGGAGGTAATAAGTAAAATGTCAGAGAAATTGGTGTCTTAGATGAGGGAGTGGAGGGGGAAGAGTAGGGGAAGGAACCTTAAGAGATAATTCTCTGTCTTTGGCTTACCCATCATTGCTGGTTTTGCTTAGCACTCATTTCAAAAGAATAATATGTCTTATGTTTGAATGTCAGCTAATAGTCAAAATAAAACCAGGCTAATATTGCAAGTGTATCTCATGTTACCTAACAGAGAAACTGTATTGCCTAACACATTTTTTGTAAATCTCTCTTTTTTAAATTAACTTTTTTTTTTAAAACACTTACCTTCCATCTTAGAATCAATACTGTGTTTTGGTTCCCAGACAGAAGCATGTTAAGGGCTAGGCAATAGGGGTTAAGTGACTTGCCCAGGGTCACATAGCTAGGAAGTATCTGAGGTCAGATTTGAACCCAGGACTTCCTGTCTCTAGGCCTAACTCAATCCACTGAGCTATCTGGTCAGCTAGCTGCCTCTGCCACTTGAATAGATGGCAAGCCTTCTCTAAATCTCTTAAGTGAGAGAGAAAAAGGAGGGGTCTCTCCTCTACTATTTAAAATAATTTAGGAATAAAAAATTTTTTTCAACCCTTACCTTCCATTTTATAATCAGCCTGTGTATTGGTTCCAAGGCAGAAGAGCTGTAAGGGCTAGGCAATGGGGGGTCAAGTGACTTGATCAGAGTCATACAGCTAGGAAGTATCAGAGACTAAATTTGAACCCAGGTCCTCCCAACTCCAGGCCTTGTTCTCATTCCACTGAGCCACCTAGTTGCCCCTGGGATAAAGCTTTTTTGCAAAGCAAATAATCACTCCATAATAGATCTATTTTGTGTGCAAAGCAAATAATCATTCCATAATAGATCTATTTTGTGCCATGATTTTTTGGTATAGATTTCTTGTGCTTAGCTTGCCTAACTATTGCTTCTATACTTTTTCACTATTTGAGAAAGGCAAGAATAATTTGTTTTTTTATTTAACAATAAAGGAAGAAAGTAAAAATTCCCATTTAGAAGAGAGGATCTAGGTTGAATTTTCTTTTAACAATTTGCATGTAGTGAGATCTCAGTAAATACAGAGGAGCAAAGTTTGATTTCATCCTTCCCCTTATGCAGTAGAAAGAGCTCCAGATAGGAAATCAAGAGAAGTGGTTTCAAATCTGGACTTTGCCACTTCTCAGCTGGGTAACTGGGATGTTGCCTCTGTGGACCTCCATTTCTTCATCTGTAAAAGGAAAAGACTGGAACTTGTAAGGTCCCTTCCCAACTCCGTGTTCTCTTCTTTTCTTTCTGCCTTCAAAAAATCCACCCGGCTCACTGTTCAGTCAGAAGCTATAGCCTGTCCATATTCGTTATATACGTGCCCTTCCTTTATTAATATTTACTTGGACTTGTGGTCTCGAGGAAACTCCCCATAACAATGCAAGTTGGCACCTGTTGTGCTCCTTAAAGTCTTTGAGATGCCTGCAACACAGATCAAAGGACTCACCTAAGGATCCGCGAGTGATCTCGTGACTCCTATGGTTTCTGCTCTCTCTTCCATGGTCATCATTCCACAAACCCAGTCTGTCACCAGGTCTACTTTTCTATATTCACAACGTCTCTGATCTACATCCTCCCGTCTCACAGTCCCAGTCCTGGCCCAGGGGCTCCTCCCCTCTGATCGGGCTCCCACACTCAAGGCTCTTCCCCACTCCAGTCCATCTTCCGTTCAGTGCCAACGTGATTTCTCCATCCTCAGCACCCTCCCTGCTCAGCGAGCTCCGGCAGCTGACTCCGATTCCCCAAAGCATCCTCTTCATAGCCTGCCCTTCCTAAGCGCTGTGAAACATGAAAATGCTGGTCCTTTGTCCAGCTGTCCTCCCTGCCTGCCATGTTCTCTCCCCTCCCCGATTTCTCTTGGTTTTCCCAACTTCCTTCAAGTCTCACCTTGAAGAGGCTTCCCATGGCTTTTCTTCTCTCCTATAGCTTTTAGTACTCTCCCCCCTCAGATTACCTTTCTTCACCTAACCTTGCATAGACCAAGTTAGTTAGTTAGTTAGTTAGTTAGTTAGTTAGTTAGTTATATCTCTTAGAATAGAATAGAGTCTTAGTATAGAAGCGTCTAGAGGGCAGGGGGTGTATGCTATTGGCAAATACTCTATATCCTGTACTATATGCTCTACTATAGGGGTGTGTGTGTGTGTGTGTGTGTGAATGAGACAGTTAGTTGGCACAGTAGATAACCTGGTCTAGAGTCAGGAAGACTCATCTTCACAAGTTCAAATTCTGCCTCAGACACTACCTAGCTGTGTGACCCTGGGCAAGTCATTTATCCTTGGTTTCCTCAGTTTCCTCATCTGTAAAATGATCTAGAGAAGGAAATGACAAACCAGTGCAGTATCTTTACCAAGAAAACTCCAAATGGGGTCAGGAAGAATTAGACACAATTGTAAAATGACTGAACAACTCATAAGTGTGTGTGTGTGTGTGTGTGTGTGTGTGTGTGTGTGTGTGTGTACATATACAATATATGAACTTGCCTCCACACTATAAATATGTGTATTTATATTTATATACACACAATACTATATATACTTATCTCAGTATGTATATATCTCACAGTCTATGTACATATTTATATTTATATACACATATATACAATATATCCTCATCTCACAGTGTGTATATATGTATGCACTATATTTATATATACACACATACTATATATACTTATCTCACAGTATGTATATATCTCTGTCTATATATATACACACATACACACATTTTATGTGTATTTATATTTATACACATACTATACATAATTATCTCATACTCTATATATGCATATTTTATGTGTATATTTATATATACAGATATACAATATATATCCTCATCTCAGTGTGTATATATCTCTCAGTCTATATATATATACACACTTATATATGCATGTACATACATGCATTTTATGTGTATTTATATTTATATGCACATACTATATATACTTATCTCATAATCTATATATATAATATATATCTGTTTCTATGTCCACACATTTTGTGTGTATTTATATTTATATACACATACAATATCTCAGTGTGTGTATGTGTACACACTACATATATTTATATACACATATACTATATATCCTTATCTCATGATCTATATATACATATTTTATGTGTATTTTTATGTGTAATATATATCCTTATCTCAGTGCATATATATCTCAATGTCTTTTTATATATACATGTACATTTTATGTGTGTTTATATTTATATACACATGCAATATATATCCTTATCTCACTATGTATATATCCCACAGTCTATGTATATATTTATATGTACTATACATGTATTTATAGTTATACACACACATAGACAATATATGCTTATTTCAGTATATGTGTATTTATATTTATGTACACATGCACTATATATGTATCTAAGTGTATACGCACTGCATATATAATTATATTTATATACACACACATACACACACACACCAGGGGCATTTACTATGTGACAGTTATACTTAAATGCTTGACTGACTAACATGTCAGGACTTTAACTCAGATTTTCATTCCTCCAAGGCTCTTTTCACCACCCCGTGTTGCCTCCCACGTTTTACATGGTCTGAATAAAAATTCAACTCTGAGGAAGATCAGAGCCAGGGTTACCCCAAAGATATTCTACTCTTCCTGCCATCATATAAAGTACAGTGAAAGGACAAACTCATTTAAGGGGCAAAATCACGTGGATTCACTTAAAAGTGGAGTCAAGCCTCTGATCCTGTCAGCTATTATTAATTGAAACAGAGCGGCTCATTCTGTGCTTTCTGGGCTCAATCCCATCAATTTTTTTGCGAATAAAGATAAGAGTGGGTTAGATGCTGGAAATAAAAACATGCTATTTGGCCCTTGGAGGCAATTTCCTTTAGGGTCTTGGTTCCCTCCAGATGGTACCTAATTGTTTCTTGAATGACCCCAGTGTCTGTGTTGCAGAAACCTGGCCTGGGAGGCCATTTCCCATATTTATTGGTCTCTGGATGAGAGAGTTCTTCATAAAGCCCCATTCACAGAGCACAAAACTTTGAAAAGAGCTTTTTGTGCCCAGAAGTGATGAAATTGATCAACTACTTCCTGTGCCTGGCAGCTCCCAATTAGAGTCCTCTTCTCAAACCCAGGTGTAATTTTTTGTGGGGGATTGCATGTGAGCCTGCTGACCCCAATATTGTTTAGTTTCTTCTTTCCCATTCCCATCCTTTGTACCCTGCCCTTCCTGGAGAGAGCATGGGTGGACCACAGTGATATCAGGTCCCTTTGAATTACCTTCAGTAGCTGGTCACTCTTCATTCCTGTTTTTCCTACATTAAAGAAGTCTGAGTTCCCTGGGCCATAGATTTGGACATTCTAGAAAGCACTTTGATTTCAGGACCCTGATCTACTTGTAACCCAAGACCATGGTGGCTAGTGAGTCTTAAGGGATGTGATTGGGACATCTTTATTAATTTAAAGTTAATGCTTTGGGTACTATGAGCCTGGGACAACCTGGCCAAAGTAAAGTAAGGAACCTAACAATCTAAAGTTTCATAAGGTCATTCTTCCAAGCCATATGCAAATGGGATGTAATAGAAGAGCCAGAAGACGTGTTTCAGACACCATCTCTGATGGTACCTAACCAACTGTGTAACTTCGAGGAAGTGAGTTGACCTCCCTAAACTTCAGTTTCTTCATTTGCAAAATGAGAGAGCATGGACCAAATTGTCTTTGAAATCACTTCCTGTTCCAAATCTATGGTTCTTTGATCCCCAATTCCTTATAAAAAGGTAGAGCTAAGATTCCATTTCTGAAACTCCCACTACATGGAATTAAGTAGCAGTCAAAAGAGATGAGCAACCCCCACCCCCCCACCCATCCTCCTCTCTGGGATTCTCCATATCTGAACTGTAAGTCATTTTAATAGAATGAGCAGATTATTTCATCTTTGTATCCCCAGTCTCCAGCATGGCATCTGCCACCGAAGAGGGATAAAGGACTGGTCTCATCATTTCCTTACTATAAAGAACTCCCAGAACTCTGCAACATTGAGGAGAAGCAGAAGAGCTGGGGTCATTGAGCGATTCAAAGTTGTTCAAAGAAAGACCTGTAGGAGTAAAAATAAATAAATACTCCTAGTTTATATATATATATATATATATATATATATAT
>NC_058133.1:439473358-439483020 GCF_016433145.1 Gracilinanus agilis | reverse complement strand
GTTTGCTGACAGACCTGCTAATTAAACACCAAAAGGCAGCGCTGCCTCTGCCAATAGCTAATGGCTGTGCCAACGTTATCAGCTGGGGTTTGTGTTTTCCCTACAACTGGCTGCCAGGAGCATCCTAATTAAAAATAAACAGCCTCCTCGGTGTGGTCATTTGGGTGGTTTTTCCCCACTCCTTTCCCTCCTCCGTCGGTTCCCAGGGACTTTGGTTATCCTTGGGAAAGGGGCCAGACGGGGTGACCTGATCACCCTGAAGCCTGCATCATCTTCCCAACCAGTCCCTGTTGGAGAGGGAGGCTGAATGGTGTGCGTGTGTGTATGTGAGGTTTACCTTGTTCTCTCCAGCCTCTCCGATTCCAAGAGCATCCGCTCGAGTGGCAGGCGGAAAGGAGCAGAGCCCTTGATGGAAAGGTCCGGGGCTGCGGAGGGAGGCTGCCTGTGGCTTGTGGTGGGAGGATTCTGTCCTCCTCGGGGGTCTCTGGATTCAAGGGACAGCCAAAGAGCAAAGCCTCTCTCCTTGGGAAGGTTAGGATTTCATTGGAGAGCGGCCGGTCACATGAGGGCTTTTGGCACACTCTCCATGGCAGGCTGGACACAAGCATGTCAGGATTGAGAGGGTTGATCGGTACAGGCTTTGGCTGGGGTGGAGAGGGCTGGGGGGGCGGGTGGGGGGGAGGGAGCAGTCCCACCCTGAGCCGGAGAAGGAGAGAGCTCGTAGAGCCCAAGGAGGCGGCGGCGGTGGCGGCTCCGTGTGCCGGGAGGGAGCTCCCAGAAAACTTCTGAAGCCTCTCATCTTGGACCCCTAAAGCAAGCGTGTGGTCTCTGGGCCAGAAAAGGGGAAGATGCCTAAGGAATGCAACGCTTTTCATACGCTCTCAGCAGCCTTCTGCTGCTTTTATCACCGGAAATCTGTCCTGGGAGTGAAGGTAAGGAGAGAGCGTGAGAGGAGGCATCCCGGGGTGCCGGCTCCCTCCCTAAAGGACACAGAAAAAGTTTGCAGCTCTCCGAGCGCTGCCGTGAGCCGAAGGAGGTGTCTCCTGGGCAGCCACGGACCTTGCTGTGCCCTGATGTAAAGGTCCTGCCCTTTGGGGGTACCCTCTGGTGATACTCGGGGCAGGGGGCTCTGCCTCTGGAGAAGAGGCGACATCTTTCCTTTTTTAGGGGACTTAAACAGTCCATTTTTCTTTTCTTCCCCCCCGTTAGGCAGCTCAGTCCGCTTTCTTGTCTGTGTTCCTCGTGGATGTGTGTAAGATGTGTGTGTCACAGTGAATATTAATTCATTTAAACGAGGAACTCAAATTAGCTTGTCTCGGCGGCCAGAACTCTCTCTCATCGCCCCAACAGTTCAAATAACCTCTTTCCCGACCCCCATTAGACGCTAAAAGACGACTAGAACCTTTTTTTTTTTTTTTCCCCTTGCTGAGAATAATATGAGTTCATTTGATTGATTCCACGGATAGACAGGACTCTGCTAATGAATGCTATTTGCACTCTAATTGCCTGTGGATGAGATTCAGGCAGATTGAACATAAATGCGAGCCTCTTAGAGAGACGTCTCTCTGCGGATGACTTTTCAGACCCGAGTTTAACTCCTGGAAGGTTGGAATTTGGCAGTTCTCTAGAGAGTTAGGTCTGTCTTTACATCAGTGTCTGTCTGTCTGTCTGTCCCTTTTGCACCCAAAAAGTCATTTCTGGGTGACTGTGATCCGTTTCCTCTCAAGGCCATCCTATCTTCAAGCAGAGAAGGGAAAGACTGTTTTAGGGTGACATACAAGCGAGCTGAAGAGAGAGCCTCTGAGGGCTTGCTGGCCTCTCTCAGGCTTGCTCGGGACTTTCCAATTCATGCACAAAGCTAAATTTTTCTTTTATCAAGAAATTTTGGAATAAAACAAGTATGTAAGGCAGCAGCAGCAGCAGGGAGAAGCCGCCGCTCATTCGCTCGAGGCCCCTTGCGGCTCCTGCAGCCCGGGGGAATGACCGTGGGGTTCCTGGCCTAAATGCAGATCCCTGTGACTCGAGTAAGGTGAAGTCAGCCCATTAACATGATTTTAAAGCTGTCAAAAAATAGCCCGCTGGGTCCTCTGGGACACGCACGCTTGTGAAGTTGGCCGAGCTTTGCGCAGATCCGCTTCTGGTAAATGCAAAGTTGGCAGCTTAGCGTTTGGCCCGTAAGGCAATGACAAGGGAAGGGTGTTGAGTTTTTGGTTCGGAAGACCCGCTCCTCTGTCATGGCAGCCCAAAAAGAATTCATACCCGGCTGCAAAGAGGTTCCCTGGACCCTTTCCTATGGGGTATAGTGAGAAGAGTGCTAGACTTGGAATTACAGGTGATAGGTTCGAATCTCCGCCGTGTCCTACCTATATGACTGGACAAATCACTTTAACTGTCTACATCTATTTCCTCATTGAAAAATGAAGGGGTCAGCTAGATAGTTCAGTGGATTGAGAGCCAGGACTAAGGGATAGGAGGGGTCCTGGGTTCTAATCTAGCCTCAAGATACTTTCTAGCTGTGTGACCCTGGGCAAGTCACATAACCCCCATTACCTGCCCCTTCCCCCTCTTCTGCCTTGGAACCAAGACTGAGTATTGATTCTAAGACAGAAAGTAAGAGTTTCTTTGTTTTGTATAATTAAAATTTTTTTTTAAATATTAAAAATATTAAAAAAATTTTAAGCCCTTACCTTCTGTCTTGGAGTCAATACTGTGTATTGGTTCCAAGGCAGAAGAGTGGTAAGGCCTAGGCAATGGGGGTTAAGTGACTTGCCCAGGGTCACACAGCTGGGAAGTGTCTGAGGCCAGATTTGAGCCTTGGCCTGGCTCTCAATCCACTGAGCTGCCCCTCCAATTTTTTTTTTTAATTTTTTTTTTTAAACCCTTGACTTCTGTGTATTGTCTCATAGGCAGAAGATTGGTAAGGGTGGGCAATGGGGGTCAAGTGACTTGCCCAGGGTCACACAGCTGGGAAGTGGCTGAGGCCAGATTTGAACCTAGGACCTCCCGTCTCTAGGCCTGACTCTCACTCCACTGAGCTACCCAGCTGCCCCCCCCCCCCTTTTTTTTTTAATGAAGGAAATGGACCAGATGAAAAACTCTGTTCTGGCTTGAAATCCAGGATGCTCTTCAGCCCATCTATTTAGACATTCCTTCCAGTCAGCCCCCATCCACTGAGTTCAGATGCCGGGGTCAACGTCACCCATCCTCGTGCCTCGCCTTCTTTTCCCCTACAGACACTCTAGAAAGAAGTTCCTAAAAGCAAGTGGCGGCAGAATCAGAACCAGAACCCTCCGGTCCCGACTTTGTTTTCCGCTTTTCCTCCTCCACCCCTCCCCACTTAGCTAATTATCTGGGAAAGAAATTCTCCACTTCTGAGCCGGGCTCCATCCTGTTGGTGGTTGTCCCAATGATAACGGTTATGGCTTTATTGACTTCCCCTCTAATTAGGGAGTTCAGATCTCGCTGCTCCTGATGAGTTTCCACTGCTATTTGAGCTTTGAAATTAAATTGGGATTGATCGTCTGATAGCCAAGAGGAAATAAAGCCACGGCTTTGGACCACATGCATTGCTGGACTTCTCCTACCCAAAATAACGTTGAGGTAGTCATGGTAACTTTCCATTTGGTTTAATCCATACTGTCTCTGGAGAAAGCGGAACAGTATTAATAGTTTTTGTTGTATGGGAAGAGAACTAAAAATATAAAAAGCCTTATACATAGAAACCAATCATCGCTGCTTGCTTTCAAAAAACATGATGCTATTTGCAGAGACACTCTAGACTTTGGGATATATTGAGTGCACTCAGATGAACTTAAATTGGACGTATCTTGGAGCAAGTTTGGTGAGGTTGCTGTCATCGGCAGGGGCACAAAATTCGATTTCTTGGCTTTAAGGAAATAGGATGGAGAAGGGCTGTGGACAGGCTGCCTTTATTTTTACCCCTTATAGCCCAGATAGATGTGGGAAAAAAATATGTTCCTTGGAGCAAGGAAGGGGGAAGGGGAGAGAGTGATAAGGTGGAAAGGAAGGGGGAAATGAGCATTTATATAGCATCTACTGTGTACGAGGCACTATGTGATATTTCTTACTTGAGAATTCTTATTAGACAGATATTTCTTATTTGATCTTCACAATAATCCTGGCAGGTGGGTGCTATTATTTCCCCATTTAACAGTTAAAGAGGCTGAAGCAGAGATTAAGTGACTTGCCCAGGATAATACAGCTAGTAAATGGATTTGAACTCAACCCTTCCTGACTCCAGGTTCAGGGTCCTATCCATAGAGTCACCTAGCTACCTTTGCAAGGAGAATTCATATAGAATGTTCCAAGAAATGTGGGGAACTTTGGCTAAAACAGTTCAGTGTCCTGATCTTAAAACCTTGGCGGAGTTCTTCCAATAGGCCCTGAAGAGTACTGAGTTGTCTTCCAGATAAGACAATATTTATTAATAGGGGTCACAGGATTATGAAATCACAGATTCCTAGTTAGAAGGGCCTAAGAGGTCATCTAGTCTAACCCCTTTGTTTTGTTTTGTTTTTTTAAATCTTTACCATCTGTTTTTAGAATCATTACTAAGGATTGGTTTCAAGGCAGAAGAGTAGGAAGGACTAGGCAATTGGAGCTAGATGACTTTCCCAGGGTCACACGGTTAGGAAGTGTCTGAGGTCAGATTTGAACTCAGGACCATCAATCTTGAGAGTTAATTCTATCCACTGAGCCATTAGCTATCCCCAAACCCTTCCCCCCCCCCCCCACACACACACACAGTTTTAGAGATGAAAAAACTAAGGCTAAGATTTAAGTGGCTCGACTGAGATCATACAAGTAGAAACGGTCCTACCAATTCAGGTCCTGTGGAAAAAGTTTAGATCAGTTTCCATTTGAATTTTGTTGCATTATTGTATGATATTCAGGCTCAATATTTTAATGGACTGTGATCTCATTGCTGTGCTTGGCACATAGTAGGTGCTATTAAAGTGTTTATTTCCTCCTTTCCTCTCTCTCCTGTGAGTGCTATTTCCAGTGGTACAGATCAGAGCCCATTCATGCCGCCATCTTGTTCTATTCTTGTTCCTGTTCCATAAAAGCTTTCCTGATTCTCCGGTCTCTGCCCGGTGGGTACAGAATCATGGCAGAGACTTCAGAGGTTATCTAGTTTAACCCGATGTGAGAAGGAATCTCTACGATGGCATGATTGCCAAATGATCATCCTAGCTCAGCTTAAAGACTATTCCTGTTTAGAATAGCTCTCATGGTTAGGAAGATTTGTCCTTAGATAAAATCTAAATTTTCTTCTCTGAAACTTCCTTCTAGTTTTTGTCCTTTAGAGCTCTTTCACCTTATAGTCCTTTAGATATTTGACATTTATTAATTTATTAAGCTGGGCACTGTGCTAAAAAAAATAGTCTCTGCTATAAAGAAGCTTACAGTCCAAATATCTTCCAACTCCTTCAATTTGTCCTCAGGTGGCATGATTTTGAGACCTTTTACCAGCACCATCCTTTTCCTTAGGAATTCTCCAGCCTCTTAATGTTTTTTTTCCTACTAATGTCCAGAAGGGATCAGTCTAGTTTCAGGTGTTCCAGATGTCTGCTGACCTGGACAGAATAGTGTATTGCTATCATCTGGACAGTGTTGCTTCTCTTTAAAAAAAAAATCAATCATTTAATTAACTTGAAACTGTTACCTTCTGTCTTAAAATTGATACTAAGGATTGGTTCCAAAGCAGAAGAACAGTAAAGGGTTTAGGCCATTGGGATTTAGTGATTTGCCCAGGGCCACACAGCTAGGAAGTGTCTTGAGACCAGATTTGAACCCAGGGATCTTCTTTCACCAAGCCTGGCTCTCTATCCACTGCGCCATGATGGTGCCTTTCTTAATGGCAATTAATATTGTACAGTTAATTTCTGCTATGATGCCACATATCCATTATCCCCAAACCCTCTAGCATACAAAATCCCACAATAAGAACCACAGGGCTTGTGGAGAAAATGGGGTCAGGGACCTAACACTCAAAAACTTTGTTGGTGGCTTAATAAAAAAGATTAAGAAATATAAAAGGGGGCAGCTGAGTAGCTCAGTGGATTGAGAGTCAGGTCTAGAGAGGGAGGTCCTAGGTTCAAATCTGGCCTCAGACACTTCCTAGCTGTGTGACCCTGGGCAAGTCACTTGACCCCCATTGCCCACCCTTGCCACTCTTACACCTATGAGCCAATACAAAGAAGTTAAGGGTTCAAAAAAAGAAATATAGAAATACTACAATAAATAGTGACAACGTTTGTCTCTTGGGCAGCTGGTGAACTCTGGGGGCAGTTGGGTAGCCCAAGGGACAGGCAGCAATTCTGGGCCATGTAGCCCTCCTCTGCCCTTGGCTCCTATTTCGCCGGAAGATAAACAGTAACACGGCACTTTATCTAGAAAAAGACTTGAGGGGGTATGTGTGTGTGTGGGAAGTGGGGTGGCGTCGGGCATTGGAAAGGGGGCAGCTTGTGAGTTATTGTGAAGTGGCACCGTTTTCTGTGTTCTTTCTCTGGTGGAAGAAATCACCTATTTGCAAGCTCACAATTTGAATTGTGCTCCAATATAAAATATACAATATCAGTTGCTTTGGAACAAATTCACGTGTTTTCAAAACAAGCATCCCTGCAGAACTGACTGGATTAGCTTTTGGGGGGGCAACTATTTCATGCTCTTGGCTCCTGTTGAAGTAAGAGGTCTCTAAAAACCCAGATCTTTTAGATCTTTTAGAGATGAACTGTTGGCTAGCCGCATCTCCTCAATCTTTACTCATGAAATTAATTTCGCGAATTTAGTTTGAAGACTTTACACTTCCTCTGCTTAAATTCTATTTTATTGGATTCAACCCAATGTTCTATCTAGTTTCTTTGGATCTCATCACCATTATCCAGCAAGTTCATTACCCCCTTAGAGCTCCATATCATCTGTAAATCTAATAAGCATACTCACATATACTTTTATTGATAAAATTGATAAAATAATTTAAAAGCATAAATTGAGGCAAAAGGTAGTATGTGTTGTCAGGAAGTCCTGGGTTCAAATGTGGCTTCAGACACTTCCTAGCTGTGTAACCTTGGGCAAGTCACTTAATCCCAATGGCCTAGCCCTTACCATTCTTTTGTTTTAGAATTAAGACTAAGAAGGTAAGGGATTAAAAAGAAGAAAATAAAATATAGTAGAGACTCCCCTCGCCCCTGCCACCTCCCCATACTCACACCCAGTTGTTTTTGAACCATCAATTATTATCTTTTGGGTCCATCCCAAATCCACTTAACTGAACTGAAATCTCTTATTGTCCATGTGAACAGAATGACATACTTTGTTAAATATTTGTCTAAAACCAAGATAAATTATATATATTTGCATTTCCCTAATTGGCAAGCTTTATAACCCCATAAAAATAGGAAATTGTTCATTAACTTCTTAAAAATATTTACCTCCTGTCTTAGAATCAATACTGTGTATTGGTTCCAAGGTAGAAGAGTGGTAAAGGCTGGCAGTTGGGGTTAAGTGACTTGCCCAGGGTCCCACAACTAAGAAGTGTCTGGGACCAGATTTGAACCCAGAACCTTCCCATCTCTAGGCTTGGCTCCTCAATCCACTGAGCCACTTAGCTGCCCTCATTCCTGTGGTCTCTTCTTGATGTAAGGTCGGGCTGGCTCTTCACAGACATGGGTTCCTTTTCTTCGATAGTCCCTTTGATGATGTCTTACCAGGAATAAGAGTTAAACTTGCTGACTTGCAGGCTGCTGACTCTCTTTTTAGAAAACGTCCCCAGTTTTTTGTACATTTTCCATCCTCCACGATGTTTTAGAGATCATTAACAATGCCTCAGTAAACGCCTCCTTCCTCTTCCTCCTACAAATAATCTTGTATTTACTTGTAGTCATTCTGTAGCCTCAAAAAAGACTATAAACTCATTAAAGACGGAGACTTTTTTCTTTGCAGCCCTATAATCTGTCTCAGTTCTTTGCAGTAACCACTTAATAAGGATTCAGTGGAAGTGAAGAGAGGCCGGCTCTTGGGGTGAGACACCTTGTTCTGGGGCTTAGTGTTCCATAGGTACCCCTGGAGCATAAGAGGGATGGCAGAGCGGCCCCCCCACCGATCAAGGGACACCTACCTCCAGGGATACCTACGGAATGCGTCCTGAGGCTGTGGGTCAGATAATGATCTGAGATGATGCCTGGTGATGCCTCTGATGCCTCGGGACAGCTTGGAAGGGACAGCACGTAGTCTGAAAGACCCAGGCTCAGTTTGGCCTCAGATATGTAAGCTATGTGACCCTGGGCAAGTCCCTCTCTGGGCCTCAATTATTCATCCCTAAAGTGGGAATCATCATAATAGCACCCACCTCTCAGGGTGGTTCTGAAGATCAAATGAGGTCCTCTTTGTAAAGCTCTGGAGCGCAGTACCTGGCACCCAACAGGCACTCAATGCCTGCTTGGCTTGTTCCTTCTCCTTCCAGTGAGTGTGCCCGCCGCTGTTGGTGATAGGATGGCGTGCCTCTGTTGCCCTTCCAGTCACTTGCAGCTTTCTTTTTTTCTTTTTATTTGAAAATCCTATTTAATTATTTTAGAATATTTTCCCATGATTACCTTATTCACGTTCTTTCCCTCCTCTCTTCCCACCCCCCTCCCATAGCCAATGCGCATTTCCACTGGGTTTTACATGTGTCATTGATCCAGACCTATTTCCATATTATTGATAGTTGCACGGGGTGATCATTTAGAGTCTCTCCCCAAACATATCTCCATCCACCCATGCGATCAAAGCAGCGACTTTATTTTTTCAATATGATGATGTTCTCTGATTTACAAGAAGAAGAGGTGGTGGGGTTTTCCCCTTTTAATCTTTATTTCTATTCTAGTAAGAACTCTGAGACAGAATAGCAAGAGCTAGGCAAATGAGGTTAAGTGACTTGTCCAGGGGCTACACTGCTAGGAAGTATCTGAGATCAGATGTGAACTCAGGTTCTCTCAGTTCCAGATCTGGTGCTCTAATGTACTGAGCCATCTAGCTTGCCCCTGGTGTTGTGTGTGTGTGTGTGTGTGTGTGTGTGTGTGTGTGTGTGTGTGTGTGTGTGTGTGTCTGTGTGTGTGTGTGTGTCTGTGTCTGTGTCTGTGTCTGTGTGTCTGTGTCTGTGTGTCTGTGTCTGTGTCTGTCTCTCTGTCTCTCTGTCTGTTTTATGACTGAAAGCATCAGGTAGTTTCCTAAATGAACTCTAGCCTTGTCACTTCCCCTGGATCAGTTCTGGGTCCAATTCATTATTTATCTGCACTACTTGACCCAGATAGAAATGCACACTGATGGACCACTCCATGAACTGTCCATCCAGCTGCATGCCACATCCTGGACATTCTTCATCCATTTTGTTTTTCATATGTGGATTCTTTGGCTGGTCTTGAGTGGCCATAGATCTCATTATCTTATAATATTTCGAATCTTAATGCTTTCAGATTCTAATAATATTTGTTTGCTGCATATCAAACAAACTCTTCTCCACTTAGAAGGTAGGAGTTTTGGATGCAAAGGAAGTATTAAGACATAGATTATATTCTCAAGGAACTTACCTTAAAAAAATCCTTTCCTTCCTTCCTTCCTTCCTTCCTTCCTTCCTTCCTTCCTTCCTTCCCTCCTTCCCT
>NC_058133.1:439441707-439470358 GCF_016433145.1 Gracilinanus agilis | reverse complement strand
CCACCCCAAATTCTTTTTCCTATATAAACCATTGCCTAGAAGAAAGTTTCAGTGCTAAAGAGTTTCCAGTGGTTGGAAATTTGGGATTTTGTTTCTAGTGTTACCTTTGGATTGTCTGATAGCTTAATCTCAGCAGCTTTATTTTTCACATCAGTAGAATTATTTATCTTTGGCTAGTTATTATAAAGGTCCATGGGCTGATGGCCCTTTTTCTGGCAAGGCCTCAGAAAAGTAATGTGGTTCAATAACGTTGGTCTGAAGGACACAATGTGGTAAATCTGACCAAATCCAAAACCAAAAAACCAAAAAAACTATGATAAGTTTTGGTAAAGGGCCTTGGGGTGGGGAGAACTTATGATTTAATTGGCATAGAGAAATCCTGGTAAGAAAACTTCCTCTACCTAACAATGCACATCAGCCATTCCTTTGCAGCACAATTTTAAGAGTTTTTAGAGCTCCAAGAAGTTAAATGATTTCCCCAGGATCACCCAGCCAGTATGTATCAGAGAGAACTTGAACTCAGGTCTTCTGCCCACCATTTCCCTGTTTGTGAACACCAGGGCTTCCTCAGAACAGAATCTCTCGGATGCCTAGTGTGTATGCATTATTTTCCTGGTGGGATTATAGACTTAGGGCCTAAAAGACTTAAAAGACCACCTTCATCTTCATGTTTACAGATGATGAAATGGAGCCCAGAGAAGTTAATTCAATTAAATAAATATTTATTTAGCACCTACTATGTAGGGTCATGCATAGGCAACTAGGTAGCTCAGTGGATAGACTGTCAGGCATGAGGCCAGGAAGATTGTGTTACCTTGGCCAAGTCATTTAACCCCCATTGCCTAGCCCTAACCGCTCATCTGCCTTGGAACTAATACACAGTATTGATTCCAAGACAGTGGGTAAGGGCTTTAAAAATTCTTAATAAAGATGAATTTAAAGTCCTACATTTTTAAAAAAGATTACCTTCAAAGTACAGGATAGAGGGAGGTAGATAACACTTGTGGAAAAGAGCTATCATCCCAATCAATAAACATCTATTAAGTGCCTACTATTAAGTGCCAGACTTTGTGCTAAACTCTAGGGATTAATAAAGAAAAGTCAGACACACAACCTCAACCCTCGATTATCCCACAAGAATGTGAGATGCGTTAGGGATGGAATTGTGTTGTTGGGAGGAGAAAGGAAAGAAATCATGTAAACGACTACGTACTGTATAAATGGAGATTTTGAACCTTGGACTTCATCCCCCAAAGTCCCTTAGAATGTCCCCAAATTCCCTTGAATCTCTCCTGCGCCTCTACGTTTGTGTGGTCACGTTATTGTTTTATAAGTTCTGTAGCTCCTCCCTCTTCTCTCTTCTTCACTAGTGCCGCTAAAGTTAGTTTAGCACCTTTTCATACTAGTTTTTTATGTTAATTATTAGTAAAGCTTTGTAAAATATAATATTTAGTTCTTGTATATTAATTTTAATCTCTACAGTACATAGAGGACATATGCAGTGTAATGAGAGGGAATCTCACAGAAAAGACCCCAGGAGGGTTTCATTTTGTCTAAATGTGCTCTTACAATAATGACCAATATTTTTGCATGATGATAAAAATTAAAGGGGAAAAAAAAAGAAAGAAAAGGCATCTGAAGTGAGGGAGAATGACCGTTTTTGTTTGTTTGTTTGTTTGTTTTTTTAAACCCTTAACTTCTGTGTATTGGTTTCAAGGCAGAAGAGTGGTAAGTGTGGGCAATGGGGGTCAAGTGACTTGCCCAGGGTCACACAGCTGGGAAGTGTCAGAGGTCAGATCTGAACCTAGGACCTCCTGTCTCTAGGCCTGACTCTCAATCCACTGAGCTACCCAGCTGCCCCATGTTGTTTGTTTTTTTTAAGAAAGTGGGACTTGAGGCATGCCTTGAAGGAACCCAAAATTCCCAGGTGAAGAAGGAAAGCAACCCAGGCTTGGGCACCAGAGTCAGGAGATGGAATGAGTTTGGGAATAGCAAGGAGACCAGTGTCCCTGGATCATGGACAAAAGGATTTTCTATTTGATCGTGGAAGTAATAGGGAGCCACCAGAGTTTATTCAGTAGGGACGGGTGCAACCTGGTCAGATCTGGACTTTAGGGAGATCCTTTTGGCAGCTGGGCGGAAGATAGGCTAGAATGGGGTGCGGTTTGGGACCAGGAACCCAGATAAAAGCTCTAGAAGGGGCTGGGGTGAGGGGAGTGTGTTTAGGGCATCATAAACCCTAATATGAGTTATTAGTGCAACATGGGAGCCAAGAAAACCAATGCAACTGCATTTGAGAGAGGCATAACGTCTAGAAATGAAGGAGATAATCATCTTTCTTTACTCTGTTCTAATTAAACAAAATCTGGGGAATTGTGGCTTCAGACACTTATAAGCTGGGTGACCCTGGGCAAGTCACTTAACCCTGTTTGCCTCAGTTTCCTCATCTGTAAAAGGAGCTGAAGAAGGAAATGGCAAATGGCTCCAATATCTTTGCCAGGAAAACCCCATATGGGCTCATGAAGAGTCAGACACGACTGAAAAAGGACTCGACAAAATAGCCATCCAAGAATCTGGAGACTTATCGCGTGGAAGAAGGGTTAGACTTGTTTTGCTTGATCTGGGGTGGCAGAACTATAAGCTCCTTGAGGGTAGGGCATATTTTCTTTGTCACTGTGTGCCCCTCCTGAGCCACAGAATAGATGCTTGGAAAAAAATAGATGCTTGTTTTTGTTCACTGATGAATAAATGAATGAACGAGTGAATGATTGAATATAGAGAAACAGATTCTGGCTCTGGAAGGAGAACCATCTAAAGGCTTCCTGCCTTGTTGGGCTCCTCTCCTCCCTGGAGATCTTCGAGCTGAGTCTTTGGTGCTACCATTTCTCAAGGATGCTAGAAGGCTGCTCAAGGCTTTCCTGCTCAAACACAATTGGGATCAGTGGCCTCCGAGGCCCCTTGCCACCCTCGGATTTTGTGAAAAGGAGAAAAGTCTCCTTAGATGCTGTTGCCATCCTTTGCTTCCTGCAAACGGTTCCCTTTTAGAAGAGGCTAGCAGTTCCCTTAGTCATCCTAAAGGAAGAAGGCTTTTTATAGAAGCCCATTTACAAAGCGAGCATCTCTCTAGTGCGTGGCTATCTAAATGTGTTTCCTCGGCATCCAGGGATCTGGTTTCAACATTCAGGGACAGGACACACTGACGGAGAGCCTGTGCCAGCACTCCCTCCCCCGAAAAGCTCGGCTCCTGGCAAGGACGTTGTTTTTGTTGGAGGGGCCTGGCTGGGAAGGACACATGGGGCCAGGATCCTGGGAAAGTTCTGTGGGCTATCTTCGTACCCCCAGGACAGGAGATTGGTGCCTGCCAAAAATCAGGGAGCATTGTTTGGGAACCAGAGCTCTCCAAGAGTCCTTTTTTGTACTGCTTAAGTGTGACAGTTTTAGCTTGAAGAGGGGGAAAACTGGGACTGACACCTGGTTCTAAGGGCGATGATGGCCTTTAATACTTAACTTGGGTTAAAATCCATGGGCTTTTTTTGCTTTAGCAGCTGTCTAGGTAAGGAAGCAGGGACTGTCCCTTAGGTAAAAATCGCCCCTGTCTGGATACGGTCATCTTTTTCTTAAGGTGTTTTTATCTCTCTGGTTGCCAAAATGTATTGTATTTTGGAAATGAATTTTGCTGCCCCTTTGTCCTAATGAGTGAGGTAGCTGTTGATAGGTGCTTTTGCTTACACTAAACAGAATTATATTCCTCATATAACTATTCTCACTTGTCTGTCTGCATTTCTCATAGCAGCAGCTTAATGGGAAGAACCCAAGTCAGAATCATTAAATCATCCAGCAGTTAAACCAGCATTTACTGTATTTTTCCCCAGTTGCATACAAAAGCAAATTTTAACATTCATTTCCTGACATTTTGTCATCCAAATTCTCTCCCTCTCTTCCCTTCCTTCTCGTGACAGCTAGCAATAGGACATTAGTTATATAGGTGCTATCATGCAATATGTAGTTCCATGTTCCTTGTGTTGTGAAAGAAGACGCACATCCACAATCAAGAAAGAAATTGCGAAAAATCCATCCGTTCCGTCCATAGTAGTGGGTAGCCTTTTCCATCGTGGGTCCCTTCAAGTTGTCTTGGATATTTATATCACTGATAATAGTTAAATTGTTCATAATGAATCATCATACAATATTCTTGTTACTGGGCACTGTGTTCTCCTGGTTCTGCTCAGTTCACATTGCCTCAGTTCATCATAGAAGTCTCCAGATTTTTCCAAACTCATCCCACCCATCATTCCTTACAGTTTTCCTGAAATTGTCCTATTGATCATCTCTTCGGGCACAGCAGTGCTCCATTACAATCCTATACCACAACAATCAGCTGCCCCCCAACTGATAGACATCCCCTCAGTTTCCAGTTCTTTGCCACTGGAAAAGAGCTACTCTAAACATTTTCCCATAAGTAGCTTCTTTTCCTCTTTCCGTGATCTCTTTGGGATTACAGACCTGTAAAGATTGCTGGATCAAAGGTAAACTAGCATTTACTAAGCACTTTCTCTATTCCATGCACTGTGCTAAGTGCTAGAAATGCAAAGGAAAATAAAAAACAGGTCTTGTCCTCAAGCGCTTATGTTCTACTTGTGTAGGAGGTAACATCTACTTCTATTGGCACCGATAACATCAATGTGGGGTAGAGGGAAAGGTTGTAGCATGTGGGGGACTCAGAAAAGGCCCCCAAAGGAGATTGTGCTTGAGCTGTCTTAGTGGACAGCAGGGATTCTGTGTTGAAGAGGGAGAGCATTTTAGGCAAGGGGAATGGTCAATCAGATGTGAGGAATGGCAAGTAGACTGTTGTGGCTGGCCATGGAGTTCTTGGAGGGGAGTAAAGACTGGAAAGATGGGAAGGGACCATACTGTGATGAGACATTGATGCCAAACAGAAGTATATATTTGTTCCTGTCTTCAATGGCAATCTTAGAGGTAATGGGAAACCACTGGATTTTGTTAAGCATGTTTAGACCTATGCTTTCACGAAAATCACCTTGGCACCTGAATTAAGGATTGGAGTGGGGTGAGACTTGGGCCAGATGGTCCAATTTGAAGGCTATTGCAATAGTCTAAGCAAGAGTGGTGAGAGCCTATATTAGGCTGGTGGCTATGTAAATATGGCCAAAGGGACATATTCTAGAGCTGTGTATAAATTACAAGATTTTATGACAGATGGAATGGGGTGGGGATGAACAATGGTGAGAAGAATTGGGAAGATCATGGTGGCGTTGGCAGTAAGAGGGAAGTTGAGAAGAGGGGAGAGTTTATGGAGGAAGATAATGAATTTTGTTTTGGATGTTTATGGGGCATCCAGTTTGAAATGTCCAAAAGGATAATGCATGACTAGCTCAGGAGAGAAAGTCCCGAGTTAGATATAAAGATCTGAGAATCATCTGCATAGACATAATTGAGCCAATGAGATCTGATGAGATCACCAGATGAGATAATATAGCAAGAGAAAAGAGGCTCCAAGACTGAGCCTTGAGGGACACACATGGTTAGTGCCCTTGATTTAGATGAAAAGCCATCCAAGGACAGAGGAGGAGTGGTCAGACAGTTGCATTAGGAGACCCAGGGGAGAGAAAGTCACAAAATTCTAGAGAGGACACAGAGGCAGAGAAAGAGGATCAATCGTGTCAAAGGCTGCAGAGAGGTCAAGAAGGATGAAGACTGAGAAAACACATTTGATTCAGCATTTAAGAGATCACGGGTGTTTTTTAGCAAGACCAATTCCATCTGAGTGTAGAGGTCAGAAGCTAGGTTGCAGGCTTAGAAGAGAATCAGAGGAGAAGTGGTGAAAGGATTTTTGCTTTCAAGGAGTTTAGCTGAGAAGAGAAGGAAAAAGAAAAGGCATGATAAGGTCTGGTGAATTTTGTTTTTAATCCTTACCTTCCATCTGAGAATCAGTACTGTGTATTGGTTCCAAGACAGGAGACTGGTACGGGCTAGGCCATGAGAGTTAAGTGACTCGCCAGGGTCACCCAAGTATCTGAGATCAAATTTGAACTCAGAACCTTCCCATCTCTAGGCCTGGTTCTCGATCCACTTAGCCACCTCATTGCCCCTTAGTGAGTATTTTTTTTTTTTTAAGAATAGGAGAGACGAGTATTTTTTATAGTCCACACAGAAGGAAGAAATAGGGAGAGATTGAAGATTAAAGAGAAGAAATGATAGTGGGGGACAGTTTACTGAAGGAGTTGGGAAGCGCCAGGATCTATGATGAATCTAAAGTTCCCAAACTTTTTTGGCCTACTGCTCCCTTTCCAGAAAAAATATTACTTAGCCCCCTGGAAATTAATTTTTTAAAATTTTCATAGCAATTAATAGGAAAGATAAATGCACCTGTGGCCAGCACCGCCTCCCTGGATCACTGCAGCACCCACCAGGGGGCGGTAGCGCCCACTTTGGGTATCACTGATCTAAAGGATTTTTTCTTCTCCAGAATAGTTGAATTAGTGCACAGCAAGATGCTTATAATTTAATTGGAGAAGGAATTTAGGAGAAGGGAAGGGAAAATTAGGGTATGGCTAGGAAACTGCCTAGAAGTGTATGGGGGCCTGGGCCAAAGGCCACCTATTATTGAGGGACATGGGGTTGAAATATAAATTTCTAATCTGGCAGAGATATTAGAAAGGAGGACCATGGTGCAAAAATAGCCTTACTGCAATAAGAGCCCAGTTAAGATTAATTAGGATAAATTTTAAGTGAGCTTTTTCAGCACAATTTTATGGATTCTTCCATTTCCAAAGGGCAATAACATGAATAGAAAGAGAGGAGTAATTTAGTTAGGATTGAGCAAAGCTCATGTAGTGATAGGACAAGGGATTAGAGAGTAGAATATGTTGAACTGGTTCACCAAGACATTGAAATTAGGAAGGGAGATGACTATAACCAGAGAAGTTGATGGCCTGCCTTAGCACCAAGGGATGGATGGAGGATCCTCATGGTGAGGATAAAGAAGGTTGAGGAAAAGTAAGGCAAAGAGAGTGATGGCGCAAGGAATGATTTGATAAAAGAAATTTGGAAAGCACAGACATGGAAGTAGAATACTGAGGGTGATGGCAAGATCAAGAGTATGACCATCCTGGTGTGTAGCTGAGGTAGAGTAGAAAAATAGGTCACAGTGGATTGAGAGCCAGGTCTAGAGATCCTAGGTTCAAATCTGGCCTCAGACACTTCCTAGTTGTGTGACCCTGGGCAAGTCACTTGACCCCCATTGCCTACCCTTACCACTCTTCTGCCTTGGAGCCAATCCAAGATGGAAGGTAAGGGTTTAAAAAAAAATAGGTTACAGAGGGTTGAGTCAGTGGAAGAATGAACTAGGAAATTAGGGCACAGAACCTTAGTTTTGGAAGAGATCCAGTGTTCTAGTCTAACCTTCCATGTAATTTCAGAATCTCTTCTCTGTATTGAGGTATTCTGCCTTTCTACTTAGACTCCAGGCATATACCAAGGGGAGAAGTGCTATTTTCTACACATATATTTTCCAACTAGATTATTCCTAACAAAGATCAGCCATAAATTCAAGATGGTAATATTGTCAGGAAAAAAAAATCCTCTAGATTTAACCACTAGGTGGCACTGCTAGCCACCATCCTCATCCTGTTTAATATGAAAGCTGGAGTGGGGTTGGGGGACCACCATTCCACCTGGTGATTATATACATCCATCCTAATAGATGGGAATATTGAGAAAATGATGAGATCTATTATTCCCAGACTTGAACAACCTTCCTTTTGGGGGCTCTTCCTCTCTGGTGAGCAATACTGACTTCCTAGCTAGGGGGTAGGGATTATTTTGGATTTATCCAATCAAAATCAAAATAGTTGAACCAGTCCTTACCCTTCCACTCTACTTTCTTCCTGAACTCTCCATATTTCACAGAACTTGGCTTAACAAAGACTTCCCATAGTGAAAGATACAGCATCCAAGTATGTTGGGATACTGTACATAATACTTTACTTGGCATAGAATCAATAAAAACAATAAGATAACAACACATAATAGCAATAAAGTAATGCATAATAAAACATTTTCCACTTTGCTGCAGCCTCTCTCAGGCTCCAACAGTCCCCAGATAGTAGTATATAAACTACTTCAAACTAGGAGTTCTAGGAAATGCATAATTTAATTCACTTAGACCCCATGACTCTTCCTTCTTTAGTGGGCAATACAGCACAATTGGAATCTGATGCTTAACTCCTGCATTCGGCAGGGCTGGGGATCAGGACATCTGAAGTAGTTCTGTATCCTTGGAAAAGCAAGGACTAGGCTTTGGACCAAGTGTGAACCAGGATCCTTGAAAAATATTTCCATTTTTTCCATGTCCTGTTACTAGCAGAGACCTTGAACTAATTCCTATCATAACTAATAAGGTCATGGAGTAGGTTGAGTTAACTCAGTAGCTGGCCTCATGCCAAGAACATCTTCTGACCTTCAGGTCTTTACCCCATGGCCCCTCTTTCATGGAGCCATATTGGATCACTTCTGTGGTACACCCCTTTGGATCTTTTTTCCTCAAGACAAAAAGTCTTTGTGCTTTGCCCAGTTGAATTGGGGGAAGGACAGAAATTGAGATAGACTGAGGGACAGATAGAGCAAATGATAGATAGATTCCACTTAATAAGATTAAATCGAGTGGAGTCAAATGTAGAGTTCCAAGCTTGGGTTCAAAAATATCAACTGTTCAAGGACAGAATATGAAAAGTTGAACTATATAGTAGTTTATGTAAAAAAGATCTGGAGGTATTAGTGGACTTATTCAATATGAGTTACTAGTGCAGCATCACAGCCAAAAAAAGCTTATTCTGTCCCAGTCAAATTCTTTTGTATTTGTATTTGTATTCTAGATACTAAAGAGTATCTAGAATAAGGAAGTCATTAACCTCTACTGAAAATATGCCCTACCTAGAGAGACTACATCTGAAATACTATCTTCAATTGGGCATGGAGCACATTTTAGGGAAGGCATTGACCAAGGGGAAGGGGTCCATAGAAAGACAATGGCAAGAAGAGTAGAGATATGCCATGGGAATATGTCAAGGAACTAGGGATGTTTTGCTTGAGGAAGACAAGACTTAAGAGGTTCCATGATAGAGGGTCTTCTCCCTTGAAGCACTAACCTTTGGTAGCTGGTCTTCTGAGAATGGAAGTTGGTAAGCAAATCAGTGGGTAAACATTTATTAAGAGCCTATAGTGTGTCGGGCACTATAATAATTTCAATACTTTAAAATTATAAAGGAAGGTAAAAGGCATTCCCTACTCCCTAGGAGGTAACAGTCTTTTTGGGGAGACAATACACAACTATTTACAACCCAGCTTTCTACCAGATGAATTGGAAATAATCAGTGGTGAAATATTCGACATATCTATTGTATCACTTAACTACCTAAATGGACTGATCCTATGTCTGCTGTCAGATAACCAGCCTAGATAAATTTGAGAAGCTCAAGGGCCAGAAGGCAAGAAAGTTGGCCAACCAAACTCATAAAGATTGGCTATGAAGGTATACAGAAGGATTGTGGTCCTCTTCAGGGGAGGGAGCACCTGCATTGATATCTCAGATCTCTGGAAACTTTGGACTAGGGGAAGAGGCCACAGGTAAGAGTTGCCTCAGAGGGGTGATTTAGAGCTTTTTAGTTCTGCCCACTGCACCAGGAAGTCATCTTCCATTCAATCTAGAGGAAAGGGACTACCAGTTGAGGAGGGCAAGATACTAACTGTCCAATGGAAAACCTCATTAGGGCTTCAGCTTTCCTCTTAACCCGGAAAAGTGAGATCTGTTTTGTGTCTGTGCTTAGATATATGCCCTTGTGGAAATGATACTTTTTTTGTTGAGGCAAGAGAGGTGGCACAACTAGACCAAGAAGGATGGCCAGAGGAGCTCATGGGGTGTAAATGAGGAACTTTCTTTATTTTTAATTTTCTTTATTTTAAATTTCCTTGCTTTATGGCTAGCTTTTGTAGGGGGGAAAAAAATCAAAGGCAATTATTTGTTTTGGAGGTGGCAAATTCTGTTAAATCTGATGTGTTCTGAATTCCCTGCCCATTTTTCAGGAGAAACTCAAAATTATTCAGTCTGTTCTCATACTGCAGCTTTGAAATCCTTTTCATTCCCATGGCAGTCAGGCCAGCTCACTGAGCGAGCATCCACGGCACCAGCTCCATCATCCAGAATGATGGGAATGTGTGGAAGAGACTCTGAGCCCAGAGAATAATTGGGGATAAAAGACTACATGAGTTTAACATCAAAGAGCCTGACGCCAAGCCAAGGGTACAGATCAGAATTATTCTAATGTAATTAGTTTGGCACATAGCTTAGAGAACAGGCTTCACTGTAAGACTCCAATCTGCACAAATTAAAATTAAATTAGTCTTTTTCATTTGCACACAGGGCAAGCAGAATTTTAATGGAACTTCTCAGAGGCTTGATAAGCAAGGAATTCCACAGATATCCTCTTCAAATTTACTATTCATAGTTTCTGAGCCTCTTTTGATAAGGTTGCAGGAGTGAGAATAAATTAAGTAAGAAGTCTCTTGCATTTCGGTTCTCTGGGGCTTCAGTGGTATTTTCCAATCTTCACTGCTGTCTAATAGCTTCTATATCATCATTTGTCTAGGATGAAGGAAATCACAGTAGGAAAATGAAGCTTCTTAATTTAACAGCAAATTGCAAATTTGTTTTTTAATGACACTGGAGTAGAGATTGGGTATAAAATGGGATAAATGATTCAGGTCTGATCGCAAAATAGCAAAATAGCTCTGACATCCATCTGTAAAGGGTTGTCTAGAAATTAGTATTTTTCTTCAATTTGGGAAAGAGAAAATTAACAATCATTGAGCTGCTTAAAAGAGAATACTGTGAATGCTAGCCCATGAAAATTCGGGGAGAGAGTTCTCCTACTGGAGTTCTTTATTGAGAAGAAAGGATGGAAAGAGTAGTGGGCTGGGAATTGCAAGACTCAGTTTCTGATTCTGGTCTCGGTTTCCTTACCTGTAAAATCAGTCTGTTTGATTAGACGGGAGACATGGTGGTGTAAGAGATGAAGAGGTGGCCTCAGAGTCAGGAAGACTGAGGTTCAAGTATTGCTTCTGCCACATATTGGATGAGTGATCTTGGGCAAGTCACTTGATCTCTGTGTGCTTCAGGTACCATCTTTTTCCCCCTCTTTTACAAAAAACCCTCACCTTCTGCCTTAGAACTGATACTAAGTCTCCATTCTAAAGTAGAAGAGCTGTAAAAAAGGCTAGGCAGTGGGGGTTAAGTGACTTGCCCAGTCACACAGCTAGGGAAGTGTGTGGGGCCAGATTGAAGCCCCTGGACCTTCCATCTCCAGGTCTGGCTCTTTATGCACTGAGCCACTTAACTGCCCCTTAAGTACCTTCAGAGAAAGTGCCAACCTCTACTGGTTTGATCATTCTTCCAGCCTGCTTCCTGACTTTGAACCTTGTGTAAGGGCTGGGTGTTGGGTCTGACCCGGCCTTGCCGCTGCTTCCTTGGGGTATTGATTGTTGTGTTATTCTAGGACTTTTAGACATCTTTATCCCACATGTTCATGCTGGCTCTTTGGGCCTGACCTGTGGCACAATCTTCTCGGCTTGTATTTGTCTGATCAGCCACGGTTTGACACACTGTACATTGACCCCAAGCTAATGATGTCACTTTGGTCCTCTTAAGTCCAAAGGACAACCACTTGGATCTCCAAGACAGCTCAGGCTGGAAACCTGAAAACTTTCAGTGCTTCCAAGGAGTCCAGTCCAAGAGAAAGTCTGATCCTCCTCCTCCTCCTCCTGGGCTCAGCTCTGCAAGTTCCTGACTTAGGTTTGGGTCTGAGCCATGCACCTGTGGACGTGCGCCATTTTGAATTTCAGAAGATTGCGGCTGATCTTGGCAACACTCTGCCTATTGAGTGATGGAACTGTAGCTTTCCCTTTAATCTGGGATTCTCGCCCTGGTTCTTCTTCAGCAGGTTCCAGACTGGGCTAAAAGCTGGAACTGAGACCTCCCTCTACTCCTGTAGTCAAAAACACATAGCTACTTTTTAAAAAAAATCCTTACCTTTCAACTTAAAAACATTTATTGGTTATATATAAATGTAACATACTGTTTATTGGTTCTAAGGCAGAAGAGCGTTAAGGGCTAGGCAATGGGGGTTAAGTAACTTGTCCAAGGTCACCCAACTAGAAAATCATATTTGAACCCAGGACTTCCTTTCTCTAGTCCTGGCTGGCTCTCTATACACTGAGCTACCTAGCTGTCCTCCCTCCCCCCAATATAACTACTCTTGCTTTTGAAATTGTTCCTTGCTTAATATACAGTCTAGGGCTCATCTCTTTAGTTCTTCCTTTTTTTGACCCAGAACTAGGTAATGAACTGCAGAGCTACCAGTTTCTACTTCTTGGACCCTAAAAATGTTTAGGGCCCCTCTGATGGCTCTATGACTCTTCTTGTCCTGGAGTGTGGCAGCTCTGAAATGCCCCACGTGGTGTGCTCCTGGCCAGACCCCCAAGCCCTTTGTCAATAGACCTCTCTGTCTGCCTAGGTTGACCTACTTGGAAAAAAGACTTAGAGTGTGTGTGGTTTTTTGGTTTTTTTCTCCCCTTGGATTTCTTGGCCATGATTCAGTCTGGTGTGTTTTCTAGATCTGTTTGGAGGAGTTGGGCATGATCATGGGGGAGCAGAGCTCAATGTTCTTCTGGCAATTCTGCCATCTTTTTGGCTCTGCCTCTCTATCCTGTATTAGCAAAGGGAGTTTCTCAGCAGGAGCCAATAAATCATAGGTCTGATCTTAAAAAAAAAAAAAAAAGTCCCTTTAACCTCTATGATTCTTTGAAGTCTTTATTGATTTCCTCATGTGGTGAGAGAATATGTCTTCCTGATGATTCATGTCTTAATGATTCATTATGCCTCACTTTTTTGGTAGATCAACAGATTAGAACTCTGCTGAGTACTGGAAAGTCTGTCTATCAAAGGTTAAGTGACAAGTGCTCTCCTCCTGCCTGGGGTGCCTTTGCACAGGCTTTTCCCTCTGTCTGAAATGGACCCCTTTTGTCTGCTTCTTTGAAGGTCTCTCTACCTGCAAGCCAGGTCTCCCCAGTTGTGTCTTTTCTCCCTCTAACTTTATATTTATTTAGCTATGTATTCATGGTATCTATGCAAAAATGAAGCTCCTCAAAGGCAGGAATGGGTACATTTTTGTCCCTGAACCTAGCACAGAGCTTGGCACAGCGTATGGCAAATTGAATTCCTCTTTTCATCTAACATGTTGTCATACTCTTGGTTAGCCCTTCTTTGATTGTCTGCTCATTTTAGCATATCATTGTTTTAGAAAGTTACCTGTGCACTTCCTAGCTGAGTGATCCTGGACAAGTCACTTAACTCCAATTGCCTACCCCTTGCCACATTCTTCTGTCTTAGAATCGAGACCGACAGAAGGTAGAGGTTTAAAAAACAAAACAAAATGAAAGTTATCTGTTGACATGTTTTCTCTTCTTCCCCATTAGAATGTAAATTCCCATAAGGCTAGAACCATATCTTATGCTTATTATATATATATATATATATATTTTTTTTTTAACCCTTACTCTGTCTTATTAACAATTCTAAGACAGAAGGGCAAGGGCTAGACAATTGGGGTTAAGTGACTTGGTCTGGGTCACACAACTAGGAAGTGTGTGAGGCCAAGATCTGAACCCAGGTCCTCCCAACTCCAGACCCAGTGTTCTTATCTACTGAGCCACCTAGATGCCTCTTCTTATGCTTATTTTGTGTTTCTTATGGAGGTATAATAATGAGTACAGAAGAAGTTCTCAATACTTACACTATTATGTTTCTTAATATATATAATATAATATATATATAGAATATAAGCTCCAGAATATAAGGACGGACTGCTTCACTTTTGTCCTTGTTAGGTCTACATTTACTTGTTGTACAACAAGTGCTCTTTGGGTGATTGGTGGCACCTCGGTGATTATTTGAAACATTTCATTTTTAAATGATCAAATTAAAATCCAATCAGTCATGAGATGGGTTTCCTAGATGTTGAGAATACAAGAATAAGATAATCCTTTCCCTCAGTGGGATTATATTCTACTATGGAGATGATAACACAAATTAGTGACTATAGAGGTGATTCTTTCTATAGAAGTTTCAATTCCATTCTGTAACTGTTTATTAAGAATATGATTCAGGAGACAGCTAGATGGCTCAGTGTATAGAGATTCAGGCTTGGAGGCTGGGAGATCCTGGGTTCAAATTTGGTAGCTGTGTGACCCTGGGCAAGTCACTTAACCTCAGTTACCTAGACCTTACCGATCTTCTGCCTTGGAACAGATTCTTAGTATCGATTCTTGGAAGGAAGGAAGGAAGGAAGGAAGGAAGGAAGGAAGGAAGGAAGGAAGGAAGGAAGGAAGGAAAAAAGGAAAAGGAAAAGGAGATGATTTAGGGGAAAAGAGTTCTGGCTATAGAATCAGGGAGCCTGAAAATTCCTGCTTTGATTCTTCTAATTATAGGCAAGTTCCTTAACCTCTCTAGACCTAGGTTTCTCATCTGTAAAATGGGGGTATTGAACTAAATATCTTCTAAGGTACTTTATGCTCTATAAGCCTCTACTAGGTGCTAGACACTGAATCTAAAACAAAAATGGACTAGTCCTTGCCTTCCCAGAATTTGTATTTTGCTGGGGAGCTGTCATATTGATAGACCACATAAACATAGATAAGTGTAGGAGTTAATCACTAGAGTTCTCAGATCAATTTAGTGAACTTTCAGGATGGTGAGCCTCATTTTCCTTGAGGACAAATTCCAAAGGAGAGAGGGAGGCCAGTTAGTCCAGAAAAATGGTGATGAGGCTTAGACTAGGGGCAGGGGCTGCCTGAGTAGGAAGATAAGAGGTTGGAATGGGAGAAAAGTTGTGAAGGTCAGCTCAATGGGACTTGGAACTGCCCAAAAAGGTTTGGTTACTGCAATATGTCATCCTAAAGCAGTTTGACCTACAAGTAGTTCCTTGGCATTGAAATCCAAGTGTACTTTGTATTAATTAGTAACCTATTGACTACAGATGAAGAGTCTGATGCAATGGAAAAGTCACTAGACGAGTCAGAAGCCCTGGTCTTAGAGGAGATGCCCTACCTCTCTGATCTTCTGTTTACTCTTCTGTAAGGCAGGAAATTAGATGAGATAATCTTCCAGTTCAATATATCTCATAAAATCCCATACTTCCTTTATTTTTAATTATACTTTTCCCCAATTGCGTACGAGATAATTTTTAACATTCGTTTTTGACATTTTGCAACCCAGATTTTCTTCCTCCCTTCCCTTTCTCCCTCCCCAAGGCAACAAGCAATATGATATAAATTATACATATGCTGTCATGCAATGCAGATTTCCATATTCGTCATGTTGTGAAAGAAGACATATGGCACATTCAAGAAAAATCTCATGAAGGAAATAGTGAAACATGTTATGCTTCGATCTGCATTCAGACTCCATCAGTTCCTTCTATGGCAGTGGATAGCCTTTTCCATTCTAGGTGGCTTGGAGTTGTCTTAGATCTTTGCATTCCTGATAATAGTTAAATCACTCATAGTTGATCATCATAGAATATTCTTGTTACTGTGTACAGTTTTTTCTTGGTTCTGTTCATTTCCTTTTGCATCAGTTCATAGGTGTCTTTCCAGGTTTTTCTGAAATCTCCCTGCTCATCATTTCTTATGGCACAATAGTTTTCCATTGCAGTAATATACTACAACTTGGTTAACCATTCCCCAATTGATGGACATCCCTTCAAGTTCCAATTCTTTGCTACCACACAAAAAAACTACCTTTGCATATTTTTGTACAAGTAGGTTTTTTCTTTTTTTTTTTTTAATCTCTTTGGGATACAGACCTAGTAGTGGTGTTGCTGGGTGGAAGGATATGCTCATATTGATGATCCTTAAGGCATGGTTCCATATTTCCTTTCTGATTGGTCAAATGATACCTTTTAATGAAATCTTTTCTGATTTTCCCCCAGCTGCTAGTGCTTTCTTTCCTCCAAACTAATTTTGTATATATTATGTTTATATACCTACAGATTGTCTCTCCTGGACTCTTTAAGGCCCCAGACTATTTCATTTTTTTGTCTCAGTATCCCCAGCACCTAGCACAGTGCCTGATATGTAGTCAGTACTTAATAAATGTTTGATTGATTTTGGCTATTTCATTTTTTAAAAATTTATTGTCATGCAGAATGCACTTCCATATTGGTCATCATTGTAAAAGCACGCTCATATATGACCAAAACCATACTCATATATTTTTTTAAACCTTTACCTTCCATCTTAGAATCAATACTGGGTATTGGTTCTAAGGCAGAAGAGTGATTAGGGCTAATCAGTGGAGGTTAAGTGACTTGTCCAGGGTCATGGAGCTAGGAAGGGTCTGACACCAGATTTGTTGCCAGATTCTCCCCACTTCAGACCTGACTCTGAATTCACAGAGTCACCTAACTTCCCCCAAGTTATTCTTCAACTATTAAGTCTATAGGTGTATATAATGTTCTCTTGCTTTTACTCATTTTGCTCTAAATATCTCATGTGGTTCTTTTCAAGTTTTTAGAAATTTAATCTGTGCATCATTGCTTATGGCACAGTAGTCTTCCATCACAATCATATACCAATTTGTTTAGCCATTCCCCAATTGATAGGCATCCCATCATCTCAATTTCCAGTTCTTTGCCACCACAAAGAAAGCAACTATAAATATTTTGTATTATGTAGGTTCTTTTCCTTTTTCCCTGATGTCCTTAAGAAATTGACCCACCAATTTTATATACAGCAAGTATATATATATATATTGCTGGGTCTAAGGATATACATAGTTTTATAGCTTTCTGGGAATAATGCGAAATTGTTCTCCAAAATGGTTATATCAATAGTTTTGGTAGAGCTACAAGTTAGTTCAACTATTCTAGAAAACAATATGAGAACTGTGCAAGAAAATTCACCGACCAGTTCATATCCTGTGACCCCATGATCCCCACTACTGGGAATAAGTCCCCGAGGGGGTTATTAGCTATTTAATTCATTAAAAATTTATGAAAGAAATACCTTCTTTTGAAAGAATACAGCCAAGATGGGGCGGGGGGGGGGTGAGAAGAGTTAACAAACAAACAACTGGAAACAAAGTGGGTGCCCAGTGATGGAAAGTGACTTTCCCACTGAAATAGAAAATAGAGAAAGAGGTAAGACTTGGTGGTACAGTGGATGGATTTTGGGGCCTGGAATCAAGAAGACTCATCTTCCTGAGTTCAAATCTGGATTCAAATACTTATTAGCTGTGTGACCGTGGGCAAGTCATGTAACCTTGTTTGCCTCAGTTTCCTTTTCTGTAAAACAAATTAGAGAAGGAAATGGCAAAATACTCCATAATCTTTGCCTAGAAAATGCCAAATGGGGTCATAAAGAGTTGGATAGAACCAAACAATAGTAACCAAGTAAAGCAAGCAGACACAGAATTGACTACAGCAATAAAAAAAGAAGCAGTACTCAAAGACAACTAAACTCATAATAATTGTAATGTCTAATCTTGGGATTGGAAAATATGATGAAGCATCTAACTTCTCTGTATAGAGCATTATGGAGATTAGTGGGAAGAAACATTCAGGGGTCAATTTTACTTATCTATTTTTGTTATAAATGGGAAGGTTGCAGGGTTACTAGGCAGAGCAGGAGATGATAGCTATAAAAAAGTCAGCAATTAAGCTTTTATTTTTTCATTTTTAAAATCCCACTCATTAATTAATTTAAAGGATTTTTCCATGGTTCTTTTTTTTTTAAACCCTTAACTTCTGTGTATTGACTTATAGGTGGAAGAGTGGTAAGGGTAGGCAATGGGGTCAAGTGACTTGCCCAGGGTCACACAGCTGGGAAGTATCTGAGGCTGGATTTGAACCTAGGACCTCCCGTCTCTAGGTCTGGCTCTCAATCCACTGAGCTACCCAGCTGCCCCTAGTTCTGATTCATGTTCTTTCCCCTCCTTCCTTTCCCCCTCTCATAGCCAATGAGCAGTTTCACTGGGTTTTACATATATCATTGATCAAAACCTATTTCCATATTATTATTTGCAATAGAGTGATCACTTAGAGTCTACATCCGCAATCATATCCTCATTGAACCATACGATCATGCAGTTGTTTTTCTTCTGTGTTTCTGCTCCCACAGTTCTTTCTCTGCATGTGGATAGTGTTCTTTCTCATAAGTACCTCAGAATTGTCCTGGATCAAACATTTAAGCTTTTTCAAAAAATTCTTTGTATTTATATTCAAGTTTGCGATATCGTTAGTGGTGGTGAACAGATTTAGTTTTATTGTATTCCTCAGCAGAACCAGAGTTTTGTTTGTGATGGTAGGTCTTGTTGGGAGAGCCTCAGCTTATTATTTAATTATTACACATGGATGTCCCAGTCTTGAATTGGCAAAGATTTGCAAAAAAGCAATTCATTTTGGACTCCCTCCTGGTAATTCCTGTATTTCTCTTTTCTAAATGATTGTCCATAGTGAATCCCTATGGTTTATTTAAAGACATAGGCACCCCCTCCTCCAAAATGAAATCCCCACTCATGTGAAAATGAACTAGCCAAACAATATTTGTGTTTGCAGTCGTAATTTCTGACTTTCAGTCATGCTTAGACTTCCTTTAAGAATTTCTTGGTTTGGACCTTTATTAACTTAGTTCTCAAGGTAATGAGCCATTTTTGTGCTGAAATGTTTTGTTGGAGCACCAGGCTCTCTTTTGTACAGGTATATAGTCTTATCATCCCAGTTGGGTAAAATATCCCAGGTTTAAGGATTTGAGGAACTTGTTAACCTTATATTTATTTTATTTTTTAATTATATTTTTATTTTTATTTTGACTATTTTCCCATATTTACATGTTTCATGTTCTTTCCCTCTCCCCCAAACCCCCCTAGCCTCCCTTAGCTGACGCACAATTCCCCTGGGTTTTTACATGTATCATTGATCAAGACCTAATTCCATATTATTGATAGTTAGACTAGAGCCATTGTTTAGTGTCTACATCCCCAATAATATCCCCATAAGCCCATGTGTTCAAGCAGTTTTTCTTCTGTGATTCTCCTCCCACGGTTCTTCTTCTGAATGTGGCTAGTTTTCTTTCTCATAAGTCCCTCAGCCTTGCTCTGGATCCTTGCATTGCTGCTAGTAGAGGAGTCTATTAAATTTGATTTTACCACAGTGTATCAGTCTCTGTGTATACTTTTTCCTGGATCTGCTCCTTTCAATCTGTATCACTTCCTGGAGGTCGTTCCAGTTCACATGGAATTCCTCCAGTTTATGATTCTTTTGAGCACAGTAGTATTCCATCACCAACAGATACTACAATTTGTTCAGCCATTCCCCAATCGAAGGTCATTCTCTCATTTTCCAGTTTTTTACCACCACAAAGAGCGTGGCTATAAATATTTTTGTATTAGCCTTATATTTAGCTAGAATTCATTTTCTCTTCTTCCCTCATGAGCAAACATGCATGGGCACTGGAGAGTGTGTGAATTCTCATTCTCACTAAGCCAAAACGATGGGTGAAACCTAGCAGGTGACCTGCCTTCCCTCAGGAGTGATGTCAAAAGAGGGGAAGGGAGTCTTTCTGACTTACCTGCCCATGAATAATCATTGACTAGTGGACCTTCTCTTTCTTCATTTGCTCTGTTTTCGATCTCATTCCCTCCCCACTGAGATGTGCTGGATACCCAGCTCTCCAGTAGTATCCCTTTTCACTGAAAGGAAATTAGGAGTCAACTTAGCCAGTACCATTCAACCAGACAGCTCAGGGCTGAATCTGACCATAGTTTTCGTCATTCCTTATTCCTCCAGTTTTAACGCATACTGATGTGGGCCCTGGACCAACCCTGGACTCCTACAGATAGATCTCTGTACATTCCCTCTACATTCACCATAATTATAACACAGGGAGAAGCGGATCTGGGTCCAGCCCCACAAGTGTTAGAGCTAGGACTTCCTTCATCAGCATGCCACTTTCTTTCTCTTGCCATTCCCTTGAAGGAAGGTAGGTCTCACCTGTCCATTTGGCTAGCCACTTGGCCATTGGGACTTAGCCTATATTCCCAGCTTCATTAATAATAATATAGTAGACATTAAAGTCTAAAGGGGATGTCTTACAAGTCATCATAGTGCACTTTTAAACTCATTTAAACTTCCCAAGAGGGATACCTTGACTTTAGAGTCAAATAAATGGTTTCAAATCCCATTTCTTAAGAGTATTTCCTGCGTGACCTTGGACAAGTAGCTTAACCTTCCTGGACCTCAGTTTCCTCATCTGTCTAGTGAGGGGTTTATACTAGATTTATACTAGATTATACTAGTTTTCTAGCCTGGAGTCCATTAACTTCAAAAAAAAAATCCAATAACTACTTGAGTATAATTGGTTTCCTCTGTAATGTTATGTAACTTATTTTATGTCTTTTAAAATTTTTGATTGAGAGAAGGGGTCCATAGGATTCACCAGAGCACCAATGGGATCCATGCCACAAAAACAAATCTAGTTCTTGTTGAACTTTAAATGTGGACTCTAAGGGGAGCTATTAACTTTATTAACTCAGTTGTGAACATATGATTCTATCAAAAATAACTTTCTATCATAATGAAAATAAAATCCTTTTCTTTAATTTAAAAACACCTTTATTTCCAGTTCCAAATTTTCTCCCTCTCTCCACCCCTTTGCTTACCCATTGAGAAGTAATATGATACTAATTTGAAAATAGAATCCATAACATTAATCCTAAAGATTGCATGCATTTTTTCCTGGAAAGAGGACAGCACTAGATTACCTCTTGGGCTCAGTTGGGGGGCAGACCTAAAGCGGTCGTTCTGTATCTCTCCTACCTTTCATTGCCAAACTCCTTTGGAAAAAAAATCGTCTTCACTCATTGATGACTATATTTCATCACTTCCCACTCACTTTTCAGCCCCTTCCAATGGGGCTTCCAGCCCCATAACTCAACTGAAATCACTGTCTATCAGTGATCCAAGTACATTAGCTTTTTCTCAGTTCTCATTCTTCTTGACTATTCAGTTGCTTTTGACATTATTGACTTGGAAATTCTTCCTTGAGTTCCTGAGATTGTTCTCTCCAAGGTCCCTTCTTAACCTGGAGACTGACTGCTTCTTCCCAGTCTTCCTTGTTAGATCATCATTCATGCCCCATTCCCTTTGCATGGGCACACCCCAGGTTTGAATCTTAGGTCTTCTCTTGTATACATTCTCTTTATTCCATTATATGATCAGAAATTTGGCCCCCTAAACCCATAGTTCCTTGGAGATTACATCTCTAATTAAGGGGATGCTGCCTTCTGTAGCTGTAGAAGGACTTTCTACCTCTACTACATTTATTTGAAGAACAGAAAGTCCAAACGGCCCCCTGAATCAATCAAAAGCACAAACAAGGTCTCACCAAGTCTTTATTCAATTTTCAAGGAGGAAAGTGTTTTTTGGTGATTGGCTAAAAGACAGATGATGTGATTAGCTGAAAGAATCAGACCTACCTCTGGGTCTTTCTATTATCAGTATGGAATATGGAGTCAAGCCAAGAATTGGTTGTATGGTGAAAGAGCTCCATTTAAGTCTATGAGAGGATAATTGCTTGTCATTTCTCCCTTTCTTTCTTCAAACTCCTCTCCAGCCCCAGCAAGACAACAATGTGAGTTCAGGGCGTCCTGAGGTCTCATCAGAGTCCCCACCAATGCCTGGAGTTGGGGGCAAAGTCCACTGGAGTTATTCCAAAACCCAGAGGAATTGAGAAGTGTTTGAGCAGTAACCTTGAGGTGGCACCAACTTATAAGAATTACAGCGTCTGGAGAAATTGCATGGGCACAAACAGACTTATGCAGCAGAGATGCTAAAGCAACTAGCCCATCACTGATGCCAGGTTCTGCAGCAAACTCCCTAAAGATTCCACAAAGGGAGGAAAGGATAGGGAAGACGGAAGAGTCGGGAGTTTATCCTCTGGCTACATCTGTTCTCTTTGCTTCTGTTTCAGTTCTAGGTTTGAGTTTACTCTCTCCAGAGAACGCTGTGCTCTCCAGTTCTAGGGGAATGTTTTGCACCAGCTGTTCTTATATAAACCATCTCAGTCAATACCTTTTAAACTAATTAAATCTGGCTGACTAATTTGTAATGGGAAACAGACCAGTGGGGGCTTATGAACCACAGTATCAGAAATCTAACCCCTCAGGGTTACCTTCAAAGCACTGTGAGGAGAGAGCCAGTCATCCCCTGATGATCTCATCCTGAGAGTGCCTGGCTGGGGAAGTGGCTCTGTATTCAGACTGGACAGCTACCCTTTCTTCCTAGTGACCCATTTAGAGACAATTTCTGTACTGGAAAGAGCTAGGCGAGAAAAGGGCTCTTCCTTCATGCAGCTAACAATTGCCTTTTGCCAACTGTGACTGGCAAAGAAGACTGAGATGTTGGACTCTCTCTTGGTGATCTCTAAGGTCTCTTCTACCCCTAAATCTGGAATCCTGTTATCCTATGAAATTAGCTGGCTTCTTTCAGAACCCTTTGCCTACCTGCCCCAGCCTGCTCCTCCTTGTTTATTCTATTACCTCTCTGGTACATATTGTCTGCATTATTCTCTTAATACCTACCATGAGTTAACTTATATTATTATTTAGCATTTCACCTCCCACTCCCTGATCTCAAGTTAAACTATAAACTCCTTGAGGCAAGAGAGCATATCCTACCCTTATTCCTATCCCCAGCATCCAGCAACTGAGCAATTCCCACTCTACTTCTGGTATTCCTTTTATCTAGGCCAGATCCCAGAATGCAGTTTTATCATCTTTTTTTTTTTCCTTCTCTGCAGCTTTTATATTCTCCAGCTCTGAGACTTTTCTTGCACATGGGAAGAGGAATAAAACAAATATACGTTATCATGCTGATGGCATCTTGCTTTAATCCTCCAGACTGTCTTTCATATGTAAATCATTTCAAGCCTCCATTTGGGACATGGTTGGTTTCTGACAGATCCACTCACTGCCTCCACATTGCCTGTGTGCCCAGATAGCGTAATCATGGGGCTGATTTATTAACAGCCATCCCCTGTGATTTAAAAAAAAATCCTGCCTGCATTGCCTAATTTTAAATCCACACTTTAATTTCATTTCTATGCATGGCCTCTTCACAAGATGAGACACTGGAGTTTTTTCTCCCCCACCGGCTGGAAATGGATTTTCTTTCTCTCTCTCTCTCTCTCTCTCTCTCTCTCTCTCTCTCTCTCTCTCTCTCTCTGAGCTGTTGAAATGTCAGCATTTACTCTGTTCCCAGCATGATGATTGCCTTGGCACTGGAATTCACACTCTCTTGGCATTGTTCCGTGCACCCCTCCTTCCCCAACCCCCAAATGTGCTTTCTAATAATTATCAGTATTTAGACTGTTTCTGCTTTGTCGAGACTAGACTTGCTCTGTTTCAAGAAGCAAAACTGATGGAAGTGAGAAAGATGAGCCCAGCCCTAAGTCATGGAACAAATGGACAGTGGGGCTCCTGGGGATAGGTGAGAAGATAATGGAAATCTCAGCCCAACCCCCTCGTTGGTGGATGAATGAATGTGGGGGAAAAAAACCTTTATTAAGTGCTTACTGTGCGACAAGCACTATGGGAAGTGATGGGGGAATACAAATGGAATAAAGGGAGATAGTCCCTGGCCTCAAGGAGGTCATACTCTAATGGGAGGAAGAGAGGGACAGGGAAAGGTCCAGAAGGCCTACAGGTTCTCCGGTAGGTTGGATGGTGAGCCAGGGGTCTTGGACATTCAGAAGAGTCTGGAGGGCAGAATGATGGTGCAGATTAGACAGCAAATCTTGTAGGCTTCAGTAATAAGGCAGATGTGAAGAATAGTGGTCTTCCATTTTACCTGAAGGATTATTGTTGGCGATTCCCAGCCCATCCAAGCCATCTTGCACCCCTTTTCCCTTTTGCATATGATAGTGCTCTGAATGGGAAAGAGGTCGCCACTCAGGGCTTTTCTCATCCAGCTGCCTCATTAGCTCTGGGTAGCTGGGGAGGAGAGGGAAAACTCAGAAAATAAATGACTTAACCAAGATGACACCACTGGGAAGATGTGTCTGAGGCAGGATTTGAATCTATTTTCCTCAAATCCAGGGCTTTTCTAGGTATTATGTACTGCTTTAAGAGAAGGGTATTTAGGATTCCCTAATGGCAGAGGGAGGGCAGGCAGGTGGGGCAGTGGCTATAGAGTGCCAAGCCTGGAGTCAGGAAAATTCAAGTTCAAATCCTCTCTCAGACACTTACTAGTAGTGTGACCGCTGGGCAAGTCACTTAGCCTTTCTGGTCTCTGTTTCCTCATCTGTAAAATGAGTTGGAGAAGGAAATGACAAACCATTCTAGGATGTTTGCCAAGAAAACCTCAAGTGGGTTCACAAAGAGTCAGACAACTGAAAAATGAAGAGCAACAGCAATGACAGAGGGTGGCAGTAGGATAGAAGACACAATAGCACCTCTGATGGTCAAGAAGCCTCATTAGATGGATTGATTTTCTTTTCAATCATTTTTAAAATGTCCTTCACTCAGACCTGGGCTGAATTCTCAGGACAGCAATCCTCAGGTGGCTGAAGATTTCCCATAGCTAACTGCCTTCCTATTGATATAATCCATTCCTGTTAATACCCCATTCTCACCTCTGACCTGTATGATAATAGCCTTAGCCCCCCCTGTTCCTTCCCATTTACTGAGGGCCAGGAATTCTGGGGAGGGAGTCCTCTTGGGGATTTCATAAAGAAATTAACCAAGAATGTGTCAGCGGCGGCAAGATTTTACCCAGAATGTGAGGTCTCTTCTGCTGGAATTAGTTTCTCACTCTGGTTACGTGTCCAGTAGGACTGGCTCCCTCCTAGCCCCTGACCCCTAGACCCTAGTAAATATCTTAGGGTGGGAAATTTTGAATTGTGGTTCCTTTCCCTGTCTGCGTCTCAGGCATTCTGGATCAATTAAATCCAATTTAATGGCCATTATTCATCCATCCCCCAGAGTTCTTCTTGGCCAGTGAGAGTGAGGTCTGTTCTAGATTAGTCTTTAAACACTTCAACACTTCAAGAATCTGTGATCTCCATCACCCCCTTCCCTGAGGTAGGGCCTCCCACCACCAGCGCAAATGAGCAAACCTTCTTTCTGCACCTTAGAGGAGCTGCTGTGGTTGGAAAAGTCACAGCCCGTGGGTTATAAGAGATTGGTGATGAACCTCTTCAGACTTGGAGTGATCTGATTCTCCAGATAACAGGCACGCACGTGGTCTTGGCACAGTGGATTTGAACTCTAAGGTCTAGAAGACCTGAGTTAGGGGAATCTAGGTAGCTCAGGGGAAAGGCCTGGACTCTGGAAGACCTAGATTCAAATCTGGTTTTGGACACGTCCTAGCTGTGTCTGGGCAAGTCAATTCAGTTTGCATACCTCTTAGAGTTGGTACTAAGAAAGAAAGTAAAGACTTTTTTTAAGAAAGGAGAAGAAAAAGACCTGAATCTTGCCTCATACAGTTAGGTGATGCAGTGGTGGATAGTCATGGACCTGGGGGTCAGAAACACTGATCTTCCTGAGTTCAAATTTGCCCTCAGACACTTAATAGCTATGTGACCCTAGGCAAGTCCCTTAAACCTGTTTGCCTCAGTTTCCTCATCTGTCAAACAAGCTGAAGATGGAAATGGCAAACCACTCCTGTTTCTTTGCCAAGAAAATCCCAAATTGGGATCAGAACATCTGACAGAACTGAACAACAACATACTGACTGTGTGACTCTACACAAATTATTTAAACTCTCAGTGCCTCAGTTACTCCATCCTTAACATAAAGGTGTTGAGTTTGATGCTTTCTAATTTCCCATCAGCTCGAAATCTCTGATCCTATTTATACATATCACTAGGCTTCATATACTCACCGCCTTTCCAGATTGGTAGGAATTCCCATCCATGATTCAGTGAGCATTGATTAATAAGCACACCCAGCATGCAAGGCAATCTGCTAGGTGCTGGGGATACAAAGACAAAATGAAAATGGATTTGCTTTGAAGAGCATGAATCTACTCTGTGTGTGTGTGTGTGTGTGTGTGTGTGTGTGTGTGTGTGTGAGAGAGAGAGAGAGAGAGAGAGAGAGAGAGAGAGAGAGAGAGATGCATGAATACATAAAAAAGAGTCTTGTTTTATTTAAACAGTAAATGGAGGAAGGAAAGGGAATAGTTATTCAATCAATCAAGTAAGCCTTCTTTCCTAGGCTTAGGACACTGAGCACCAACACTTTGGGGTGGGGGAGACCCAGGAAAAAGCTTCCTCTAGGAAGAGGCCACAAGCAGGGCCAGGAATGAAGAGAAGTCTTAAGAGAAAGGGGGTGAGGAAAGAGGACATGCCAGGCACCAGGCAGGGCAAGGCTATAGAGGTGGTAAAATAGAATGCCAAGTTCAGGGAATGGCAGATAAGCCAGCTTGGGTGGAACATTCTCCCCTGTTAGAAGTCAGCTCCTTGAATATGGGAATTGTTCCATCCTTGTATTTGTATTTCTAGGACCTCCCCACGTCACTTGGTATGCTCAATAAAGGGTGGTTGATTAAACATAGACTAGATGAAAGAGAGTAATGTTCAGAAGTAGTACCATTTTATAATTCATTTCAGTGGTGTTTTTTAATTATTAGCTCAGTCAATCCTCACAACCCCTGGGAGGTAGGAGCTATAATTATCCCCATTTTACAGCTGGGGGAACTGAGGCAGACAAAGGTTAAGTAATGATTTGCCAAAGAGCAGATCTGAATTCTGGTCTTCCCAATTCCAGGCTGCTAGGGTTTTGGACTTTAAATAATAAGCTTAGGCCACAACCAGGAGAATTGGCAAAGGTTTCAGAGATGTACTTTTAAGACTTGATGTCTGGGGACAGCTAGGTGGCTCATTTGGATAGAGAGCCAGCCCTGGAGTGGGGAGCCCTGGGTTTAAATCTGACCTCAGATACTTTGAAGCTGTTTTACCCTAGGTGAGTCACTTAACCCGAATTGCCTAGCCCTTATTGCTCATCTGTCCTGGCACTGATACTTAGTATTGATTCTAAGACGGAAGATAGAAGTTTAAAAAAAAAAAAAGGCTTCTTGTCTGGAGAACTCTGTAACAATTCAAAATTGAAGCTGTCCGAGTTAGAGCAGACTAATTCAGGAGATAGTGGCTTCCTCCTTATGGGAGATTTATAAAGAAGAACTGGATGGCCAATTCAACAACCATTTATTAAGTGCCTACCATGTACTAGTGAGGGAGATACAAAATAAAAATAAATAGTCCCTGCCCCCAAGGAGCTTTCCTGCAGAGATGGGATAGAAATGAGGAGGTAATATGTTTTCCAATAAGTAGATATGCTACGTGGCTCATTGAATAGAATGCTGGGGACAAATCTGGCTTCTGATACTTAATAGCTATGTGGCCTTAGACAAGTCACTTAACACTGCCTCAGTTTCCTCATCTACAGTATCTTTGCCAAGAAAGGCCCAAATAATGTCTTAAAAAGTTGGACATGACTCAACAACAACAACTCTCACTCTCTCTCTCTCTCTCTCTCTCTCATATATATATATATGAAGGGACTCTGGATTTTTATATAAGAATCCAGAGTCCCTTCCATTTCATGCTAAGGTTTTACAGAAGAGCATTAGTAAAGGCAGGGTTTCATTTTAAATCTTTTATATAGTCAAGAGTTGTATCTTCATTTATTTTTAATATCCTTACCTTCCTTCTTAGAATCAATATTATGTATTGGTTCTAAGGCAGAAGAGTGGTGAGGGCTAGGCATTGGGGTTTAAGTGACTTGCCCTAGAATACACAGCTAGAAAGTATCTGAATTCAGATTTGAACCCAGACCCTGGTTCTTTACCTAGCTGCCTCCTATACCTTTATTTTCTAATCATTATTTTATAAACATTTTTAAGCTTTTGTCTTATTTCTTCAGTAAATAAGTATAAATTTTCTTTCTCATTTCACCCCCAATGGAACAACAAAAAAGTGAAAACAAAACCATGTAAGAAATGTGCTTAATTAAGCAAAACCAATTCTCAAATTGATTCTGCATATAGTCTGAATCTTAAGTCCCTCACTTGTCTGTCAGGAGGCAGGCAGTGTACTATATATCATTCATTATTCCCCTGGACTCTGGCTAGTCATTGTTTTGATATGAATTCTTCAGCCTTGCAGAGCTATTTGTCTTCACAGTATAAATTACTTAAAAATAAATAGAACTAATTAATAGAAATAAAAAATAAAGAGAGAACTTGGTTCTGCTCTCTTCAGAGATCTTCCCTGGTTTTTCTGAAATTATCCTCTTCATCATTTCTTATAGCGTCCTAGTATTCGATGACATCCATATGCCATCATTTGTTTATCCATTTCCCAGGTGATGAACATTCCTTTATTTCTAGTTCTTGGTTACCACTAAAATTGTGGCTCTGAATATTTTTGTTTCTCCAGCTCTTTTCCCTCCTTCTCTGAGCTTTCTTTCTTTCTTTCTTTCTTTCTTTCTTTCTTTCTTTCTTTCTTTCTTTCTTTCTTTCTTTCT
>NC_058133.1:439422653-439441524 GCF_016433145.1 Gracilinanus agilis | reverse complement strand
CACAGCTGGGAAGTGTCTAAGGCCGGATTTGAACCTAGGACCTCCCGTCTCTAGGCCTGACTCTCACTCCACTGAGCTACCCAGCTGCCCCCCTGTGAGCTTTCTGAGGTACCCTCTGACCAGATCTCCTTGACCTTCTTCCATGTCCATCCTAGCTCCTGATATATTGCTAGAAGTGATGACAAAGGAAAGAAAACGTTCAGAAAGGAAAACTAATGAAGGGGAGGAAAAAGGACCTGCAATTGTTATTTATGGAGAAAGTGGGAGGTGCTGGTTCCCTTTGTGTAATCTTTTGTCACTAGTTTCTCATTTCCAAACCTGTGTTCTTCATTCATTGGCACAATGTCAGCATCACCTTTGTGTTTGCTGAGATATGTATTAATTTGGAGCAGTATTTTATAGTGACTAGATTCGAGATAGAGACAAGGAGACATGAGTTCTAATCCCACATCAGGCATCTAGGAGCTGTATGAGTTTGAGCAAGTCACTTACTATCTTTGTGCCTTAATTTCTTTATCTGTAAAATGATGGGAAGTTGGGCGCAATGCCCCATAAGGTCATCTTATAAGTTTATGGTGCCATCTTTGTTTTCCACAGCCAGTGATAGTATAAGATAGGCTTAAATAATCCTGGAATTTAATGGGGGTCAACCAGTTAAATTTTTTCAAAACTCTTACCTTCTGTCTTAGAATCGATAATAAATTCCAAGGCAGAAGAGCAGTAAGGGCTAGGCAATTGGGATTAAGTGACTTGCTCAGGGTCACACAGCTAGGAAATGTCTGAGACCACTTTTGAACCCAGGACCATCTCTGAGCCTGGTCCTCCATTCCCTGAGCCACCTAGCTGCCCCTAATATCTCTTTCTGATGATAATCATGTAATCATTAATCCCTTGGAATAAAGCTGATAGGAGTCTGGAGCCATGGGCCAAGCATTCTTGATTTCAAACAAAAAAAACAAACTAACAAAACTGTACAGCTCACTTCCTCCGGAGAGAGATGTGTACAACAGCTGTTGTGTGTTGGAGGGGGAGCTCCGGGAGAAGGGAAGTTTGTAGGCTGGGAGGCAATTCCTGTGCTTGGCAAGATCTAACCGACTCAGAGTTTCATCCTGCGTCTGCTCCAGTTTCCCACTTGTGCTTAGAAAAGACCGAATCTTTAAAAGAAGATCAGAATAATACTAAATAGAAAATAATAACAGCAGCTTATCGATGCTGGGCAAATTGCTTCCCTTATCAACCCTCTGGGAAACTCTTTAAAAGTTGCAGAAAAGGAGCTGGTCCTGCCTTAGAAAGGGAAGTTTTCACATCTGGGAGTTCTTTGTGTTACTGAAATCACATTTACGGTCTAGATAGCAGCTTGTCCCAAGACCCTTTCCAGCTGCTTAGCACAGGGCTGCCAAGTGAGCACTTGATAAAGACTTGTTGTGGGGCAGGCCAGGGAGCACAGTGGACAGAGCCCCAGGCCCAGAGACAAGAGAAGCAAACACAGAGTTTGTCAGTGTTTTGGTGAGTGTGGGTGGAAAGCAGGTCATTTTCATTTCACCTGGCATGTATTTAGTTCCCAAGAGGTACTGGGGAAAAAAAGGAGAGTATGAAAGGAGAATATGATGTGAAGAAACCCTGGATAGAATCCTGCTAGCAGTAGGACCCCAGCCTCTCTGGGGCTCAAGATTCCTCATCTATAAAATGAAGGGGGCGTGGGAGCAGCTAAGTGGCCCAATGGAGAGAGAGAGCTCGGACTAGAAACAGGAGGTCCTGGGTTCTAATGTGGCTTCAGACACTTCCTAGCTGTGTGTTCCTGGTCAAGTCACTTAACCCCTATTGCCTACCCTTACTGCTCTTCTGCCTTAGAACTGATACACAGTATTAGAATACTAAGATAGAAGGTAAGAGTTGTTTTTTATTTTATTTTACTTATTTTTTTCCTGAAGACTTTTAGAAACAGAGTTATCAGGCTTAGAGTCAGGAAGACTCATCTTCTCAAGTTCAGCTACAGCCCCTGACACTTCCTAACTGTGCGACCCTAGGCAAGTCACTCATCCCCCATTACCTAGCCCTTACCTCTCTTCTGCCTTAGAACCAATACCCAATATGGATTCTAAGACTGAAGGTAGGTTTTAAAGAAAATGAAGGGACTGGTTCTAATGATCTCTAAGGTCTTTTCCAGCCCTAAACCTATGGTTTTATGGACTTCATGGCAAAAATAAAGTCTTTTCCCTTAAATAATCATCATCACTAAGTCATCATCATCACTAACATTTGTATAGCACTTACTATGTGCCAGACCACTGTGTTAAATGCTTTACAAACACTATTTCACTTGATCTTCACAGCCTTGGGAAGTGGATGTCATTGTCATCCCCATTTTACAGATGGGAAAACAAAGGCAAACAAAGGTGAAGTGACTTGCCCAGTCACACAGCTAGCCAGAGTCTGAGGCCAGATAGGAACTGGAATCTTCCCAACTCTGAGCTAGGTAGCTCCATCTACTCTGCCTCCTAACCACCTACTCCTAGAAGTTTATACTTATATCTAGACTTCATTGGCTATTGGATATAAAATATATACAAAGTCATTTCAAGGTAACAACTCAAGCCTTGGTGATTCCCAGCCCAGCTCTCGTTCCTCTAGACCCCATAATCTCAACATCTCCAGTGCCTAATGAGTAGAAGAAAATGAGCATTTGGCTTCTAGACTCATAGCTGAGGACCAGATTGTTCCTGACTGTCTAAGAAGCAGAAATGTTGTCTTTCTCCTAAAGTACTACCTTTCTGGCCTCACAAACTTTGCCTACGATGTAGCCACACAAGCCACGTTGCCTTTGGTCAAGTTCTCCATTTATCAAAATTGTCTTTCCCAGCTACAAATCTGCCAGATCTGAGGAAGGAAAGGGGGGAGGGGAGGAGGTCCCTGCAGAAACAATGTTTCTAAACTTGATTTTTTTTAATTCTTTACCTTCTGTCTTAGAATGGATACTAAGTATAGGTTCAAAGACAGAAAATGTGATAAGGGCTAGGCAATAGGGATTAAGTGACTTGCTGATTCACAAAGCTAGGAAGTGTTTTGAACCCAGGTCCTCCCATCTCCTTGCTTATCTCTCTATTCAATGAGCCATCTAGCTGCCCCTATATACTATTTTCCTAGAGGTAAAAATAATAATAAAACGGGGAGCAACTGTCTTTTCTAGTACCGAAAAGAGCACCAAAAAACCCCCACACCATCCCTAAGATTTCAGATGTTATCAGGGAAGCAGACAAAACAGTATCTTCTCTAACAGCTGCTGTGAAAACATATCATATTATCCTCGTCTGAGAAAGCCCCACCAGTTGGAAATCTTACCGCTTGTTCCTCTGACAGGAACAGCGAGTAATAACCTTGATTCATTCAATAGACCGACATTGATTAAGTGTGTCTACAAGAAGGTAAATTTTGCCGAAGCTGTTCCATAAAATGCTCCGATTTTTTTTACCACGGGAAGACATGAGCAGGAGCAGGCTGTCAGGAGGAAATTACCTCTTCAAAAATGGGGGAAGGATACCAAGAGTAGAAATACACCAGTAAATATGGTGAGTCCTTACTGAATGAACCACCAAGGGCTGGAATTTGACATGGGGAGCGATTCGTTTCTTTTCAAAAAATATTTAAGCTTTTGGGGATGGGGGGGGGGATACTCTGCTAGGAGAAAGAGCCCGTCCCCTCGAGGAGTTGATGTTCTACATGCACATAAATGACTAAACATAATGTGGTTAGGAGAAGGAGAAAACAGGGGCAACTAGGTGGCCTGGTGGATAGAGAGCCAGACTCTGAGATGGGAGGTCCTGGGTTTAAATCAGATCTCAGACACTTCCTAGCTGTGTGACCCTGGGCAAGTCACATAATCCTGGTTGCCTAGCCCTCGCTGCTCTTCTACCTTGGAACCAATGAACAGTATTGATTCTAAGATGGAAATTAAAGGTTTTTAGGAAGAAGAGGAGGAGGAGAAATTACTAATAACAGGAGAGAATCTGGAAAGAAGAAAGAGGGTGGTCCCTAAGCTTTTCCTTGAAGAAAGATAAAGAACCTGAAGGGGCAGAGATGAGGAAGGAGGGAGTGAGTGTATTCCAGGAAGGCCTTGGATAAATGCAGGAAAATAGAAGGAATCGTGCATTTTAGGGAATCAGGGAATGGTATAATTTTTAAATACTTGGAAAAGGTTGAATGGAGCCAGATTGTGGGGGCACCTGAAATACTGAGAGAGAGAGAACACCACTGAAGCAAGGCATGGAATCTCCTCTTTCAAAAGTCTTTAATCAAGACTGCCTAGGTATAGAGTTGCCTAAAGCAGAAGGGTGAACTTTACAAAGAGATGCCATGATTTTCCCTTAATTTCTTTTTCTCAGAGGTGTGGGGTAAAGTAGGGGAAGAGAACAAATATTTATGAAGAACCCACCATATGCCAGGCATTGTGCTAACTGCTTTATAAATATTATCTTCTGGAGTAGAGAAAACGAATTCAGTGTATTGTTGTTCAATCCTTTTGGTAATATCCTACTCTTTACAACCCCATTTGGGCTTTTGTTGGCAGAGATATTGGACTAGTTTGCCATTTCCTTCCGTAGCTCATTTTACAGATGAGGAAAATGAGGTAAACAGGATTAAATGACTTACCCAGGGTCACACGTGTACTTGGTATTTAAGGCTAGATTTGAACTCAGGAAGATGAGTCTTCCTGATTGTGAACCCAGTATTCTATCCACTGAGCCACCTAGCTACCCATGTATTGATTACCTGTTACTTATTTGGGGGGGAGGGGATTTTAATTAAGAATTATTTTTCCATGGTTACAAGATTCATGTTCTTTCCCTCCCCTCTCTCCACCCCCCTCCCATAGCCAACAAGCAATTCCACTGGGTTTTACATGTGTCATTGATCAAGACCTATTTCCATATTGTTGATATTTGCACTAGAGCGATTGTTTAGAGTCTACATCCCCAACCATATCCCCATTGACCCATATGATCAAGCAAAAGCTTTTGTTCTTTGTTTCTACTTCCATAGTTCTTTCTCTGGATATGGATAGCATTCTTTCACATAAGTCCCTCAGAATTGTCCTGGATCATTGCATTGCTGCTAGTAGAGAAGTCCATTATGTTCAATTTTGCCACAGTGTATCCATCTCTGTGTACAATGTTCTCCGGGTTCTGCTCCTTTCACTCTGCATCACTTCCTGGAGGTCATTCCAGTTCACATGGAATTCCTCCAGTTCTTTATTCCTTTGAGCACAATAGTATTCCATCACCAACAGATACCGTAATTTGTTCAGCCATTCCCCAATTGAAGGGCATCCCCTCATTTTCCAATTTTTTTGCCACCACAAAGAGCGCAGCTATAAATATTTTTGTGCAAGTCTTTTTCCTTATGATCTCTTTTTTTTGTGGGGGTGGGGGAGGCATAAACCCAACAATGATATGGCTGGATCAAATACCCATTGCTTATTGAGAGACACTTTGGGAGAGTTTGGGTTGCAAAAAGTTGGAGATCTGCTTATTCTGTAGGCATCCAGGATATTTGGGTTTGAATCCTGGCTATTCATATGACCATAAACCTCAGATTTCTCTTGTAAGATGGGGTGGTTGTGAGAAAAGTGCCTTATAAATCTTAAAATATTCTAGAAACAGGGGGCAGCTGGGTAGCTCAGTGGATTGAGAGCCAGGCCTAGAGACGGGAGGTTCTAGGTTCAAATCCGGCCTCAGACACTTCCCAGCTGTGTGACCCTGGGCAAGTTACTTGACCCCCATTGCCTACCCTTACCACTCTTCCACCTATAAAGTCAATACACAGAAGTTAAGGGTTTAAAAAATTAAAAAATTCTAGAAACAGCAGTGATTATACTAGTGTTATTTTGGATTGAATCTATGATTTCATTGCTGTAATGAATTCCCAATAAGGAGTCTTACTCTAAATCCATGTAGATTTAGATATTAAAAGAGCGATTCTTTTTTATAAAGATATTTTATTTTGACCAATTATATGTAATAACAAATTTCCACATTTTCCGAAGTTATATGATCCAAATTGTCTCTCTCCCACCTCCCTGAGTGGCACGCATTTTGATCAGGGTCATACGTGTGTTATCATGCAAAACATTTCCATATTGTTCATTTTTGTAAGAGAATAATCATATAAAACCAAAACCCCCAAATAAACTAAAGTGAAATAGAATGCTTTAATCTATATCTTCCCCCCACAGATATAGATTTCTCTGGAGGCAGATAGCACTCTTTGTACACAGTAACAGCAATATTGTGGAATGATCAATGTTAGACTTTTACAAAGATCCTGGACAATTCTGAGGGACTCCAGACAATGTTCTCCTGGTTCTGCAAAGGAGGGATTCTTAACCTTTTTTGTGGTTTGGACCCCTTTGGCAGCCTGGTGAAAACTTATGGACCCCTTTCAGAGCAGTGTTTTATAATGGTTAAAATAAAATCCGCAAGGGGTAGCTAGGTGTTTCAGAACCACTCCTGGAGATGGAAGGGCTTGGGTTCAAATTTAGGCTCAGACACTTCCTAGCTGGGTGACCCTGAGCAAGTCAACTAATGCCCATTAAGAGAGCCCTTAGGAGGCAGCTGGGTGGCTCAGTGGATTAAGTCAGGCCTAGAGATGGGAAGTCCTGGGTTCAAATCTGGCATCAGACACTTCCTAGCTGGGTGACCCTGGGCAAGTCACTTAACCCCCATTGCCTAGCCCTTACCACTCTTCTGCCTTAGAATCACTAGGGTTGATTCTAAGACAGGGTAAGAAGTTCTCTAAAAAAGAACAAATAAAATACCTATAATTATGAAGAAAACCACATCTTTTGAAATACAGTTATTAAAAACAATCTCGTGGCCCCCAGTCTTAGAGAGCTGCCCATGGTCCTGAAGAATTATGACTTGCTCAGGGTCATACCCCCAGGATGTCTCAGAGGTGGGACTTCTGGGCTCTAGCCCAGCCTTCTCTCTGTACTATGTTCCCTGTTATTAATTATTATTATTATTCCCCATTTACAAGTACAGAATAGCCAGCTTGCCAGAGCCTCTATGTTAGACCCAAACAGATCCTGGGCTGCCAACATGTGGCATTTCCCTGTTTCTTCCTCTCCCCTGTCTTCACAGGCTCAGATGCCTCCTCAAATTGGTTCAGGATATAAACTAGCATGCATGGAAGGACTAGGCTAGAATTCCAGGTGTGGAGTTCTTTTTTATTTTTTATTTTTAACCCTTACCTTCTCTTCTGGTAGGAATTTAAGACAGAAGTGCAGCAAGGGCTAGGCAAAGTGGGTAAGATGACTTGTTCAGGGTCACAAAGCCAGGAAGTGCCTGAGGACCATTAGAACCCAGGTCCTTTTGTCTTCCAGCAAGGTGCTCTTTCCACCACCTGGCTGTCCCCAAGGTATAGAGTTCTAGCATTTTCTTAAGTTACCAAGAATATGGGGGAATTCCCCTTGTCTCCACCTCCCAAATGGTAGAGCAGATCTGGAATCAGAGGGAGTGGAAGTCCGTCTGTAAACCGTGGCCAAGTGATTGCTCCTAATTGGGTTTTGGTTTCTTCACTTAAAATGTGAGAGAATTGGGGCAACTAGGGTGACTCCAGGGCTGGACTGAGTTCAAATCTGCCCTCAGATACTCCCTAGTTGTGTGACTCTGAGTAAGTCACTTAAATCCAGTTACCTTGCCCTTCTTCTAGCTGCTCTTCTGCCTTGTAACCAATATTTAGTATTGATTCTAGAACAGAAGGGAAGAGTTGTTTTTCTTTTGTTTTCTTAAAAAAAAACCCTTACCTTCCTTATTGGCTCCAATGCAGAAGAAGAGTGGTAAGGGCTAGGCAATGGGGGTCAAGTGACTTGCCCAGGGTCACACAGCTGGAAAGTGTCTGAGGTCATATTTGAACCTAGGACCTTCCATCTCTAGGCCTGGCTCTCAATCCACTGAGCTACCCAGCTGCCTCCTGGAAGAGTTTTTAAAAGAAAGAAAAGTGAGAGAAATTCTACTTCATCTCTGAGATATCTTCTAGCTCTAGACGGCATGTAAGCCGTTTTTCTGTTTGAGTGAGCTCTGTGAGAGGGGGAACCACTTCATTTTTGTGTCTGAGCCCCCCATGCCTAGCCCCTAGGAGATGCATAATGAAAACTTTCTGCCTGATCAATTCTACAAGCCTGAAAAGGCTTGTAAATATTTGTTTGGTAATGGAGAATTGTGATGATGGTGAACTTCTTTCTTTAGAACTAGAAAATCTGTCTGCCCCTGCCCCTACTTCTGGGCTCCATCCAGATAGATGGTTTCTTTTTAACCCTTTACCTTATTAGTATCAGTTCTTTGTTTTTAAACCCTTACCCTTCATCTTAGAATCACTACTGTGTACTGGCTCTAAGGCAGAAGAGTAGTAAAGGCTAGGCAATGGGGGTAAGTGACTTCCCCAGGGTCACACAGCTAGAAAGTGTCTGAGGCTAGATTTGAACCCAAATTCCTCCAGCTCCAACCCTGGAACTCTATCCACTGTGCTACCTAGCTGCCCCTTGGACTGCAGATGGTCTTAAGGGTAACTGCTACCTGAGCTGTATAATCAAAGTAAGTGATTTGGCAGGACTTATTTCCTATACAGCGATGCCATTTTTATGACATCCTTATAGTTAGCAGAATGAAAGGTCACTGTGGACTGTGGCTCTTATCTGGGTTCTTCCACCTGAGCCAGAGTTTTGGCAAATGCTATTTTGGCTATCAAAGCAGGCGGCCAGCACTCAGGGTATAACTTGCCAGGTGGGATGAGTGGCCTAGGAAAAGTGGAGTCACCGCTGATGCCTTGTATTGCAGTTCTCCAAAGAAAGACATATCATGGACAGGACCCCCGAGAGGCTGCTAAAGAAAGAATTGGAAGAGGAGCTACAACTCAGTGGAGAAGACTTACGCAGCCATGCCTGGTATCACGGACGCATTCCCCGACAGGTATCTCTGGTTTCCAGAATCCTCTTGTCTCTCCATCTCTTTCTTCACAGCAAATAGAGAAGGTGGACTTTCCCAGGTCAGCAAAACCACTCCAAACTATATTACATTTTGAGACTTTTATAGGAGTTCCGGTGTAGTTAAAAGGAAAGAGATTCCAGCAGGAGCAGGAGCAGGAGCAGGAGCAGTCTACATCATGTGTAATCTGCTGTTTACTTAACACACCCTCTTCTATAAAGTAACCCTGGGGAGGTGTTGGGATCAGAAATCCAAAGTCCATTCCTGTTTGAGCTCATCCTGAGAGCTGAGTAAACAGAGCCGGAATGGGATTAAAAACAGGAAGTCTTTTAATTTTCACATATATATGGATGGATGGATGGAAATGATGAATGGATGAATGAATGGATGGATGGATGGAAATGATGAATGGATGAATGAATGGATGGATGGATATGATAGATGGATGGGTGGATATGTTGGATGGATAGATGGATGGGATAGATATAATGAATGGATAGATGGATGGGATGGACATGATGAATGGATGAATGGATGGATGGATATGATAGATGGATGGATGGAATGGATATGATGGATGGATGAATGAATGGATGCATATGATAGATGGATGGATGGGATGGATATGATGGATGAATGAATGAATGAATGGATGGATATGATAGATAGATAGATGGATGGATAGGATGGATGGATGGATATGATAGATGGATGGATAGGATGGATGGATGTATAGGATGTATATGATTGGATGGATGGATGGGATGGATAGGATGGATGAATGAATGGATGCATATGATGGATGGGATGGATATGATGAATTGATGAATGAATGGATGCATATGATGGATGGATGGATGGGATGGGATGGATATGATGAATTGATGAATGAATGGATGCATATGATGGATGGATGGGATGGGATGGATATGATGGATGAATGAATGGATGGGTGGATGGGATGGATATGATGGATGAATGAATGAATGGATGGGTGGATGGGATGGATATGATGGATGGATGGATAGGATGGATGGATGGATAGGATGAATAGATGAATGGGATGGATGTATATCTGTACACCTACATAGATAGATATGTATGTATATATGTAGATATAGGTGGATATAATTATAAAAATAGATAGCTATATGGATAGCTATTTATAAAAATATATAGATGGCCCTATCTTTTTCCGTGGATAGAGATAGATAGAAATAGGAACATGTGTGTATGAATTCAGCTCTAAATCTTTCAGATATCTATCTAAATATCAATATCTTTATCTCTATCTTTTTCTATAGGTAGAGATAGAAATAGAAATCTACATGTCTGTATGTGTGGATTCAGCTGTAAATCTTCTAGATAACTGGTGGATGTATATGTATACATGTATGTATAGGTGTAGATAGATATAGATGTGTATTTAGACAGATACAGGCATAAAGATATACATAGATCTAGACAGAAAGATAGATTGATAGAGACAGATAGAAAGATAGGTGATTAAATAGTTGATAGATAGATAGATAGATAGATATTCCCATCTTTATAGAGATAAAAATAGAGGCACATGCATGAATGAATTTAGCTCTAAATCTTTCATTTTTGCATTGTTGGTGGAACTTGTGATTCAGTAAGACCATTTTGGAAAGCGATATGGAACTGTGCAAATAAAGTGATTAAAATTTCCATACTCAGAGATTCCATTATTATGTATATATTCCAGAGGTCATTGAGAAGAAGGAAGCCCCTCTACATGCCAAAATATTTATTTTTTTGTGTGTGATAGTAAAGAATTGAAAATAAAGCAGACGCCCATTAATTAGGGAATGCCCATACAACTTAAGGGACCTGAAAGTAATGGGGCATTACTGTACTATAAGAAATGATGAATGCAATCCATTCAGAGAAGCATGGAAAGATCTAATAAACCGATTTAGAGTGAAGCCAATAGAACCAAGAAAATAACATACAAAATGAGCATAATGTACAATCTGACCAAAATAATGTAATTGGAATGAACAATCACATACAAATTAAAAATGAATGTAAGAAAATTATAAAGAATAAATATGGCTCAAAAGAAGAAACATGAGGCAATCCTCTTACCCCCCCCTCTTTTGACAAGGTGGGAGGTCCACAAGTCATTGCATCTGTTTTCAGATTTTTTCTATGTATTGTTCAGTTATTTTTTTCCCCATTTTTTTGTCTTTAGAAAATAGTTTGTTGTATAGCTTGGCTGTCAGTGTTAAGGAAGGGGATATTAGGGGAATTGTGATGTAAAAAAAAGGACATGAAAAGAGCATGTTAAGAAAATACATTTAGCTCATTTAAAGAGGAAGAATGTCCCAGAAAAACAATTTCATCATCCTAAAAGGGTCGGGGTGAGAGAAACAATAACCTAGAATCCAATGGGGTACCCATCGATGGGGGAATAGCTGAACAAATTGTGATGTATGAATGCGCTGAAACATTTTTTCATCATGAGAAATGACAAAATAGATAACTGCAGGAAATCCTGCTTAGTATGAACTGTTACAGGGTGAAATAAGGAGGACCAGGAGAAGTGTTTGTACCAGGACAATTTTGTAAAGAAAAACAACTTTGAAAGACTTAAGAACTCTGATCCATGAAATAACCAACCATATCTTCAGAAGACTGAAAATGACGCATGACACCCACCTCCTAGCAGGGAGTCAAAAGACTTGGGGTACAGGAGATTTAGTTACTGGTCATGACTTTGTGACATGTATTTGAACATGGATTTGGTTTGCTTGATTTGGCTTAAACAAAGGTTGCTTTTTTTTTTTCCTCCCTTTCAGTTGTGAATAGAGGGCAGGGGTTACGGGGGCAGAAAGTGGATGCTGAAAAAAAAGGCCATTGTAACATTTTTTTAAATGCATAGAATAGAACAAAGGAAGTTCAGATAGATCAATTGGAATTTATATTACATTATATAATTTTCATTATACTTTTTCCCCTCCAAAAGCAAGCTTCTTCAGCAATTTCAGCAATTTAAAAGGCAGCTAGACAGCAAAGTGGAGAAAGTACCAGGCTTGGAGTCAGAAAGATCTGGGTTCAAATATGGCCTTACATACTTCCTAGCTATGTGGCCCTGGACAACTCACTGAACCCCAATTACCTAGCCATTGCTGCTTTTCTGTCTTAGCATTAATGATTTTTATTATACTTTTTCCCCCTCCAAAAAGGGGAAAACCCCTTAAGATCTCTTGATGCTAAGACAGAAGGTAAGGGTTTTCTTAAAAAAAAAAAAAAAAAAATTTAAGGAAGGAAAAGAGGAGAAACTAGGTGGTTCAGTGGATAGAGAGCCAGTCCTGGAGTTGGAAGGACCTGGGTTCAAATTTGACCTCAAAGGGGCAGCTGGGTAGCTCAGTGGATTTGAGAGTCAGACCTAGAGATAGGAGGTCCTAGGTTCAAATATGACCTCAGACACGTCCCAGCCGTGTGACCCTGGGCAAGTCACTTAACCCCCATTGCCCACCCATACCACTCTTCCACCTAGGAGCCAATACACAGAAGTTAAGGGTTAAAAACAAAACAAAATAAAACAAAACTTGGCCTCAAATACTTCCTAGCTATCTGACCCTAGGCGAGCCACTTAACTTGCCTAGCTCTCACCCCTCTTCTGCCTTGGAACCAATATTTAATATTCTAAGACAGAAGGTAAGGATTTTTTGTTTTGTTTAAAGTAGAAAAAAATAGCAATTTCACAATTTAGCCTTTTGTGTTCTGCTGATTGTTTGGAAATATTCTCTCTCGGAGGTGTTCAGAATTAAAAAAAAGAAAAGAAAATCATTGACCTCATTATGATGTGATGGTAATTCTCATTTCCGTAGATTACTTGCTTAGCTAAAATACCTCTCTTCCACAACTGTGGCAGAGAAAACTAAATTTGCATTTACTAGGCACTAAAAAGTCAAAAGAGCCTAGGGAGCAGAGAAAGACCAGAAACAGGACAGTTTTGCCTATGAGACATATAAAAGGAAAAGTCATGGGATACCATTTCCTTCTTGTTCTGTCTTCAAAAAGTTTATTTATCTGATCCAAGATAAATTTAATATTTGAATAGTCTGGCATTTTGAAAAAAGAAATTTGAAAGCACAAAAGAAAATGTTAGCATCCCCGGCAGTTTCATCTGAAGACATGGGTCATTCACGATAATAAGTAATAAGATCGACTCTCTCGTTTCTGCCTTTCCTGTGGTTTTACCCTAAAGGTGTCCGAGAGTCTCGTGCAGCGAGACGGAGACTTCTTGGTGAGGGACTCTCTCTCTAGCCCTGGGAACTTCGTCTTGACCTGCCAGTGGAAGAACACAGCCCAGCACTTCAAGATCAGCAAGACCATCCTCCGTCTCAACGAAGCCTACTGCCGCATCCAGTACCAGTTTGACCAGGAAAGTTTTGACACCATCCCAGGCTTAGTGAGGTGCTACGTGGGGAATCGAAGGCCCATCTCTCAGCAGAGCGGGGCGATTATTTTTCAGCCCATCAATAGGACTGTGCCCCTGAGATGTCTGGAGGAGAGGTATGGTTCTTCTCCTGCCCGGTCCAGAGATTATAGCCTCTCCGAGGGAAAAATAGAAACCACTAAAAGACTGAGCCTCAATATGTGCAATGTGCCGTCTCGAGAACAGAGTTTGGCCAGAGGAAATCTTCTAAGGTAGGTTCTTCCAAAGTGAGAGACGTTCAATCAAACGCAGCTCAACAAATGTCTATTCAATTCTGGCTGAGTGGGAAGCCTTCATTTTATAGATGGGTAAACTGAGGACGGAGGACCTTAAGTAACTGGTTCAAGGTCTTAGAGGCAGTCCATGTCCATGATGGGATTTCAACCTAAGTTCTTTGTCACCGGAGCAGCACTCTTTCCCTTATACACATAGATATAAATAAATACAAGGCATATACTAAATTGCACAAGATAACTTAAAGGGAGAGAATTTTTTTAAATGGTAGGGAGTAGATTTTATTTTTTTTTTCTAATTTTTTAATAGAAAATTTTATTTAATTAATTTAGAATATTTTCCCACGATTACAAGATTTATGTTCTTTCCCTCCCCTCCCATCCCTCTTTGGTAGCCGACATGCAATTCCACTGGGTTTTAAATGTGTCATTGATCAAGACCTATTTCTATATTATTGATATTTGCATTAGGGTGATCACTTAGAACAGTGATTCCCAAAGTGGGCGCTACCGCCCCCTGGTGGGTGCTGCAGCCATCCAGGGAGGCGGTGATGGCCACAGGTGCACTAATCTTTCCTATTAATTGCTATTAAAATTTTTAAAAAATTTCCAGGGGGCTAAGTAATATTTTTTCTGGAAAGGGGGCGGTAGGCCAAAAAAGTTTGGGAACCACTGGCATAGAGCCTACATCCCCGACCATGTCCCCATCGACCGATGTGATCAGGCAGTTGTTTTTCTTTTGTGTTTCTACTTAGGGAGTGGATTTTAAAAGGCCCATTTAGGAGTTAATAGTCCTGCCTAGAACTTCCAGATGTAGATAGGTAAAATGTTAAATATGCCCTGGGTTGGGCATTCCAAAGGAGTGGCATGGCATGAGGAGAATGTGGAGATAGGAAAATGCAAGTCATGTTCGGAGAATGATGAATACATGGGTGTTTTTATTCAATAAATGAATGCTATTATTCATTATTGCCCAACATTATTGGATATAGGGTTCACGTAGGGAAATATGTAAAGGGAGGTTGGGGGAGAATATGGAAGACTTTGAATTCTAGTCTGAGGGACTTGGATTTTTCTCCTGTAAACACTGGAGAGCTGTTGAAAGGGTTTGAGTAGAAACATGGTCCAAGGGAGCTTTTAGGATTATTCATTTGCTCGTGGGGAGTGGATGGGGAGCCAGCCTTGGCCCCAGAAAGACCCAGGTTCAAGCCCTATATTTTAAAAATAACCGCTTTGGGATGCTGGGCATGTCTTTGAACTTCCCATGGCTTAGACCAGCTCTACAAAGGATAGAGAAGAGGGAATTTCCCCCATGCAAGAGTTTTCTGCATGAGTGAAATTCCTAGTCCAGACCCTATCCCAGGCTTCATCCTCTGGAAGTGTGCGGCAGAATGGTTTGGAGGAAGGAGAGGCTATAGACAGACCTATGCACTTCCCCCTTGGGCTTCTCCTACCGTTAGCCTTCGTGCATTCTGCCTCCTGCAATGCCCAGGGTCCACCCTGGCTGAGTAGCCAAATGCTACTTAGCCTTTAAAACCCAGACCAATTCTTGGCTCTTGTAGCTTCCCTGGCTACCTCCTGCCTAAAAGGATTGCCTCCTTCTAGTGTCCCAATGTGAGATGGTGGTAGAGGTGGGAATGGAGAGGAACATATGAGAGATGCTCAGAAGGACGGCTCAGTGGGACTTGGTGCCAACCTGGATAGGAAGGAGAAGGTGACTGAGGATACAAGGGAAATGGGCCATACCATTAATAGTTATTGGGTAAGGAAAGAGGAAGCTGGGTAAGTCAGTGGATTGAGAGATAATGGGCTCAAATTTTAATTTTATTTAATTGATTAATTAAGAAAAGTTTTCCATGGTTACAAGATTCATGTTCTTTCTCTCCCCTTCTCCCACCCTCCTTCCATAGCCAACGCACAATTCCACTGGGTTTTGCGTGTGCCATTGATCAAGACCTATTTCCATATTATTGATAGTTGCTCTAGGGTGATCATTTAAGAGTCAATATCCCAGTCATATCCCCATCGACCTGTATGATTAGGCAGCTGTTTTTCTTCTGTGTTTCTGCTCAATGGGTTCAAATCTAATCTTAGACTTCCTAGATGTGTGAGGCTGGGCAAGTCGCTTAATCCCCATTGTCTAATCCTTACTGCTTTTCTGCCCTAGAAGTAATACATAGTATTGATTCTATGATGGAGGGAATAGTTTGTTTTTTAAATTAAAAATAGTTGTTGAATATTCAAGAAGAGCCAAGTGGTTACTTGGCAGGTATATTGAATGAAGGGAAATGGTAAGACAACCAAATGGAAAAGACCACTAGATAGCTAGAAATTAGTGTCTTGAACCAGAGGAGAAATTAAGGCAGGGTATACAAATAGCCTATTAGAAATTTGAATGTAGCTCTTCTGTCATGTCTATGCCCTCCTCCTCCAAGACATCTTTTTTTCCTCCAGTCTAAACGCCTCCAATTTTTTCAACTGATTCTTAGATGACATAAACTCAGGGACCTTTTCCCTCCTTGGGGCTTATTCCAGGTTATCGATATCCTTCCCAGTTCATGATGACCAAAACTGAGCCAGGATACTGCAGAAGTGGTCTGGCCAGGGCAGAGAACTGTGGAACTCTTTGCTTTCCTCATCTTGGAAACTGATTTTCAACACAGACTAGGGTTTTTACAATAGCTTTTTTTGATAGCCTTATTACCTTGTGGACTGAGCTTGGAATCCATTAAGATCTCCAACTCTTTTTTTCAGGCAACAGGTATTTTAAGCCTCTGGGTTCTAATCCTGCCACTATTTATAGTCTGTGGGCAAAGTCACATAAACACCCTAGACTTCAGTTTCTTTGTAAAAGGGCAGGAATGGGTGCTGGTCTCTAAGCCCCCTTTTAATTCTCAATTCTGTGGCCTTAGGAGTTAGGATCTGGAGATTTAAATGGGAGGAAAGGGGGTGTATATATGTATATATGATTGGCGGTATGTCTGGCTCTGTGTATGTGTGTGTATGTGTGTCTGTCTGTCTGTCTGTGTATCAGGGTCTGTTGGGTTGGGAATGAAAAATCTAAAGGGATTTGGGGTTTTGGAACTGGTGGAAAAATCCTCCAGGTGATGGCATCTTGCCCCAGTGTGAAACGTGGACTCCAGTTGGAAGCCCAAGATTTCCTTTACTCCATCATCCCTGGCAGCCAGTAGTGTGTGATGGTGTCTGGAGCCAATGAATGGCATTTATGATGTAGTCAGGTTACATTCCAGACCTTGTTCCGGGTTGGGACAGGATGACAGGGCTCAGCTGTCCTGCCTGCTGTGATCACTCTGCTCCGGAGTTGGAATATCACTTTACTGAAACCATTTCCCTTTGGAGATTACCCTCTGCCTCCGCTTATCATTGAGGGGTTGCTGGTTTCGAGGAATGCCTCTGTTGTTGAAGGGGATTTTTTTTTTTCCTTTGAGGCTTACAAAGGTAGGAAAAAAAAAAGAACAACAAAAAATGTCCCTCCTCCTTTCTGAGTGCTCTGGGGCCACAAATCAGGAATGTCCAGAGCTGGTGGCATTCAGTTACAATTTGGCTGCTATTTGCTTTGCAAAGTGGAGCTTCGCAGGCCCTCTTTTGATCTGGAGGGATTTTTCCTGATTCGTGGAAAATGAGGAAGCCAAGGTGGTGAAGCTCCTTAGGGCCCTCATTAAGCCCTTCTCTGAACCTTGCATTGACTCTCATACAGGGGAGAGAGCGGTGATTTGGGAGGGGAAAGGATCTGGGTTGAAATTCAGTCCTTGGTATGACTTTGGGCAATTCACTTAATTTCAGATTCTTCTTGGTGAGATGAGAGGATTTGGAGAAAGGGGTCTTTGATGGCTCTTCCCGCTCTAGATCGGATGCCTAAAATATAGTTTAAAAAAACCTTTCCCATGCTGTCACTCAGCAATCTAAGGAGTCCCCTGTAAGCAAACCAGGGTGGTTTCTTCTCTGACTTTTTCTGATCTTTCTGGGATCCTGAGATTTGCACTGAAAAGGAAATGGCCCGGCAATCGCTTGGAAACTCGTAACTCAGCGGTAGTGGTTGTTGACATAGGGAAACTGCTGTGAAAATTGCATGTTAGCTAAAACAAGTCATTTGCACCAAGTCTCCAAGTAATTTTAGGCTTTGCTGAAATGGTGCATAGTAGTTAGCTAGATTTTCCTGGGAGTATCCCGAAACTTTCCCTTTCCTCCCACCCCATCATCTCCCATCACCCTCTCAGCCTCATTCAACAGGATGGGACTGGTTGGATGAGCAAACACTCTAGGATTTCAATCCAGCTGTTCTGTCCTCTCTGGGGAGAGGGGACTAAAGAGGGCACATGTAACAACTGAGCACTTGTCTTTTTTTTTTTTTTTTTTTTTTATTGGGTTTTGGTTGTTGGGTTTTTTTCCCTTTAGATCAGTACTTTTTAACCTACCAGCCAAAATGCTGTTCTTACTGCTGATTTTAAAAAATGAAATGATGATGTTGTTTAATTTTGTTTCTTTTTTGTGACATGTTTCTACCTTCCTTTGTGTTTCCCTTCAGAAATAAAGAAAAAAGTGGGAGCCAACCTGCGTGTCTGGATCACATGCAGGATAAAAGGTCCTTGTCCCTCAAGGCCCACCAGTCAGAAAGCTACCTGCCAATTGGTACGTCCCAAGGAATTCTGACATGATTCAGCCTTTCCGTTCCTATCCCCACTCCCTTTCTTTACTGGCACAATAGAAGTGGTGATAAAAATGGGAAAGGCAGGAATAAACATTTATGTGGTACCTGCTAGGTGCCAGGCTCTGGACTAAGTGCTTTGTAATTGTTTCATTTGATCTTTACAACAACCTTGGGAGGTCAGTGCTATTTATTATCTCCATTTTACATTTGAGGAAACTGAGGCAAACTGAGGGTAAGTGACGTGCTTGGGCCACACACATAGTGAGTGGCCAAGACAGGATTTCAATTCAGGTCTGTGCTAAATAGTCGTGTTTTAGTTCAGCTGAACTTTTTTAAAGTGCCTCCTACTTGCCAGGCATGTACTTCAAGTTTTATGAAACATTTTCTTTTTAACTACCCTAAAAAGTAGGTACGGTAGTATATATACATACACACACACAAATATACAGACATATATAGTGTTTATGTTTATTTATATTTATATATTTATATATATATATATATATATATATTTCCATAT